>NC_060284.1:43864804-44164804 GCF_021613505.1 Equus quagga | reverse complement strand
CAGCCTGGGAAGGGAGACAGTCTTACACAAATAATCACACAATTAAGTAGTTCATTGACATTGTGGAATCAATCAATAAATCTCAGGTGCTATAAGAAAGTACGATGAGGGTCTGGTCTGAGCACGTGAGGAAGGCTTCCTTGAGGAAGCGATGTTTAAGTTGAGAATGAAAGGAGTCAGCTAAAGTGAGAAGGGGGGAACACTGGAGGTAGGAGGTAAGTCTTTTTCTCCAAAAGTTCCCAATAGAGCTGGGAGCCAGAAACAGGTAGGAGTAGTTCTGACCACACATAGATTGTTAAGTGCTATATTGGGGGTGTAATGTGCTATAGGACCATGGATGGATTCCAGCAGGATGAGCTTTCCTGAGCCTGACCCTGAACCCCTCGCTACAGTGTGGAAGAGAGCAAAAATGAACAAGGCGATGCCATGAAACAGCGTGACCCCATGGGACAAGAACAGGAGAGAGAATTATTCTTCTTGGTTTGTCTGCTGAAGTGCTGTTGATGCTTGATAAAGAGGAAATAATGGGATCATCCTTGTGATTATTTCCTCACTCGGATAAGTACCTCAGCTTTTAATTTCTCTTTTGGAAGATGAAAATAAGGACTTGGGAAAGATGCCACATATTCTAGATCTGAAAAATTAAAAATTCTCCTCCTTGAGCTCAAGTGCAGCAAAATATTCCATGGTAAATATTATTTTTAAAACACATGATAGCTTTGGGGCCAGCCAGGTGGTGTGCTGGTTAAGTCCATGTGCTCCGCTTCAGTGGCCTGGGGTTCACAGATTTGGATCCCAGGTGTAGACCTAGCACCTATTGTCAAGCCATGCTGTGGTGGCAGCCCACATCAAATAGAGGAAGGTTGGCACGGGTGTTAGCTCAGCGACAATCTTTCTAGCAAAAAGAGGAAGATTTGCAACAGATGTTAGCTCAGGGCCAAACTTCCTCACACACACACACACACACACAAAAGCATGATGGTTTTATGAGTTGATACACGTGAGAAAGTAGGCCAAGAGTGTGTGAACTGATTCTGTGAACTCTTCATTCATTCACTTGATGGGTATTTAATAAGCATCTACTTCATATCTGGCAGACAAGGTCCTTGTCCTCATGGAGCTTGCATTGTAGTAGGAGAGGTAGATGATGAACAGCAGAGGTAGATGATAACTTGGGGTGGTTATAAGTGCTGTAAGAAAACAAAGTGGACTCAGGTAATGGAGAAAGACAGGGATGAGGACAGACAGAACTTATTAGGATAGAGTGGTCCAGAAAGCCCCTTCTGCAGGGCCAGCTTCATGGGTGTGACCAGTGTAATTGCATAGGCCACCACACTCAGAAGGGAACTCTGTGCTTGGAGCTTAATCCTCTGTAATCATCATCTTAAAATTTTTAATAATGTTATTTCTGAGTTTGTGATTTGCAGGTGAAGTCTGATAGGACAGTGGAGCATGTGCCGGGGGCTGGAGGCCTGAATTCCCATGTGGTCTCACCTCCTGCCACCTCCGTTGGATTCTTGGCTGCCTGCTCCCCCAGGTCCTAGGCAACTACCGCCACCCTCTGCCCCAGTGGGAGCCTGGGCACCGGCACAGCCAGAGTCAGGGTGGGCACAGGGCGGGGAAACCTGTGAAAGTCTGCACTTAACCCAGGGGTATCCCTGTGCGCAAAGGAGCATGACATTAAATGGCAAATAAAACATACCATGACCGGTCAAGAAAGACCACAGAAGAGAGGAAAAAGCTTTTCTTCCTGCTTTTGAAACAAGAGGCCCTGCCCTGCATTTTCACGGTGCACTGAGCCCTGCAAATTATGTAGCTGGCCCTGCCTCTCTGAGGAGGGCCATTTGAGCAGAGGCCTGAAAGGAGGGAAGATGTGGGTGTGGGCACAGCAAGCAGAGGAAACTTTAAGTGCTAAGGCCCTCAGGCTGGAACAGGCTTGACAGGTTGGAGGAACAGCAGAAAGGCTGGTGTGGCCGGGGCATTGCTAGCAAGTAGGAGGGTGGGGGCATGAGGCTGGAGATGTAGCCAGGGGCCAGAGCGTGTGGGCTTTATAGGTCATGACAGGAGTCTAGATGGAAGCTGTGGGAGTGTTTTAGGCAGGAAAATTATACTGTCTGATTTATATTTTTAAAGGCACTTTCTGAAGATGGTGAGATTTATCTTATTTTTAGTTCATTAATCTATTAACTCATTCATATTCCATCTTGTTGTTGAAGGGGTCAGATGGCCTTGAATGACAAGGCATGAATGCCAGTGACATGAAAAGGGCAGTGGCAGGAGTGACTTGAGCCCAGGTGGAAGGGAGAGCCCCTGTCCACTGAGACCGTGGGTGAAGCTGGGAGCGTGTGGAAGCAGGAGGAAGTGGGTGGAGGGGAAGAGTCTAAGGCCTTCCTTTCCTTTGTGAAGTGAGAAGCAAAGTCATGTGCTGAGAGTGAGGGGCAGCTGGGGGATGGGATCTGAGGACAGAAGAGAAGGTTTGGGACAGCTTTTGAGAGGAACAGGAGAGCTGCAGATGTATTCCTTCTTCATTCCTATCGACTCATCCATCTGAGACACAGACTACGACGTGACTGCAGGGGTGTAGCATCTGCTTCCTCCTATGACTGGAGTCCCCTCTAATCTTCCCGGCCAATATGATTCAATCATTCGTTCATTCAAATATTTATCGAGTACCTATTATGTGTACTGGGAATATAGTCCTGGATAAAGAAGACAAGGTCCCTACTCTCATAAAGTATGTATTATAGTCAGGCAGAGAGACTAAATAAGTGAACAAACGAAATTATTTCAGATAGTAATAACTGGTAGAGAGAAAAGAAGACGCATTGTAATGTAGTAGAAAGTGGTGGCAGAAAAGGTAGGATGGAATTCTTCTCTAAGTTGAGTGGTTGGGGAAGTCCTTTCTGAGAAAGTGACATTTCAGTTCCAACGCAGAGGAACAGAGGAGACAATCATTCCAAGCTTCAGGGTACCCAGGCCGGGGATCTGGTGTGAAGGCCCTTGGGAATGAACCTGGCTTGTTTGGGAAAACAGAAAAGGTTGGTATAGCTTGAGTGCAGTGAGCTAAGAGGAGAACCATAGAAGATGAGTTTTGAGAGGCAGCCATGCCAGGGCTTAAAAGCCACGGGGCTTTTAAGGGTAGGCTGAGGAGCTGGAGCTTTATTCTAAGTTCAAGGTGAAGCCATAGGGGGGTTTTAAGCACAGCAGTGATGTGCTTTGCTTTGCTTTTTTATAAGATCACTTCGGCTACTTACTGTATGGAGAATGGATTGTGAGGCTCATGAGAGGGAGAGCAATTAGGAGGCAGTTGCAGGAGTCCAGCTGACAGATGATGGTGGCCTGGACTGGGTGAGGGCAGTGTAGGTGGAAACAAGTGGACAAATATATGTTAAAAATATTTTGGAGGTAGAAATGTTAGGATTTGCAGGAGGATTGCACATGGGGATAAAGGAAAGGGAAGCGTCAAGGATGACTCCTAGGTTTGGGCTCAAGCAATGGGTGGACAGCAATGTCATTTCCTGAGGTGAGGAAGTCTGGCGTAGGATGGTTGGTGGGTGGAGAGAATCAAATGTCTGCTGCACACCCTAATAATGGGACACTCACGGCAGGAATAGGCTATCACGCTGCTGCTATTAGAAAACTCTCATATTGGGTCTGAATCTGTTTCCCTGCAAATTTACTCATTCATCCTAATTCTTCTCCTTCAACAAAAGGAATTGGCCTTCGTCTTCCCTACATCGCAGTCCTTTTCTTTACCTGTGTTGAGGAGAATTACTACGCCCTTCTAAGTTTTCTCTTCTCTGAGCTAAAAGTTCCTAATTTACTCAAATATTTTTCTTATTTCTGGATTACTGCAGATTCAAATTACTCTTCCTTCTACCTTATACCAGTCTATCATGAAAACTTCAGCTAGATCCCTCTTCCTAATGCACCAGTTATTAATCACCAAGGGCTAGGCACTGTCCTGGGGAAATATAAGTAATAGGTGCTAAAATTAGATTCTTCTATTTCAATTTGCTAAGGCAAGAAGACAACAGGTGCTATATCTTAAAAACACTACCATGCAAAAATTCCAAAGTTAGCAGCCAAGAAGATCCTTAAACTCTGCTCATAAGAGTTGAGAATGGAGATTGAGAGATTTATGTAAAGGACAATGTGTGGCTGCGAATCCCATTCCTCCCAAGGGGAGGGGGAGGGCTGCTTCCCCTTTCATCTCAGGGCAAGAGAAAAGGGCTTCGGGAGGTCATTTGGTGAGCTTGATGTGTGACACCAGAGTTAGGGGGACATGGGAGACTGGTGTCTCACCCCTGTCTGGAAAATCTAAAAGATAAAGATGGGCTGACTAGGGACCGGCCCAGTGGTGCAGTGAGTAAGTTCACATGTTTTGCTTCAGCGGCCCGGGTTTCGCTGGTTTGGATCCTGGGTGCGGACATGGCACCACTAGGCAAGCCATGCTGTGGTAGGCGTCCCACATATAAAATGGAGGAAGATGGGCACGGATGTTAGCTCAGGGCCAGTCTTCTTTAGCAAAAGGAGGAGGATTGGCAGCAGATGTTAGCTCAGGGCCAATCTTCCTCAAAAAAAAAAGATGGACTGACTAGTTGTTCTGATGGCCAAGGTGGAGAAGCAGAGGCTGCACTGGGGAGCCTGCCCATGCGGAAAGTGTGGGGGCAATGAACGTGAGGATATTTCTCTTGGAACTCCTGTGGATCATGTGGGGATGTGGGCTGACTTGGAGCCATTTTGAGTTCTGCCCTACAGGGCCACCTAGAGGTCTGTGTAGAGAGGGCTGCTGGGAACCTGGGGCTGAGGAGGGTGTCATCTAGAGGAAATGCATCACCTGTGTCAGAGGAAATGCTGTTGGACCTTCCCAGTGAAGACTCTCAAGAACCCACAAAAAAGCCCAAGAGAGAATCAGCTTTCAAATAGGTCCTCTAACAGTGAAGCCCTGTTAAGATAGTACCAGTCGAGTAAGAGCGTTCCTGCTTCCTTTAGCTGTGATCCCTGTCCCCTGGCAACCATAGAGGCACCAGAAATCACGCTTAGCTAGGGAGAGGTGAAGCAGTAGGTGAGCAAAGGAGAAACTATGCTCCGCCTCTCCTTCCTGCCGAGGGACCCAGCTGGGAAATGGGAGGAGGTTCATCTTTGAAATTTTGATCATGACATGGTCCTGCACACTATTGATTATTGAATTAAAACTGCGATTATGACTTAAAGAGATTCTAAGGATGAGAAAGGAAGACCTTGCCCCATTTTTAAGACGCAGTGGAAGTTCAGAATAAAGTTTCAAAATAAAATGTCAAGAGTCCTCCCTAATCAACATTCTGGTTATACACAGAAGAAAGTAGTGTTCACTTTGTCTTCTCTTTCTTTAAGAGTTCCTTTCAATGCCTCTCTCTTGCCTTTTAGATTAAATCCAAACCCCTAAGCATAAGGTTGATGCCCTGTATTACCTGATCTCATGTATATTTTTCAACTAACCCTCCCACAATTCCAAACAGAACATTTGACTTCAGTCAGGTGGTCCTTTGTGCTTTGTAATAAGAGCTAACATTTATTGGACATTTATTGTGCTAAGGATTATATCATTTAATCCTCACGACAACCTTTTGAGGTAGAGATTTTTATTATTACCCCCATTTTACAGAAGGATCTGAAACCACTACTAAATGATGAGGCTCGGATTACAACCCAGACAGTCTGACTCAAGAGCCCACAATCCTGATAGCTAAGCATATTGCTGCCTCTCTCGTGCGTATATTCTTTGCTCTCAACCTACCTTTGGCATGTTCCCCTGCCTTCCTCTCCTCTGCTGATGCCATCCCAGATATCTTTTACATCCTAGCTCAAACTCCTCCTCTGTGAAGACTTCCCTAATTGTTTCACAGTTACTTCTGTTCTCTGAACTTCCAAAACATTTAATCCATATCGAGGACTTTAAAACTTGAACTTGTGCTGTTTGTTTCTCTATCATCATTTCAAGCATGGCACTGAGTAAGCCCTCTACGTTCCTTCACGGATAAGGCCTATCTGTGTTCCATGCTGTTCTTGTATTCACCAGGGCAGCGGCTCTCCAACTTTAGTACAGAAAGATATCAACAGACAGTTCACAGAAGAAGAAATGCAAATGATGCTTAAATGGATGAAAAGAAGCTGGACCTCATTATAATAAGAGACATGCAAAGTCTCACTGAGTTGCTCTTTATCACCTGTCAGAGAGACAAAAATCCCAAAGTGTGGCAGTGTACTCTGACGACAAGGCTGTAGAGAAATAGAACCTCTCATACATTGCTGGTGGGAATGCAAAATGATATAACTCTCAGAGAAGGGTATTTGGCAGTGTCTAGCAATGTTACGTGTGCATTCCTTTTGACCCAGTAATCCTACGTTTGGGAATCTATCCTAAAGATACACAGGCAAAGTCCGAAATGCTGTATGTTTGAAGCTATTCTTTGCGGTACCGTTTGTAAAAGCAAAAGGCAGGAAAAATCCCCAGTGTCAATCAATAGAGGCCTGGTTGAATAACTACGGTACCGCTGTATAAAAGAGTACTGGGCAGGAATGAGGAAGGATTGCTGCAGGCTGCTCTGGATGATTTCCAGGATCTCTTGTTAAGTGAACAAAGCAAAGTGAAGAAAAATGTGTAGAGTATGCTACCACTTACGTAACAAAGATAGGGATATGACTATTTATATATTTCATTATTTTCTCAATAGGAAACAGTAGAAGAATAAGCTAAAACTAATAAAAATTGTTATCTATGATGGGGAGAAGTCAGTGGGGAGGAAACTGGGATGAAGACAGATCTCCCTGAATGGACCTTGCTTTATAGTTTTGACTTTGGAACCAAATATTTTATATAATTCCAAACCAGAATAGCTGGACATAATGTTCATCCACCTGTGGAATATGCTTGCCAAAAAATAGTCAATCTAATCAAGCTTCTAACCATGAGCTTATAGAATATAAGAGACATAGGGGAACACATTAAAAACAGCACCATGAGGATACACTCAGTCAAATCCAGAATGTGGGAAATTCTATAGGACAAATGATACAGTTCCCTCAACATATAAATGGTATTAAAATAATGAAGAAGAGCTGTTATAAATTAAGAGTCACACCAACCAAACACAATGTGTGGATCCTTTTGGATCCTGATTTGAAGAAACCAAACGCAAAAAAACATTTTTGAGACTACTGTGGAAAATTGAACATAGACTGTGGATTTGATAATACTGAGAAATTACAGCTAATGTTGTTGAGTGTGATGATGGCTTTGTGGTTATGTTAAAAAAATAAAAAGTCTTTATCTGTTAGAGGAACATACTGAAGAACTGATTGGTGAAAGGATAAGATGTCTGGGACACACTCTAAAATATTCCAGCCTCACCTCCTCCAAAAGAATGGTACAGGTGGGTGGAGTTGAAACAAGAATAATGGAATGTAGACAGTTACTGAAGCCGAATGATGGATACATGGAGTCCATTATAATATTCTCTCTAATGTTGTATATGTTTAAACATGTTCAAGATAAATGTTAAAAAAATTTTTTTTAATTAAAAGAAAATGATGCAGGTTTTTGGGCACCAAGGAGATTCTGATTCTAGACTGAGGATCTTTTAAACAAGAGCCCAGGTGATTCTGACCCAGATAGCCCAGGACCAGACTGAGAGAATCCACTCTAGTCTAGCGCTGCCCTAGATAGGGAGCTAACCCTCGATAGATATTTATTGATTGAAGATGAAGACTATATTTTGCTTAGGAATTGAAGTTGGACAACTCTTTCCACATGGAAAAAATATAAGAAAGATCAACTGTGATAAGAACTGACAAAGACAAGTATTTCATGGGCCAGACCAGAATGCCCATCTCCTGGGGTTGCATAATATCACATTTCTGTCAGAGTCGATTTCATAACAGGGCATTCTGGATTCTCCAAACTCGTTAATGGAAGGATCAGTTGGATTCCCAAAGACTTCCTAAGTGGATGCCAATTCTGCAATTCTCTTTCCTCTGGCTGTTGGGTTGTGCATGCATATGGTTTCTTTAATCTGGTTTGTTGCAGGGTCCAGCAGTCTCCTCTTCTACCCACATGCCAAGAAAAGCATGTTTTCTGAGGCTTGTGACTCTTCCATCCTCTCAATTTGCTTACATGCATATTTTAGCTCAGTTACCGAGAGCAGTAAAGAAGGAAATCATCGGAGCCTGGGCTTCTGTACAGCAGTCCCCTAAGATCGCTAAGAAAGCAGATCTGTTTAGGTAAACCAGAAGTGAGAACCCTCCCGAGGCACCTGAGCTGCTGAGTTTAATTGGGTTGCAGCTGCTTCTCCTTCTCCTGCACTCATTCCTGGTTCAGCCTGCAGACAACAGGGATTTACCAGTTAATTGGCTGTTTCTATGATTGTCATTCACTTAGGCACTCTTCTTTATCCTTTTTACTATAAAATGCTTCTTTTAAAACTGTTTGCTTTCCTACAGATCCTGAAGAAAAATGGGCAACACTAAAATCTTCAGAATTTGTTAAAGAGAGGCAAATCTATCTGGGGAGATGGTGTGTGTTGTGGCATTTGGGATGTTGCTGTGAATAGAGCCTAGAGGAGCTGGGACTGGTGTCCCGGGTTATATATTATATAAAGGAGCTGGATGAGTTTCAAGTCTCAGAACCAGTTGCGCCGGTCGAGGGAGTTTCTTTTTATTTCTCACCACTCAGTTAAACAGGTGAATAGTTTACTTGGAATTGTTGGGAAAGTTTAGCAAGCTGAAGCTTAGGTTTCATGGCTCTACCATCCTTTCAGCTAGGCGCCAGACTCCCCGAGCAGATCCAAGGCAACAGAACTGAGCAAGAGGTCTGCTCTCAGTTCAATTTTATACCTGGGCTGCCAATGGTTTTTCAACTTGGCTGGCTTATGACATAAAAAAATAATGGGGAACCACAGCTAAAATCAATGTATCATGTTTGTGCGTCTGCCTGCCATAGGTTGTGTCATGGTATTGGATTTTGGTGGTCACCTCATTGCTTAGCATCAAACTGCTGTCCAACCTTCTGCCAAACTGACCCAGAGCCTCCCTCCCTTCCCTCTTCAGTGGAAAGTTCTGCTGTAATTCTGAGTGTGCCTCTTCAGAGTGCTTTTTAATATATATGTATATTTTATGAGAGTTTGGCCATTCAGAAATCCTAATTGGTTCCTAAGAGATGAGATGATTCCTTTGGCTTCTACAGCCTCTACATTTCTGCAAACCATCCTCTATTTACCAAATGAACACACCAGTCCAGGAGCCCAGTAGAGGTCTCTTCCAGGCCCTCTCTACTTAAAGAAGAAAAGATTGCTAGATGTTGTAAATTGAAAAGGAAGTCTGAGGGTTGAATTTCAATAAGAGTCTCTTTTAACTCAGGAATTCATCCCAGTGATAGGCAAGGTCAATGGATTAGAGTAATACCTTGCAAATATGTAGTGTGTGCCCTGTGATTCAGTTGACATTTTCCCTCCCTTTGCTACTCAGAGTAGAGAAAAGGAGCGTTTAAAAATCCCAATGACCAGATGGCTCCCCAGATCCATTAAATCTCTATCTTTGGGGAAGCTTCTGCTTTTGTTTTTCGCTTCAACTCCCCAGGTGATTCCAATGTGCTACAAGGTCAAGAACCACCACCCTACTGGAAGGACCAATGGGCTGGGAATAAAATGATCAACTTTCCAAAT
Organism: Equus quagga; assembly: GCF_021613505.1. Lineage (NCBI taxonomy): Eukaryota > Metazoa > Chordata > Mammalia > Perissodactyla > Equidae > Equus > Equus quagga. The sequence goes on along the minus strand of NC_060284.1, from coordinate 44,155,103 downwards.
CCTGCTTTTGCCATTGATGAGTTTGTTGGCCTATAAAATTATAGGTGATCCTATTCTAAGATTGAGTCCTAAAATTTTATGATTCTCTTTCAACTGGTCTCTCTCCTGGAAACAAAGAGGATATCAGGGCCAGCTGTTTTTCCATAACACCTGGAATGTCTCTAAAGCTGTCTATGGTGTAAAAAGATCTGTCTAATCAGGTCAGCATGTTGGTGAGTCTAGATTGCCTCACCAGGCTTAAGTAAACAAGAAGTGTGGTTTACAAAGGAAAAAAGTGTAGTTTACAAGCTACATGGCGTTTCTGATACTTATGGGCCTACCAACTGGTTTCAAATGAGTAGTGGAATTTTCTTAATGCATATTTAAGTCCTCTAGCCATGCTGGTTTCCAATTCCTCTGATATTCAGTTAATTGGAAATATACCCGTCCCAAGAATGCCTTAAAATAAAAATGGATCTGGTTCTTTCCCTCACTGGGGGAAATTTAAATACTTAGGAAGCTAAGGAGACTTTGTTATCCAAAATATGCATTTTTGCCTGGACTGGACTTTAATTAGATGTTACTGTAGTTGCCTAAATGGATAGAGAGAAGCTTTAACTCTTGAACTAAGGCATAATTAGTTGGGCATAAAAGAACTCTAAAGGGATACTAATTGCCTTTAAAAAGATAAATTGGATTGAACTAGAGAAGCAGAAAATTACCTTTGTTGAGAATCATCTTCGTTGTTTAAGAAAGGGAGGTCTTGTTGAAATTGGAACAACTAAATGAGAATGGCTGAGAGGAGGCCCTTACCCCTTTCTCAGGCAAATATAAATCCCAAAGGCAGAAACTTTAGCTTGAATGCCGCCCAGCTAAGGCAAGGCTGTCTTTCCACACTCTGGTAACCTGCATGCATACCTTAAACTCATGCCAGCAATTGTTTTGACATCTTACAGCAAGGATTCCCAATGTTATTTGTAAATGTTATCTCAAAGGGTGCGTCATGAAACTGTCTCAATAAAGACAATTCAAATGCAGTTTAATTTTTAAAATGAACCTTCGGGGCAGAGGCGAGGCGGTGTTCCTCTCTGTGACCTCCACAGCCCTTTAGGGAGCTTTAGACGTAGGCTGAGTTCAGTGTGTGTAGGAACTGTTGCTTTTATTGTTCTGTGAGTCAAGCAAAATCAGACTAAATGTGGTGTGTCACAGGTACACAAACACTGGCCTAAAGGTGACTCCAAAGATGGTCTTTCGAGGAGGAGGCATTTAGAAAAATCATCCTTCCTGAGCCCAGAAAATCTTATAGAAGGCAGAGGATTTACTCACCACTACATGCAAATGGTCCTTGGTTTTTCTCTCATATAACTGAGCACACAAAATAGCAAAATTTGGAAATATTTATTTAATAAAATCCACTGGGGGCCACTGGACACTTGTCTGCCCTCATCTTCCGCAATCTCTCAACAGCATTTGCATAGTTAGACGGTCCTGCCTTGTCATTCTCCTCTCTGGGCTTCTCCTCCCACCTCACAGCTTTCCTTTTTTCCAGTCTCCTTTGCTGGCCCTTGGCTCACTGCCTGAAAAATGCTTGAAAGTCCTGAGCTTGGTCCTGGGCCCACATCTTCTCTCCATCACATCCCCCTTGGTGACAACATCCATGGCCAAGGCTTTAAATACCACCCCTACGCTGAGACTGCCCCCATCAATATCTTCAGCTCAGACTTGCCCCTGAGCTGCACACTTACACATCCAACTGTCTGCCCAATATTTCCACTTGGGTGTCTAACAGGCATCTGAGTCCTTGACTCCTGCCCTTCCTACGTTCTCGGTTAAGAAAAGTGAGACCACCTAGTTGCTCACACCGAAACCTAGTAGTCATCCTCAATTCCCTTTCCCTCCTCCCCACATCTAATCCATCAGTGAGTTCCGTTCCTAATATATTCCTAATCCTCCCCCTCATCCCCACGTCCACGTTCACCATCCTTTCCCGCCCGGATGACTGTAACAGCCTCCTGGCTGAGCTCCCTGCTTTCGCTCACGCTCCCCTGCAATGCGTTCTCCACACAGCAGCCAGAGTGAACTTCTCAAAATGTAAATCGCTCATGTTAATCACCTGATTAAAACCCTGCACTGTTATCCCAGGAATGCAAGGCTATCTGGTTCTGTAAAACACCATATTAACAGATTAAAGGAGAAAAACTGCATGATCATCTCAGCTGACGCAGAGAAAGCCTTCAATAAAATTCAATTATTTTCATGACAAAAACTCTTGGCAAATTAGAAATAGAAGAGAACTTCCTTAATCTGATAAAATGTGCATGTATTGAAATACTGAAGCAAACATAATCGTATTTAATGGTCAAACTTTAAAACCATTTCTACTGGAGTAAGAAAGAAAAAAGATGTATTGCTTCAAGTAAGCGTTGTCTTGGAGATCCTAGACAAGGTAAAAATTCATTTCAATAAATATTTATCAAGTGCCCATTATGTGCCAGGAGCAGTTCTAGGCTCTTAAGATTCACCAATGAATAAAACAGACAAACACAACTCTGGGCATATACTGTAGAGAAGGAAGGCAGAAAATAAACAATAGATATTGTTACTGGCTGAACTGTGTCCCCCCTCAGATTCACATTTTGAAGCCCTAATCCCCAGTACTTTAGAATGTGACTATATTTAGCAATAAGGTCTTTACAGTGGTGATTATGTTAAAATAAGGGTTACGGTGGGCCCTAGTCCAATCTGACTGGTGTCCTTATCGAAAGAGGAAATTTGGACGCACAAGAGACGCCAGGGATGGATGGCACAGGGGAAAGCCCATGCGAGGACACAGAGAGAGGCACTATTTGCAGGCCAAGGAGAGAGACCTCGGGAGAAATCGAACCTGCCAGCACCTTGATCTTGGACTTCTAACCTCCAGAATGTGAGAAAATAAACTTCTACTGTTTAAGCCGCTCAGTCTATGGCACTTTGTTATGGCAGTCCTAGCAAACTGATACAGATATAATCAAATAATTATACAGTATGTTAGAAAGTGACAAAATACTATTTCTTTAAAAAAAGCAGAAGAGGGGCTGGCCCCGTGGCCGAGTGGTTAGGTTCGCGCGCTCCGCTGCAGGCGGCCCAGTGTTTCGTTGGTTCAAATCCTGGGCGCGGACATGGCACTGCTCGTCAAACCACGCTGAGGCAGTGTCCCACATGCCACAACTAGAAGGACCCACAACGAAGAATATACAACTATGTACCGGGGGACTTTGGGGAGAAAAAGGAGAAAATAAAATAAAAAAAAAAAAGCAGAAGAGGTCAAGGGTACTTGGAAGGAGGGGTTAAATTGGGTGTTCAGAGTAGGCCACACTGAGAAGGAAAGATAAGACGTATGAGAACAGGAAAGGAAGAGGTTGGAGGGTGGGGAGCGAGCCAGACATGGTACATAGAGAGCTTTAATTTTATCAGTAATGGTTTGTTCCTTGTGCTCGGTGGTGGGTTCATTACTTTATTATCTCTACCCTTTGGTTTGCTTATCCTATTTCATCACAATTATTTAAAAAATATTGGATTAGAGAGGTTACTGGTCGTTGGCTGTTTATTGTGACAGAAGTGCAGTGGGAGAGGGTGAGCTAAGCCAGCAGGGGGCGATGGAGTGGGTATGCAGACACCAGCCATAGGGGCGCAGGGGACTCTCAGGATGTTCTGACTGATTGAGTGTGGGAGGTGAAAAAGAGGAGGGTGTTGCGGATATTGCTGGCCACTGCTCGGGCGGGTGGAGGAAGGTGGTGCCATTACCAGGACACAGGAAGAGGAGCAGGTATAGGAGTGAGGGGCTGGCGGTGGCACCCTGAGCTCAGTCTTGGACAAGTTGTTTTTGAAGTGCTGGTTGATGTTCAATGGCAGAAAAAGAGGACGGCGATGAAAGACTGTCACATCTATGGTTCTATAATGCTCAGACTCAATTCTTGAGGGTAGCCTGCTTTCTGGTCAGACCCCAAGGGCAGGACCGCCAGATCAGGTTGAAATCACACTTCCCTGTAGCTCCTTGGTGCTCAGGCGCTGCTCACATCCTGGATTCCCTGCTCAGAACCTCTGGAGACCAGCCTCTCCCCCAGGCCCAGCCCAGCCCAATTCACAAACTGTTCAGGGAGTGTTAGTGTTGGGGACGATCCCAGAGATCAGCTAGTCAACAGCATCCTCCTTCTTTTTAATAAATATTTAAATTTTAGAACAGATTTAGATTTATGGAAAAGTTGAAAAGATAGTACAGTTTCCATATCCTCATACCAGCTTCCTCTATTATTATCTTACATTAGTGCCTTTGTCACAATTAATGAACCAATATTGATATGTGATTATTAACTGAAGTCCACACTTTATTCAGATTTCCTTAGTTTTTACCTCCTGTCCTTTTCTTTATTCCAGGATCCTATCCAGGGTATCCCATTGTGTTTAGACATCATGTCTCCTTTGTGTCCCCTTGACTGTGACAGTTTCTCAGACTTTCCCTGTTTTGGATGACCTTGAAGATTTTTAGGAGTGCTGGTCAGGTACTTTGTAGAAGTCCCTCAGTTGGGATTGGTCTAAAGTCCCCCCCACACACATTTTTTAAGTAGCAGAGATTGCCTCCCTTCCCGTCAAACAAAAGGAGGGAACAGCTCTGGTTAAAGCCTGAGGTGATGGAAGTAAGCCTCAGGGCATCTCTGCAGAATTCTGCAGGGCTCTGGGAAACCCATCTAGAACAATCCCTCATTTATGGACCAGGAAGCAGCTCTGCCCAGCCTCCATCCCCTTTTCTGGGCAGGATCTCCCCAGATCACCCACTCACTTCAGTTGTATGCATCCCCTTCCCACATGAATATCCTGTCCCACAGGGATCTACCACCAGACAATCTCTCTGATTGTTCTGACCCTTCCCCCTACACACACTTGAATTTGTCATTGCTGAGCAAATGTATTTACAATCAGATCCTTTAGCTCAGCCACATGGGTCAGTGGGTCAACAACCACTTTAAGAAGTTAGCTAGGACAACACATTTAAAGTCTTGCTCCACCATTTCAAGGGCCTACAAACACTCTGAGAACAAACCATGGGCCCAAGTGAGGAATCCCTGACACAGGGCAACATGTGGAATATATACACTTACTATGGACTGAATGTTTTAGCCCTGCCAAAGTTCATATGTTGAAATCCTAACCTCCCATGTGATGGTATTGGGAGGTAGGGCCTTTGGGAGGTGACTAGGGCGTGAGGGTGGAGCCCTCATGAATGGGATTAGTGCCCTTCTAAAAGAAATCTCAGACAGCTCTCTAGCCCTCTTCCTGCCATGTGAGGATACAGCAAGTTGGCAGTCTGCAACCCAAAAGAGGGTCCAGGGCCCTCACAACTGTTCTGGCATCCTGATCTCAGATTTCCAGCCTCCAGAACTGTGAGAAATAAATTTCTCTTCTCTATAAACCACCCAGTCTATGGTACTTTGTTATAGCCGCCTGAACTGACTAAGACAACACTTTACTACACGAAATGAGAGATGACAGTTCTCGCTAATACCTTTGGATAAGCGGGCACACTCCAAATACGCAGGTTTGTCAACACCTAGGCCCTGGTGGCCAGCAGACCTAAGCTAATCCCAGCTTGGCCTCTTACAGTGCTTCCCCTTCGTAGGTCCTCTGAGCTCCCTCTCATACTCTGTAAAATGGACATACTGACTCAGAGGTTGTGGTGAGTATTGAGTGAGACCAAGCCCAGGACAGTCCGTGTCTAGTCAATCTCAATAGATCTTGGTATTACTATTATTACTATTATTATTATTATCATGATTGCTGCCGCTATTGTTGCTGTTCTCAGGCATTAACAGCACAGGCTGCTCCTTTATTCCTGTGCCATTCTCACTCACCAGCAGACCATGGGAGGAACACCACCCAGATCTAACACTTTTCTCAGATCTGTACTATTTGAGGCAATGATCAAAGGGGAGCATTTCCAGGCTGGCTAAAGCCCAGGAAGCAGCTCAAAACTCAAAATAACCCTTTAAGACAAGGGGGCACTTACAGCTTCCTCTGGATCGCCTCGGCCGGAGATGGGTGCTCTCAGGAAAGCTCGCAGCTTGTTCTGCCACTAAGTCATGTTTTTCAAACTTCAGGTTGCAGCCCATTAGTGGATATTGAAATCAATTTAGTGGTCATGACAGGCCAAAAAAGAAAAAGAAAGAATAGACTGGACCAGGGTAGAAAACATTAGAGGACCTCATTTGTAGAAAGTGTAATATTTTTTCAGGAAATTAATTTTGTTTGCATGCGTGTGTGAGTGCATGTGTGCCCGTGTGTGTGTCTACTGGGTCTTGCTGTAAAATGTCTTTCTATGGTCAGCAGTCAAAAAATTTGTGAGCCACTACTCTAAGGTGTGTGGGAGAATGAGGTCTGGGGACTGTTTAGTAAGCCCACCCCAGGGAACAAAAGAGAAAGGGGAGATTTTATGACCAGGAGAGTCAGGGATAGGGGCAGGGACTGTACCTGGAAGGTGCTGGATCCTTAGTCACTCCACCGCAAGCCCCACCCACAACTCAAGCTATTATATTATCTTTTTCTGGCTCCTTTTAGGGATTAGCAGTTTGAAAAAATAAACACCAATTCTTAAACAATAGGGCTTGTGTGTTTTTCTGCGGGGGCAGCAAGGAGATGGAGGGGACCGTGTTCTGTAGCTGGTGCTGTGGGGGCCAAACCCAAGGGCTGGAGGGGGAGGTGGCAGCGCTAAGGAGACCAGGACAACTGCAGCAAGAGCGCCTGGGCCTGACAGAGGCCGTCTGATCCAGCCCGCTCCTCCGCTTCAGCGGCTTCTCCTGCCCTCAAGGCAGAGTCAGAACACTGGGCGCCTCACAAGGCCCTTCATCTTCCGGGCCCTCAGTATCCCTCCAGCATTTCTCGTCACTCCATCCAAGGACTCTGGAGTCCAGACATCCTGAATTATTTGCAGTTCCCAGACCATCATGTGTCCTCTTTCTTCCGGCTTCAAATGTTTTCCTCTTTCCTTGGAACATCCATGGGGCCTTGTCCTTCAGGCCTCATCTTAGAGGTCACTTTCTCCTGCAAACACCAGGCCCGGTTGTGTCTCTGTGGTGTGGCTCCCAGGGTGTGCATTTCTGTGAGTAGTTGCCTGCCTCCCTCTAAGACTGAGCTCCCGGGGCAGGAGCGGGGTCCTGTTCACAGCTGTGTTCTCACTGTCTGCCACAGCACCGGGGACGCCGAGTGATGCCCGATCCATTTTTATTAAATGAACAGGTAGAGAAGAAAAGGGTGAGCACTGTCCTGAGGCCAAATCCCTGTTTGCTCTGGCAGGAATTTCCAGGAATCTGAGCCATGAGGGGGTCGGGGAGTAACAGGAAGGGCAAGTCCAAGGGCAGATGTGAGTCAGAGAAGCTGAGAGACAACACCAAGTCAGAAGCTGGCGCTGCCCAGCCAGGAGGGTGGGGCCCGGAAGGCGCTGCAGAACAGGTTGTGGCCGTTCCTCTGCCTTTTATTGCTCTGGCTGTGCGTGGGCTGTGATGGCCCAGCTCCTGTCCCCTGGGCACCTTAAAGGAACTTCAGGACCTCTGACTCCAGGTTCAAAGGTGGGAAAGTACAAGGTGTGTGTGGGGCGTGGGAAAGAGAGCAGTGACTGGAGAAGTCTCACGGCAGAGACCAGATGGAGAAGGGGCAGAGGGGCAGGTGTCGGGGGCCGCCTGGGAGTTGTGGGGCAGGTTTTATCCGAGGTCACAGGAGACCACAGAAGGGGAGGGGCTACAACCACTGCTCCCTATGGTTGTTTGCAAACTTTGGTATGTTTTCCTAAGAAGAAGACCTTCCAGACTCTCACAAATGTTGTGACCACAAACAGTCACAAACAAAGGCTGTGCTGGAAGCTTTGGGCAGGTTTTGGGAAGATTGCTCTGGCGCGGTGTGCCGGGAGAAGAGAGTTTCACTGGTTTCCCTGGTGGAAAACATGTTCCATGGCAAGATCGTGTGTAAATATTTGAGATCTGACATTTGGTTCTTTAATAAGATTGGCTGCCTCTCCACATCTGAGTTAGAATTCTTATTTGCTAATAGAGGTAGCCCCAACATGATTTACATGCCTGTTTCATTCACAGGGACCCAGCTGTCCAGCTGTGTGCTCTCAGCTGTCTCTGGAAGGGATAGTCTTTCCTTTGTTCCTGACCCCACAGCTAACCTTGACCCTGCCTGGGGCTCCCAGCCTTAGGTCCTGCTTCTCATCTCATTCTAGGCTGGTCCAAGGCTGGGTCATTTATTTATTCATTCAACAGATATTGTTTTGCGTGCTATGTGCTAAGCATTATGCCAGGTAGTGAATAAGTCCTGCTCTTGACTTCAGGTAAACCACAGTGTGGTGAGAAAGCTGGCTGGGAGGTCAGGTAATTACAGCACGCGATGAAGGGAATGAGCGTGGGGTTCCACTCCAGCACTGTGGAGGGGGACTAGCTGGCCTCGGTCATCTGAGGCAGGACTAACGACAGCAAGGGTGGAGGGAAAACTGCCAAGGTGAAGCCTCATGTTCTTTCTAAAACAAACTAGCCCCATCGGTGAGTATGCAGATGAATCTCACCTCAGCCCTCTGTATAGTCTAAGACCAATCACTATTGACTTTTGCATTTCCCCCCCCTTTTTCTTATAGGTTCTAGGAGGTAGGGGGAGAAAGAAGCTGGCCTCAGGAGAAACTCAAAATGTGTTATTAATGCAGTCAAGTTCATTGCCTTTGAGAATGAGGCCATTTGCCCTCCTTTATCCCAGGGCTATCCAGCTGGCAGATGCCTCTTCTCCCACACACACCTCTGCTGACGTCTGTGCCTGGATCTCCTGGGCAGAGGTCCTTTGATAAGACACCCCTCAGGTGCAGGGGCAGTCCTGGGGGGTGATGGCGAGGCAGGCTGCCCTTCCCTTTTCTATTCTGTCCCTTGGTTCTCCACCTACCACCGCGACTGCACCAATGGTTCTTGGTGTGTCAGACTTTGTCTGAATGGTTGGGGATAAAGGGCAGGAATTGTGACATCAGAGGGAAAAAATTCAAACTGTTCATTTCATCTGATTCTCCTCCTGACCCAAGAGTAAGGCATCAGAGAAGTTCAACTCTGCGTAAGTGTCCACAGGGACACTTGCTCTCCTAGCCTCATTTCCTCCCCCTTCCAGGCCCACAATACAAATATCCACCCATCCCTTTTAGGGAGTCCCTTTCCCTACCCACAGAGTGGGTTTCACCCCAGAACGCATCCTCCTCCTCTCTCTAGATGGACATGGTAATTCCTGGTGATATACTTGGTCCCTCTATACTAATACTAGCACAGGGATGGAGGTGCAGCTGCGGGGGATAGGTGGTGGGTATGGACCTTAGCAGACAGCCCCCAATGGGTCTGAGAGCTCCTGTCCAGTGGCTGGTTCAGACAAGGATTCTTCCTGCTCATTCATTGGGTAACCATCTTTCAGATACAAATACATCTCCTAAAGACAAACTTTAATTCTCAGAAATGGTATGGTCTAGATCCACATTAAGGGAGGCAATCATTGCTCTAAGTGCAACATAATCTGCACAGATCCCTACCCACAATGGATACAGCAATTTCGGGTAGAACAGTGTCCTTCCCTGTGCTGCTCCTCTGCCCTCAACCTGGCTTCTAGGCAGTGCCTCTCGGCCTACAGAAATCAAAATACACTTTGCTGTATTATATGATAATATTCAACCTGCTGTAGAAGACAAGAAAAACAAATGGGGTGGATGCAACTCATAAGAAGTCTTAAGCAGACATAGAAAGCAAATAGCTTGTGAACTATGAGCAAACTCATGTGTTAAAAACAGATAGTAAATTAGTAATCTGTAAACATGGAATGAAGAAGAGTGTTCTTTATAGAAAGAAAGGGATGGAAAGACCAAGTCATAAGGTACAAAGCATGTCACCTCCAGGTTGATAGCTAAATCATCCCCCAATTGGCCAATTTGAAGACCCCCATATGGTCCCATTTTGGCTTCCTACATGCTCTACCCTAGAAATGCAGATGAAACCCATGGCCATAGAGCAGGCTGATCAGCTAGATGCTTCTATTGTCCAAGTGTCCTTCCCTTGTCCCCATGTCTCTGATAGAGTCTGAGTATGTTGGCTCCAGCCTGAGGCCCATGTCCAACCTTGTATTAGTCAGGGTTCTCCAGAGAAACAGAACCAATAGAGTGTATGTGTGTTTATGTATACACATCTATCTAGATGAATATAATATGCATATATGATATATGTATATATGTATATGTATAAATGATATATGTATCTATATATACATCTGTCTATCAAGAGAGAGAGAGAGATTTACTTTAAAGAACTGGCTTACATGATTATGGAGGCTAGCAAGTCCAAAATCTGCAGGGTAGGCCGGCAGGCTGGAGACCCGGGCAAAAGTTGCAGTTTGAGTCAGAAGGCAGTCTGCTGGCAGCGTTCCCCCTCTCTCAGGGGAGGTCAGTCTTTCTTAAGGCCTTTAACTGATTGGACGAGGTCCATCCACGTTATGGAGTACAATCGGCTTTACTCAGAGTCTACTGATTTAAATGTTAATCCCATCCAAATGAAATACCTTCACGGAAATAGCTGCAAGAGTCTTTGACCAAATATCTGGGTACCGTGGCCTAGCTAAGTTGACACATACAATTAACTACCACAAACCTCAACTCTGGTTCTTGTAACCTCCCCATCATCAGGCAAGGCTGATGTAGCTGAGAAAGAGACAGAAGTCACACAACGCAGGATCAGATGGTGTGGCCCTTCCACCCAACTTGTACCCTACCCTAAGTGTGTTAACCTGCCTCATTTCTTTCCCCTTGCTTCTTGTAAGTTTTAAATGGATTTAATAAACCATGCTATTGGAGCATCTTAATTTGATCTGTGAGCCTTTCTCTTCCATGAACCCTGGGACAGCTTACCTGGTAGTGGACTTGGAGGGTACCATTGCATAAAGTAATTTCTCACTCTACAATGCCAAAGACCTGATATCAGCTTTGCAAGGACACTTTTCTGTACCTTAGGCCACATTCATTCTTATTCTCTGTGGGCAGTGGGATGGGAATGGAGGTAATGAGGATAAAAACCCTCCACCCCATCACCAGGTTAATGGGTCTCACTCTTCTACTTACAACAACTATCCATAAATATTTGACTTTGTTTTTCAGGAACTGGAGGACTAGGGAGAAACTGTGAAATTACCTTCTGTCTTACAGTAGTTGGTTATTAGGAAGGACAGAAACATTTGTCAGAGGCGCTGATGAAAACCAGAAAATACAAGCAGAAGTCCCCAAATCTGTCCTCTCCCCACCTCCTCCTACAGCAGCTCCAACTTCCGGCCATTACGGAGGTCACCTCCAGGCTGGAAAGGGAGTCTCTGCTCTCTCGATGTGTACAGGGTGTACACAGGAGCAGGCAGTGGCACGGGCAGGGGCTAAGCTCCTTAAAAGCAGTGACTGGCTTTTCTTTGAATCCCCAGCACCTACATCCTGCCTGGTACATTACAGCTGCTCAGGGAAAGACTGCTGAATTGAAGAGGAGTTGGAGGGAGAGCCTGCTGACTGGCCTGCGATGAGAGGAGATCTGCTTCTGACATGCCCTGTTGGAAACCGGAATGCAGCTTTCCCTAGAAGCGTGTTACTGTGCTTCAGGACTTGGGGTGTGGCACTGAAGGAGTTAACTAGGCTTTTGTCAACTGATCTGGGGACATAGCCAGCATATATAACACAATTTTCTTATGGGATATGCATTGTAAGTTTCAACTAATACTTTGAGAATTGACTTACTTATAGATTGAGAACTGCCTGTACATGTCACTCCCATTGCCTGCCAACCCTAAATTCAAACATGTCCGTATACTGGTGAGTGTATGGAGAAGGGTTCAGTTTCACCCACTCTGTGTCTCCCTCCACCCGAGGTGCACACAGCGATTTCACACTGCATCCTGCACCTTGTAGCTTAGATGCCATAACACCCCAGGGCGGAAACTGTTCCTTGTTTTCACACCTTCTTCTCAATGTACACTCTCAGCCCCTAGTCAATTGTGAATGCAAGGAATAGAGTAATCACCACATCCTTGCTTAGGTGGGACTCATTTTTCCACTCACACCTTCTCCCTGGAAAGAGGGAGGGAGAGATTGTGAAGGGTGGGTGGTGGGGAAGAGTGTGTACAGCTGTGCTCATGGCCCCCTGACCCCCGGCACACCCACTTGTTCTCAAGCAGAGTGAGCTAGGACATTAATATCCTCTTCCGACCTTTGACTGAAATTATTCTGCCTGACTTAATCCTCCAGTATTAGCGGTAGAAGAGGGGTTTCTGCCTTTCAGACTGAATGTTGCTAACAGGGAAAAGACTCAGTTTACTAGCACCTAAGTGTCTTGAATGGATGGAACATGCCAAATGATCGTGAGCTGCAGCGGTTCTCACAGCATACGCCTGAGCAAGCCTTTGAAGGAGGAGCAGTCTGGGAAACAGACTCTGGAGAAGATTTTTGCAGCTCCACACATTCAGTTACATCAGAGGTTCTCAGCTGGGGATGATTTTGGCCCCTAGAGGACATTTGGCAATGTTTGGAGACATTTTTGGTTTTCACGAACTGGGTGGGGAGGGGTAGAGGCCCGAGATGTTGCTAAACATCCTGCAATGTGCAGAACAGCCCTTCACAATAAAGAATTACCTGGCCCAAAATGTCAATGATGCCAAGATTGAGAAACTCGAAGTTAGATGGATATATCTGGTCTGTCAACATGATGATATTACCTAGAGAAACATCTAGACACTATTAGCAAACGTCATATTTGTAAAATTTAAGCTGTATATAAAGGTAGATGACTTTCTTCTGAGTTTATTTCCTTACCATGGGCTGGCTGTTCAGGTTTTTATACCATAATTTAAGAATTTTTGTTTTCCTTAAAGTTTGGTCTCTCACTGTTAACCATTTTTCACAAATAAATCAAGTGTTTATTACTCTGGGCAAGTAATTATTGAGGGAACAGAAGAAACTATAAAGTGTATTGAGATGAAGTGGCTAGCTCATTCATCAATGAAGTGACTGTGGCAGATTGTACTTTATGAAAATGAGTGCATCATGTCTCCCATCCTACATACTTTTTATGACTTTGGCATTCCCCATCAGGATGTTCCCTCTAGTTGATTCTGGGAGGGTTTATGACTATGACACAAGTTACACTATATGACTTTTGAAGCTAGGTGATGAAAAAAATGCAGCTTTCTCTTGGTTCTCTGAGAAACCAGCTACCATGCTGTGAGGAAGCCCGAGCAGCCGCATATGTAAATGTTCTGGCCAACAGCTCCAGTTGAGGAGTTGAGGTCCCAGCAGACAGCCAGCATTAATCATCTGACATGTGAGTGAGCAAGTCTTTCGATGGTTTCTGCCCTCAGCAATTGAATCACACTCAGTCTTTGACTCTTCTTAACTAAGGCCCCAGACTTTGTGGAACACAGACCAGCTGTCCCCATCGTACCATTTCCAAATTCCTGACCCAGAGACTCCAGAAATATAATAAAATTGTTGTTTTAAGCCACAGAGGTTTAGAATAATTGTTTTGTAATATGATATAAGTAGAACAGTAATTCTCCCTCAAATATATAAAATTTATCCTGCAATAAAACTTCCAAATTGCTATAAAATCATAGACTTTTAGGAAAGGTGACAAGTGGCCAAAATTGCAAATCCTAAATTTTCAATGTCAGAGATCTTCTTCCCAAATGGTAAATAAGTAGCAAACATACTCTCATTCTCCTATCCTGTACCTAAGGCAGACATCACTAATTAATCATAGAACTCTTTCTTGATGAGCAGGAATCCAGCCTTAAAACTCTCCAATGAAGCACTCAGCAAGGCACATCAGCAACCAGGTGACTGGGGCTGGCACCCAATTTGAAACCTCATTGCCATCCCCAACGTGTTTTCTAAGAGTTCAGGCTGGTTTCCACTGGCTTATTCCCAGACACAGGATGTACTTATTATTTAATCAGGTGCACACAAAAGGATGTATGGCTTTGCAGCACCTGTTTTCAAAAATTCTATTTTCTTAGTAGATGAATATGGGGGGAATCTTTTTATCATAATTTTTGAGAATTTGGCCACAAAATAGCAATAGCAATCTATGATGCCAGGAGCCACTTTTATTAAAAACAAACAAACTCAAATCCCTAGGACATCAAAAAAATGTTTAACCGCTTAAAAAAACAAACAAACAGTGGAAGAGTCCTTAAAAGAGAAAAAAAAAAAAAAAAGACTAAATATAACAAGATGGACCCATATGTCTGGTCTGTGATTGAAGACTGTCAACTTTATGGGAAAGTTCAAAGGTGGAGTCTTTCATTTTAGTTTGAGGAGGCAAGCACATGATGAGGGGGCCACCAGGGCATGTATTCCATGGATGTTTGTTCAATGCACATTATTATACCAGGTCTAGGAAAGAGCTTGAAGTGACTATGCCCTCTCTTTTTCAATTTTCTGTTTGTGAATTTGATGTCTTCACCTTATGACTGACAGCGAAATTTCTCTCTCTCATCTATCAGGGATTCTGGGAAGCCAAAAGTTGTTTATTTTTAAAAGGAATGTAATAATGGTTATTTGAAGAAAATGATTGAGGTGATTGCATTCCTGGGCAGGCAGGCAAACCACATGTCTGAGGTACTTTTTAACCCAAGATTTCACGGATTCTGGAGACATCACACTCCCCTTATTCTTTCAAGCTGGCTTTTTATTTATTTATTTATTTTGAGGAATATTAGCCCTGAGCTAACATCCATGCCCATCTTCCTCTACTTTTTTTTTCCAGGAAGATTAGCCCTGAGCTAACTGCTGCCAATCCTCCTCTTTTTGCTGAGGAAGACTGGCCCTGAGCTAACATCCATGCCCATCTTCCTCTACTTTATACGTGGGACACCTGCCACAGCATGGCTTGCCAAGCAATGCCATGTCCACACCCGGGATCTGAACCAGCAAACCCCGGGCCACCGAAGCGGAACATGCGAACTTAACTGCTGCACCACCAGCTGGCCCCAATCTTCCTCTACTTTATATGTGGAATGCCTGTCACAGCATGGCTTGATGAGCGGTGGGTAGGTCCGCACCTGGTATCCAAACTAGTGGACCCCGTGCCATGGAAACAGAGCACTCGAATTTAACTGCTGGGCCACCAGGCCAGCCCCTCATGGTGGCTTTGTGAACTTTGAATCAAGTCACATGTAAAAGAGGTGAGGAGTAGGCCCAGAAGGGAAAAGCCGTATCAACTGAAATTCTCTAATTGTCCTTTTGAGAACATTTTAAAAATCATAATTTAACCAAGGCAATAACACTACAAATATTTTTGAGATAATTAAAAATTGTCTTCTGTACTCTCTACCTGCTTTACTGAGGCCCCTTATCACTTCCAAACACCCCACTCTCCCTCTACTCCTTTTCCAAACAAACAAACCCTGTGTCTTCATGTTTCTACTTGGGTACTGGAGCTGTCCTTTTCCTCCTCGGTCCCTTTTAGGGCTTTTTCTGTCCCACCTCTCTGGAAAAATTATGTGACTCCTTGGCTAATCTGATAAACTGATTCAAGCTGAGGTGTGGCAGTCTTTTTCTATTAAGAGTCTTACTGGAAAAAAAAATAATTGAGAATCATATAAATTAAAAGCAACTGAATTTAGTTGCTTTATTTATTTAGAAGACTACATAAAAATTTAAAATTCCATATAAGGAAAAAATGTCTATGGACATTAATTATTAAATTCCCACAATTCTTTGAAATATATATTGCTGTGTCCATTTTGCTGATGTGGAAATGGAGGCTTAGGCATATCGAAAGATTGCTCAAGGTCCTGGATTCAAATCCAGATTAATTGCAAAGCACACGCTCTTAACTGCCATGCCTCAGTGCCTCCTGTTACAGATCCTGGCTCTGAGAGATTTAATAGAATAATCTTTCCTGGGCAGCTTGAAAGAGCAAGGGCATTTTACCATCCTGGTTCTTGACAGCCAACATTAAAACAGCACATGTTTATGACCGTGGCTGTGCGGGAACAGTTAGCAAATGACTTGCTTTCCATAGCTGGTGGTTTACCCATTTAAGCATTTTTTAAATGTGATGGGAATTTTTTCTTAAGTGTATTATGTAATGTCTTGCCTCTTAAGCTGGATATTCTAACCATAACTTAGCCATTAGCCTTTACTTATATACTCAAGGTTCACCAATGTGAACATTAGCTACAGTTAACGAGGCTATAAGACAGCAATGCCCTCAGGACTGTCGAAGTACATAGGGCTGTTTTTAACCTACATTTTAAGTGATCCCAGACTACTGTGCTATTTGAGTTCTTGTGTCTGCTTTTCATAGATTTTTCTGCCACAATGTCAGCCTCTTGGTTACTGATTCTCGATGCTATTAGTACCTGTCTGTATTAGTTCTTCTTTGCTTCCTTAGATTTGCTACTTATAATCTGTGGTGGATGTGAAACCAAGATATTTAGGCATATTTTGTCTGAAAAAAAGAGTAAATACTCACTGAATGGCCAAGGGGGAAGGTGAATTTTAGTGAATGGTATTTATAACATCTATTTTAACTTCCTGATTTTCTGGATCAATAATTGAGATGGTTAGTTAATCAATGTACTAGTATTACCTGTTGGCACCTGCCTGCCCACAACCCCTTTAAGGGAAATGGTCCACCTACCACAGCCCCTGCTTCTTAGGTGGCCATGCTTTGCCCTATTTATTCATGATCCCCCCTCTACCCCCCATATCACACGCACTGCTTGAGACTGGGTGAGTGGAGCACCTGACCCAAGGGCAACCAGACCACAGACTGGCCAATGATCATGAGACAAGAGCTGAGCTTAGCCCATCCCAACTCTGAGGCATCTGAATTGGGAAACGCATTGAAGCAAGTTGATTAGGGATGATACTTGAAACAGAAAGTTCATGAGGTAGAGTTGTGTTTCATGGGGCCGTGACATATTGTGAGCCATCTAAAGTGATGAAGCAGCAGAACCTCTAAGAACGCTGATTGGAAGAAGGAGGAGAAGGAAGCAAGTGCCTGGAGAGAGGCAGAGATGCTCTGCAGTCAGAGAGAGAGAGAGAGAGAGAATGATGAGATTACTCCAAACACCATTTTTCTTGAGGCAATTTGAGTGAGCCTCTGTGTCTTTTACTCAAAAGAAGCTAACTATAAAAATCAATTTCTTGAGAGCTGTTAGTGTAACTTCCTATATTTTCTGGACCTTGTGCAAGCAGAAAAACACAAACAATTTAACTATACAAGAGAAATAACAGACTATGACATGGAGACACTTAAGGTCAGAATTAACATAAAAGACATGGATGGGTGAAGACAAAGATGATAGCTAATAATTATGCCAAAACAGAGGACCAGTATCCTATTATAGATTGAATAGTCAACCTGTTAACACAGAAGCAAAAATGAAATATAAAACAATCAGAAGAAAGCCCTTGAGCCCTGCTAAGTTTCCTTTTTAATTAAGCAATTACAACTTGTATTCAACTCCTGGTTACCTCTGTGTGTGTGTGTGTGTGTGTAAGGGGAGCATCATATTGGGGGAGGGGAGGGATGTGACCATTCCCCTGAGGTCCTACAATAGCCTGTGTGAAGAGGCACAGCTGTACAGGAGCTCCCATGGGGGCTCCACGGGGACGAAAGCAGACTAGAGGCAGACAGTGACAGAAATGAGCCAAACAAGAGGCCAAGACTCATCTCTCACCCATTCTTGGTGGCTCTGGAGAATGTGGCTCAACTGATGCTTTGTCACTTCCGCAGAGGTTAGCAAGGCCCACTGGAGGTCCTCTGAACTCTGTTCTTACACCATACGGTAGCCAACGTAAGGTCAGAAAATGGTGGACACACATCTTCCCGTGCATCACACATTACTCAAAACCTCTGGCCTCCTGGGACTTCTCAGCAATTGTCCTGGCCTCACGCACAAGGCTAGGCAGAGGCAGATGGGGCTTCCATCCATCCAGGTGATGGCCAGTGTCCCAAGAGAGGGTCTTGCTGGAACAGAGAGGCAGAAGTCAGGCTGAAAGGAGGACAGGGTTGTCACAGAGAATGCAGAGAATGGATCAAACCGAAGGGCTGGGAAAGATGATAATCAAAAATGAGAAGCAAGACAGATAGCTAGGAGAGGTGAGAACAGCACACCAAAGTGCTAGGTACCCAGGGCCCAATTATGCAGGTCTGTATCTGGAAAACAGAAAGGCTCTGCTGGGAGGCAGCCACCTAAAGGAGTCAGGGAGGGAGCAGGCTGAAACTCTGTAACTTCCAGACACCAAATTCTCTGCCTACGGTAGGTAGTGAAGAGAGAGGGATAAAAGAGGAAAGAGAAAGAGAAGGGATGTGGGATGGGGAAAACAAGTTGGGCAGAGAGAGGAGGAGAGAAAGAGAGAGAAGGAGACTATTTAAGACAATATAACTAAAGTTGACAAAATGTGGCCCAGGCAATTAATATCTTCCCCAGAAAATTTCCTTCCTTCTGATAACAACACAAAATCACTACAAAAACCTAAAAAGTGCTTGAAACAAATAAGAGGGGTTTATGAGACCATAATTAACAAGTCATCAACCTTTGGTCTAGATTCTGGAAACTAAACTTGCATTGCTGACGGTGGCTTCACTAATCCCCCCTTGAACCCTGTGTGAACAGATCTTTTAAAACTGAACCCTGATACGACATTAACTGGAGAGGGGGGCAGTGTGACTGACATGCCTGCCTCAGGGACTCCGAGAGTCCTCCTTGTAGGAGGATTGCTAAGTGATTGCCGAGTGAAGAGACTAAGGAAAACCGCTCCCCTGGCAAACACCGACATGAGAGAGGACAGAGGTGTGTGGGCTCCTCCCCCAAGACATGTGGTCGCAGGGCTCAGCTCCTGGGACCTTTAGAGGCATCTGGCCCACCTGACCACTCCCTCCTTCCTGAAGCATTTCTTTTCTTGGCTCCTAAGATGTTACACTTCCCCTGCTTTTTCTCTTCTTCCTTCAGTCGTAGCGGCTCTTTCTCAGAGTCCTTTTTCTTTTACTTTTATTAGGCAAAATTTCAAACATGTATAAAAGTAGAGAAAATAGCGCAACGAAGTCCCACGTGTTCCATCACTGAGCTTTAGCACTGATCAACTCATGGCCTATCTTGTTTGTCCTAGACCCCACCCACTTTCCTGCTCCCATAGGTTATTTTAAATAAATCCCAGTTATCACATTGACTGTAATGTGCATCTCTGAAGACTCGATTTTTAAAATCATAACCACAATTCCATCAATCACACTCCCCCAAATCAACAATTACTCCTTAATAGCATCAAATATCTAGTCAGTGTTCACATTTCCCTAGTTGTCCATTATATAGTCTTTTTCGTGTATTTGTTTGAATGGAGATCCAAATGAGGTTCATACATTGCTATTAATATGTCTCTTAAGTGTCTTTTAATTTATACTCTCTTTTAATTTATACTTTCTTACAATTTTTCTGTTAAAGAAACTAGGTTGTTTATCCTATAGAATTTCCCACAAGCTGGATTTTGATGATTATATCCCACGGTTTCTTTAACATTTACTCTGTCCCTTTTATTTCCTATAAATTGGTCATTAGATCGAGAGGTTTAGTCACATTCAAGTTGTACTTTTTGGCAACGCTTCATAGGTGGCATTCGAAGTATGTAATGTATGGTCGAATCTTTTTACAATGTCAGAAACCATTGGCGGTCATTGCCTAATGATTAATTCCATTAATTCAGTAGCAAGTCGCAAAATGGTGGTATCATTCCTCTCTCATTTACTGGTTTCAGGAAAGGAAACTTCCTTCGTCAGCTATTTGGTGACCCTGAGGTATAGCTCATATGAGAAAGTCAGCCTGCCTGCTTCTCCCCAGCACCACTGCAGCTAGCTGAGTGACCATGGGTCAGCTCATCTCTGAACTCGTTTTCCCATTTACAAAATGAGAATGATCACATTACCTAACTCAGAGAATCGCTGTAAAGCTTAAAGGAAATAACACTTGTAAAGTTCCTGACACGCAAGCATTTCACAGATACGAACTGCTGTCCTTATTTTCATTGTTAGGATGAGGATTTCCTAACCAGCACTCAGAGAACACAGCACAAGGATGCTGAGCTGGTTTGGCTTTTTATCACTTGTTATTACCACAGGCTATTGCAGCCATCAATAGAGTCGTTCCCAAGAAGGAGATCCATGCCTCCACCCAGCGCTTCTTCCTGATGCTCATGACAGTGCTCAAGTCTGCTCTGCAGAGAGGGCCGGCAGGAGACCCCAGGAGTCGGTGATGGAATCAGAGGAAGGCAAGTGCCCAGGTCACTGGGGGCCTGGGCAGTCCTGCCTCTCCCAGAGAAGAGCTGTAGAAGGCAGAAAGGGTTAAATGGGGCCGTTTTAGCAAGATCTCTAGTCTAAGATGCCCTTTCTTTGGAAACTTCTATTGGGAGTATATTTATTCTTCCTCTGGTTTTGGCAAGTCAGTAAATTAATTTAACCCTGTTGTCAGAACAGTTGGTTGCTCATTTGTAACGACAGGAATTTTATGAGGCTTTGTAAAAACCACTCAGGCATATTTAGGGTCTAAAAGCATTTGTCTCAAAATTGGCTCTGAGTTTGATTTCCGTATTTTCACGCATATTAAATCTTTATATTGCCACTTACATCCTCTTAACGGTCTCCACTTGGTGGAGGATTCTGGAGTCTTTGGTAGAAGTTATCAAAGTAAGAAGATGTTTGTAAGTCACTCTACGTCTGTTGTAAAGGTGAATCTTATTTTAGTGGCTTAACACCAAAAGTTGAGTTTCTGAGTTTTTAGAAAGAGTCTGTACTCTCCAGCCTTTACTTAGAAGAAGACTGAGACAGCTGGCATGGCCTGTAGGGAGACAATATCCACAAAGGGCATGGCCTATGGCTTTTCTCCCATTGAGGACTAGGAATAAAATGATGTTTCCTCAGTATATGCTTGTGTTAAGAGCTTGAATGCTGGGTCAGTCTAAACTTATTAGCTGTTTAGCCTTGAGAAAGCGACTTAACCTTTCTGAGCCTCAGTTTCCCTGTCTGTAAAATAAGATAATAAAAGTTGTTGTTGTTACGAGGATTAAATGAGATAATGCAGGTGAAACACTGAGCACAGTGTCTGGCAAATTTTAAGGACTTGATAATTGTTGGCTATTATCCTTATTTTAATTATTACCAGACTCTGCCTGGCTGGTCAGATATTATATCACAACTTTTGTTTAAAACAATATTTGGTTGGAATATTACTCAACCATATGAAGGAAGAAACTCTTGGTATATAGAACAACTTAGATGGATCTCAAGGGCATTATGCTGAGCAAACAAAGGGCAAATTCAAGGGCCGTATGATTTCATTTATATAACATTCTCAAAATGATAAAATTAAGGAGATAGAGAACATATTAGTGGTTATGGGGTAACGTTAGGGATGGTGGGAGGGGGGTGTGTGACTATAAAGGAGTAGTAAAAAAACCAATATTTAGTGTTTGCATTATTAAGTCTAAATATAGCTCATAGCTGAGCCACACAGTGTACTATGATTACATTTCCTTTCTTGTGCGATATTTTTCCTCTAGATTTAAAAATTGCCTTATGTCTTACTTGTTTTGGTTTGCCATTTACCTAATACTAATTCTTTCCAAACTCTGTCAGAGCTGTGAAATCCCCCTTAATGCTGTTAGATATATTAGGAAACCAATCAGTTCCATTGTTTTTCTTGGAGACATCCCTCTTGAAACTGTCTGCCAGCTCCAAAATGCACTCACTGTGCTCTAGGCTGTTTGCATAGGAAAATATCTGGTAGTCTATATACCAAAGTCTTAAATTGTTGTTTTTACAGGGTGCTGAGATTTCAGAATATGTAAGTTTTTCCCTCCCCAGAGCCCCAGTACATAGTTGTATATTCTAGTTGTAGGTCCTTCTGGTTGCGCTGTGTGAGACGCCACCATCGCATGGCCACCGACAGATGAGGGGTGTGGTTTTGTGCCTGGAAACTGAACCCGGGCCACCAAAGCATAGTGAGCTGAACTTTAACCACTAGGCGATCAGGGCTGGCTCTATGTAATTTTTTTTTTCTTATCTGTATTTTAAGATTTTGCTGCAAATAACTTGTATTACTTGTGTTATGACATCATTATATCCCTTATCATGGAAAAAGGGAAGAGGGCATACAGTCCAGAAAAAAAATAAATTTCTAACTTTTAGCTGTGTGAGCACACACATGGAATCCTGGGGAATATTCAGTCAGGCCTATATTCCCCTCCCACTGATACGGTCTCTACACAGTGGTAATTGAGGGTCTAATAGTGGCTCATCTGTGTCTTAGTCTTGGCCCTCTCTTTGTGCACGAGGGCAGGGCTCTAGTGCTAGACTCTTGGTGGGTACCACAAGATCACCCGTCATTCAATAGCAACCACTCCACCCCCTGACAACAGCCTCTCATTCCCACCCTCTCTCGTTTCCCTCCTCCAAATCCTTTAGACATTTTTAGCCCCTTTCTCTCCCACCCCCACCCAGGCTGTACTCCCAGTTGTTGGTCAGTCAGTAAAGTTTAATCCTGCAGCTGGCTGGGGAGGAGAGACGTAAAGGAGCTTCAGATCCCGAAGCTGGGAGAAGGCAGGATAGAGCCTCACAGAGGCCTGGCCTCCGAAGGGAGTGTTTAAAAGGTAAGCAGACCTACCCCACTGCTAAGTTTAACCTCGTTCTGATTCTCACACCTTCTTAGACCCGAGAGTGTCTTATCTCCTTCCAGGCTTGCATTATTTTTACAAAAGGCGACCTTCTCTTAGGTACCACAAAAAGAGGCAGAGAGGAAAGTCCACCAAACTTGGGTAAAAGGAAGCAAAAAAAAAGTTTGGGGGTGAAAGGGAGGAGGCCTCTCATGTAGGCAGAGGGGCGAGCTCTACAGGGCACCCTTTCTGTCAAAATGGAGCATGACTCTGCGAGCGCTCCCGGGGGACCCACAGGAGGGGCGAGGCACTGCCCCTCCCCCCACATGAGAGGCACCCCCAGCTTCACATTGAAGATGCACTCACTCCTTACAAGCTCATGTGGGTGTGTGTGGAATCAGAAGCATGTGTATGTGCAACAAATTCTAAAGAAAAGAGCTTTAAAATTCAGTGTGTCAGGTGGAATGAAGTCTTGTCGCCTCAGAAATTCTAGGGCAAAACCCACCAAACAAACCATCGAGAACTCTCAGTGATTTCTCTTGTGATTTCTGCAGTCTGCTGCAGATTTGCTGTGTGGATTTGCTGGCTTCCAGTAAAACAAAAATATGTTTAACAGGCCCCCAAATTCCCCTGGCTGGATTTGTTTTACTTTCAGGAGCAAAGTCATTAAATGATATTTCAGGTAAGTCTCACATTTTCTATCTTCTATAATCTCTCAAGGTTCTTGAGTATATTAAAAAACACTTCCCAGGAACATTATAAGAAAAACGATCTAAAGTACAGCTCACCATATAATAGGATTTTTTTTCTATGTCCGTCCCATAGTTCCTTTTAATAAAATATCCTTATTCAAGTACAGACGTCCCTGGGAACCCCTTGGCATATGAGAGTGTTTTGAATTTGCTAATTTGATTTAAGAAACAGGTTGGGTAACCTATGTAGAAGACATATCAAACCTCCACTTAATATGTGGTATATTTCCTTAAGTGCATGAAAGACCTTAGAAATTCTTAATTTAATCAAGATTATTCACCTTGGCAAGATACGCCTGTACAGAGAGCCAGCAGTGATGAATGAAAGAAGTCTGTGTATTTGCATAAGGCAAGAAGAGCTGAGATTTTACTGTGGAGCCAGAACAAGAGCTGAGGACAGTCCCAAAATCTCGTTATTAGAAGCA
The DNA here is from genome assembly GCF_021613505.1 of Equus quagga. Taxonomy (NCBI): domain Eukaryota; kingdom Metazoa; phylum Chordata; class Mammalia; order Perissodactyla; family Equidae; genus Equus; species Equus quagga. Next base: position 44,131,230 of record NC_060284.1, on the reverse strand, counting down.
GAGACGGAGAGCAAATCTTTTCAGCATAAATTAAAAATTTGGAAAGAGTCTCTGTCTTAGGATCATCTCTGTCTCTCTGTCTCTCTCTGCTCTGGCATTTAGCCACTTGCATAGACAAATTGTTAACAACAACAACAACAAAATGGCTCTGCTGAAACATTCAGAGTTTTCATTAAAAATCCCAGTAAATTCGAGCGTTATGGGCAAATATATGAATCACAGGGAAGAGTTGAGCTACCCATTATTTCTTTAGGGGTTTTTTTGTGCCAAAGATGGAACAGTCCTGCTAAATAAAGAGACCTTAGGCCCCCCATACCTTGGCGACATCTTTGAAGAGAAGACGAAATTCATTTCCTCTCTCCTTCCCCCCATCCCCCTTCCTCCACGCTCTGGAAACTCTTGGAATCTCTAGGAAAGGCTTAATCTCTATTCTTTTTCTGAATTTTAACAAAACCGAAATCTCCTGGTCTTCACCCTACCTTTTTTTCCTGTCTTGCTTTCATGTTAAAACATTCTTTTCTGTGAGGATACAAACAGCAACGCTAAATTGGGGTTATCTCTGTGGAAGCGGGTGGGGGCAAGACGGGACTTCTACTTTCAACTTTGCTCCCTTTGGCACTATTAAAATTTTGTTTTACTATAAGCATATGCTGCTTTTATAATTTTTAAATAGTTTTTTTCTGATTACAAGTATGTATGTTTATTGTAGATAATTTGCAAAATAGGGAAAAGCGAAAAGGGAAAACTCAAAGCCATTCCTGCCCTTGGCTGTGCCTGGTAAGCCACGTCTACACCGAGTGGATGCCCCTCAGGACCTCCCAGGAGGGACCCTCCCGGCATCTGTGACGGGGTGGGAAGGAGGAGAAGGGTTGGACCCCCGGCTGAGGAAAGGTATCTTTGGGTCTAGATAATTTTTATAATCTCCCAACCAATCCACCTTTTTTCAACTTCCCCCACACTCATGCCCACCTTCCTCGAGACTTTCTGGGGTTCTGAGGAATAAACTGGATGCTTCCAGTTCCCCCACAGCACCCTGTCCCCTAGGCACTTACCAGGCATCTTTTTGGTGTGTCAAGTCAGTTAATGCTCATCTGTTTCCTTTTGGGCTTCTAAAATTTGTTGACATCTCTAATGTGCTGTTTCTCCTCTCCTGTTCTTTACCCTCATGGGCTTTGGTCTTTTTGATCCTTTTAACGTAATTCTGTAGGGTTTTCCAAGGGAGTAGAGGTAAACGCACGTGTTCAACTTGCCGTCTTTAACTAGGGGTGCCCATATACTGTTCGAAATCTTTTATGATATTTTGAATGACTGCATAATAACTCTTGCATACAAATATACTATAATTCATTTAACCTTATCTTAAGGTACATTTTTGCCTGCATTATTTATTTCCTTAAGATAAAAAATTAAATGTGGACCTGTTGGATGTGGGAATATGAGCCATTTAAAGACTCTTTGCAGGCACTTCCGCACGTTGGAAGGTCATCCGTTTTATATTCCACCAGAGGTTTACGGAAGTGCTCCCTTCTCTTTCCCCTCTAGCCTGCCATCTCCCTTGATGCTCCACTTTCTCTTACATCGCTTCTCCTTGAAGAGTGGTCCTCAATTCTGTTTGATTTTATTTCTGTTTGGCTGCTGTTCCCTACACAAAGCTCTTCTGGGCCTCAGGGAACCGGCTTCTTGCTCTGAGCTCACCTAACCAGGATCAGAATGTACTGCGGAAACACTCTGCAGGGCTCCCTTCCAGTAATGTTTTGCATTTTGCATTTAGCCTGAATTTTCATTTTGGCTCTTCTGTATAGGAAGCCTCATCAGGATGCTGGTCTTTTGCTTTTCAGCCCCGTTACCTCTGCAGCTTATGCTGTGGTATTCTCTCTGTTCATCTACTTGGTGGTGGAATGAATATTTGTGCCTTCATCTTATTAGCCTGTATCTCAGAATCTCTTAGGCAGTTGCATGACTAAATCTGCCTATGATTTTGTTGGTCTACTCTCAGTAAAAAGAGCTTGCTTGAAAACTAGACGAGATCTGTGTATAGATACAATCTCCCTTGCCAGAAACTTGCTGAGCAAAATGCTCAAGCTGCTACGTTTTTCACTGCCTATTTGAGGGAGTTCACTGGTTTGAGTGTATTTTGGGGCTGGGTGGTGCACAGTCCATGTTGGGCTCGCCCTCTCCTGGTTCCAGACAGCACATGGAATCCTTGAGGACATTCTAGCACATTCTAAAGCCTGACCGTAAACAACCTAAAAGTCTTCCTCAGGGGTGGAGGCCTGTGTTCCTAGTTCCATTTATTCTTCCAGTAAAGAATGTACCCCCAATACTGCATCCATTAATACCTGAAGTCACAGAAACACAGCACTAATTTCAGTTTTGGGTGATAACATCACAAAAGTCAAAAGATGGGGATTAGACTCCACGAAATTCTCTCTATGCCTTTTTCTTGCTCTTTCTTTTTATAAGTCTTTCTGTTATTTCATATTTTCTTTCCCTGCCTATTTTTGGACATGTGTCAGCTTGGCTATTTCTATTGTTCACGCTAAATACCTATTTCATTCGCCTTTTCATTCTTCTCTCTCATTAGTTTCTACGCTTCTTTCCCTCTTCTTTAACAGTTATAATATAGAATACTTCTACCATTTACATTTTTGCTCTGTATCTTGAATAGCTGTCCATTTCCAGATCTATATTTTCAATAGTTTTCCATTCTCAATTTTAAAGGAAGATGACTGAAGTCTTTTTATGTCTTTCTCTTTAAAATATAAATGACTTTTGAGTCATTTGGTTTTTGGCTGAATTTTTTCCCCCTGTGGGTCAGTGTCACCTGGTGGCAAGTTTTCTGGATACAGCGAAGCATTCCTTGACTCATGTTTCCAAGATGCTATGAAGATTCTGCTATTTATCCTAGTCTTTTCTAAATGTCCATATATCCTTCTTGGTCGTTTGAAAAGTTGTTGGTTTTTTTCTTCTGCTTTATCTCCCCAAACCCGCCCTGTACACAGTTGTATATCTTAGTTGCATGTCCTTCTAGTTGTGGGATGTGGGACGCCGTCTCAACGTGGCCCGACGAGCAGTGCCATGTCCGCGCCCAGGATCCAAACCCTGGGCCGCCGCAGCGGAGCGCGCGAACTTAACCACTCGGCCACGGAGCCGGCCCCCGAAAAGTTTTATTATTAACATAAAAATAAGACATGTTTCAAATATAGATCATAAAAATAACAGCCAACATTTATCGAGCGCCAGGTACTCTTCTTGGACTTCTTGTAATCACCAACTTTGAGCTTGACTCAAATGTCCCTTCTCAGTGAGGCCTTCTCTGGCCACCCTATCTAAAATGTCTGCCTCCTTGACCTTCCTATCTCTTTCGCTTTATTGTTTCTTCTCAGTCTTCATTCCTAGATAACATACATATGTTTTTCATTATTTAGCTTCTTATTTCTCTCTCACTGGAACATATGCTTCCTGAGGACATAGGCTTTTGTGTTGCTTCGATCATTGCTATTTATCCAAGCACCTAGAACAGTGCCTGGCACATAGTAGGCCCTCAGTGAATACTTGTTGATTGAATACATGAACTCACTTAATCTTCCCCACAACCCCATAGGTATCTGCAATTATTATCCCCATTTTAAAGATGAGAAAACTGAGTCACAGCACAGATAGGTAACTTGTTAAGGTTACACAACTTGGAAGTGGAAGAGTTGGTACCCTAACCCCAGCAGTCTCATTCCTCAGTCCTTATTCTTAACTAACAGTGCTCAGGTACCCACTATCCACATTTATTATTTTTTTTAAAATAATTTAAGGAAAAAAAGCTATAGAAACAGTTGAAGCACCCTCTTTACCCTTCCCAGTACTGATCCCTTCCAGGCCTCCTCAGACGTAACCACTGTCCTGACGCTGCTGTGTGTCCTTCCCGCCTTCAGGTGTCCACTTTACTGTTGAAACCATCTTCCCAGTGGCTTCCGAGGCGCTGGAGAGAGCAGTGCGCGGAGGCAGAGAGGATCCACATAACTGAAAACTCCCCAAATCCATCCTCAAGTAAAGGATTGACTGCTTTTGTTCCTTTCACTTGCCTATTATTATTTTTTTCCTTTTGTACTTACAGACACTCATTTTCCTAGCTGAAAATAGAAAACCTTATCAGATTGGAATAACAGTCCTTCTTGCTGTAGTTTTTTTCCCCAAAGACGGGATGAATTTGAGCCTCGTCAGAAAGCCATCTGCTGTGTACGCACAGACCTATTCAGAGCCAGAAAAAGAAAATGAAGGAGGGGGAAAGCCCTGGCTCACTCATTTAAACCCAAGAGCTGTGGCCTTGAACTCTATGCCTTTGACAAAGGCTGACCATGGGGCAGCATGCACTGACAGGGAACACAGGGCGTGAGGAGTGATGCATTGTGCACGGTGATCTTGTAGAACTTTGCTGCCAACAAAGAAAAGACGCTTAATGAACACAGAAGGCTCCAAGCCCGGCCCTCTGAGTCTGTGCCAGTTTTCCGTGGAAAATGGCCATTGGACTTGTGGTCTGCAGCCCATCTCATCGTTGCCATGGCCTCTACTGGTTATATTTAACTCGTTGTTATCCTGTTGGGTCAGACCTCGCCATCTTGGTTCAGGACTGTCATGGAAAGAGGCTGCAAGGTATTCAGGGGACGCTTCGTTCAATCCGCAGAGCTCCTCTTGCAGCCCTAGGGAACACTCACATTTGCTGTTGCAGATCAGCAGCACTTATGCCAGGGAGTCTGCTGAAATTCTTCATTCTTCGCCCTCCTTGACGCACCACAGCAAAAACTAAATTGCAGTATGAAAGCCCGGGTCCAAAATCAAGTACATTCATATTCTTGAGAACATTTAAATACTATTTTTTCCAAATCAATTTTTAATATCTTTATTTTTTATAAGTCCAAAAGTAGCATAGGCTGGTTGTAAAACACTTAAATAATATTTCAACATATAACTTAGAAAGTTTAAGACCTCTTGTTGTTTCACCTCGTAGATAATTGTTAACAGCTTGATGTATCTTCTTCCAGATTTTTTCACAACCCGCACACTTTTTGTTTATGTAAAACTCTGTCCTTCCCATCACAGTTACTCTCCGATTTCACCTCTTGTTATGCATTTCACGTCTTTCTCTTCCCTATTGTAATCCCGTGAGCATGAGACCCTGTCTGTCTTATTTAGCTGTTGTACCCGCAGCGTCTACACAGTGCCTGGCACGCTACCGGCGCTCGCTATAAACTTGCTGATGAATGGTTCTCACTCTGGCCTTGAGAAGCAGGCAGGACGGGTTCTATAACAGCTGTTCTCTGATAAAGAGACCGGCTCAGAAATGATTCATGACTTGTCCACGGTCACAGCTATTAAATAGTGGAGCTGAGTCTCAAACCAAAATCAAGTCGGTTTTGATTCCAAATCAAGAGCTCTTTCCAGCAAAGTACATCTTCCCCTTAATAACTGCCAGGAAATCGTGACCACGTCCCCAACCGGAGGCTTACCTGCGTCCAACCTACTCCAGTGTCCATTTCACATGGAGGAGGGACACGTTCTGTTTAGACATTTTTGAGTTAGAAGTGAATGATTGAAAGAGGAAAGATTACCCTTCATTATTTCAGAAGGTGAAACAGCGCTCAGGGAGCGCCGTGTGAGAGGCTTGCTGAGTAAACTCTTCATACGCGGAGTTCAGTCCTGTTTGGCCCTGCTGACAGAACTGTGGGCCTCTCTTAACGCTTGGCTCGCTCCCACACCCCCGGGCTCAGGGCTGCACATGATTAGCTTCCAAGAGCATGGGCGAGCGTGGCTCTCTATGGTGGTCACTAGAGGTGAGGGTGCGATGTGCGTCCTGCGGTGCAGAGACTCCATGGGGCCAGTGACTGCAGAATGGCATTTATGGCCAAACGCTCAAGGCTGGCCGAGGAGTCACGGAACTGTGACTGGGCCAGGGTCCCACACGTGTGACTCCTGGGAAGAGACTGACCTCCCAAATGACTCTCTTTGGTGGGGTAATCTTTTTCTCTTTTTTTGGCCGCTCTTATATAGAACTTAGCTCCTTTATTTTCAGAGGGAACAATTTTCTTCAGGGAGGAACTGTGCCAATTCTTCAACATTGCATTGTAACTTAGAGGACCTTTGTCTTTCTTCCTTGTTTTGATTCTTCATTAAGCCAGTTTCAGTTAGTCGTTCTGATGTAGAATAGCTGAAGGCAGTCCTTTCAACACATCCCTTTAATCATGAAAAAAGAAGTCTGTTTTCCCTTTTCCATTTTTTTCCTCTCTCTCTTCTGATCCCTTCCTCTCTTTTTCTTCCCTGCCTTCTTCCCCTCTTCCTTGCTCTCTCCTTCTTTCTCTCCCTCACTCCTGCTCCTCTTTTCTTCCTCCTTATATACAGCATTAAAAAAAAATACTGTTTTGTAAAGTGCTTTGCTCATAGAAGACATTGATTCTATGTTTTTTTTCAAAAATAGTATGCAAAACTGATTTAACCAGATACTAAAATGTCTTTAAAAGTCCTGGTTATTAAAGCAACGAGATTAGATGACCAGAACATGGAAAACACTATAAAACTGAAATATAGTTCCAAGTATATATGGGAATTAAGTACATTATAAAAGTAACATTTTTCAAATCAATAGAGAAGATGGCCTATTCAATAAGTGGTGGTAAAAAAAACACTGGCTAGCCATTTGTAAAAAGTAGGCCTGGATCTAAATCTCATCTCTTATATCAAAATAAAATCCAGAGATATCATCAAAAGTTCATGTAAAAAATGAAACCATAAAAATAGTAGGAAAATAAGTGAAAATTTTTATCATTTTGTGATGAAGAGACCTTTATAAGTATAACATAAGGAAATTCAGAATAGAAAGTATTGGTAGATTTTGCAATATAAAAATTAAATCTTCTGGGGCCAGCCTCGTGGCTGAGTGGTTGAGTTCACACGCTCTGCTTTGGTGGCCCAGGGTTTCGCTGGTTCAGATCCTGGGCATGGAGAGGGCCACATTGAGGTGGTATCCCACATGCCACAGCTAGAAGGACCCAAAACTAAAATATACAACTATGTACTGGGAGGACTTGGGGAGAAAAAGCAGAAAAAAAAAGATTGGCAACAGTTGTTAGCTTGGGTGCCAATCTTCAAGAAAAAAAAAAATTAAATCTTCTCACAAAAAAAAATGTACACTTGAAAGGTTGAGTGATAGAGGACAAATTATGAAAATATTTATACCTGCATAACATTAATATCCTCCATATACACAAAGCCTTCAGAAATCAATAAAATTTGGTTATCATAGATTTGGGACAATTTTTACATTTTTCTTTACAGTTTTATATACTTTTGATTTTTTTACAGTATTGTTGCTACATTAAATCCATTATCAGTTTAAAAAAACGTAAATGGGCATTTTTTTAACATTTAAATCTAAAGCCCAAAATAATTTTCCCAGAACTGCTGATGGTTCTGCTTTTCAATATTAATCACTACACTTAGCTTTCAATATACTCATGTAGTAAGATAACACCAACTAAAAAAAATAAGATACATGGGAAAGAGTGGGAAAAAGTCATAAGACAAAAGAATTTTAATATGAAATTTAAACATAGGCAGACCCTACATTGAGACTATTTGTTCTTTCAAAACCTGATTTGAATCTAAATCTTTGGCTTAAAATTTGGCCTTTTTTTTTAAGGATAAGAGTCCATTGAACAAAAGCCCTTGCACTCCTCGCATAGTTATTTTTAGTGCTTAGGTCTTTTCTTCCTAATACAGAGTGTTTTTCCCCCTCTCCTTTTTCCCCATGACATCTAAGTTGTACCATTAAATAAAATGTATGATTTAAATTTCAATTTTCCTGAAGCCACGGAGAGAATTAAAGGGATCATACAGATGAGCGATTTCATTGAATGTCACTTCACATAAATTTACATAAAGCTGCAAAAATTTACATAGCCTGTAAAAATTCTTCTGAAGGAGGGGAAGAAGGGGGAAGATGTATATTTATTGAGCACCTACAGTTTGTCAAGCCCTGGGTTGGACTGCTGCACTTACATCATCTCGTTTAATCCTTAGAGCCAAGAGCTGAGGTCAGCATTCTCACCCTCATTTTATAGATGAGGGAGCAGACTCTGAGAAATGAAATGATTTGCTGGAAATCACACCCACATGATCCAAGCACCCAGGCACCTTTTCCCTGAACCCATGACCTTTCTCCAACGTACGTATGGTCTATTATATGAGAGAACTCATACAGTATAAGTACCAACGTGGTCCTGGAAGTCCTTTGGTGGTGTCTCCAGTGGTCTGCAGACTACAGACACTTCCTCTTGGCTGCTCTGAGGCATCCACGTCCCCTTGCCCTGCTCACGCCCCCGTGAGGAGCATCCAGTTACTGCTGCCCATGCTGGGAGCCCAGCGGGGCATCTTTGACCTCAGCCAAGGCCACGGGAGTCCTGGCTCCCCTCATTCAGAACCCGACCACTAGCAGCTGCTGGCTTCAGTGACACTTGTGTTTTGTGTTGGTTCTTTGTTTTATTTGCCCCTATGCATGTCTGATGCCCGGAGGAAGAGCCTGGCAGAGGGGCCCAGGCATGGGCCTGGCTCTGCAGTGAGCTGTTGGCCCTTGTACAAGTGACATAACCTCTCTAACCTGTTTCCTTACCTGGAAAAGGGAGCTATTACTAGTGCACACCCAACAGCATGGGCCTTTAATGATGCTGAGCACAGGGCCAGGTGCCACCTCAGGGCTTCTGCAACGTGAGTGTGGGTCTCACACCATCTTTGGGTTGCAGCCCCTCAGCCTAGTCTCTGAGGCCCTCAGACCTCGTGGCAGACCTCAAAATCACCCTTTCCTGCTGGCTAGGCCATTGTGTCTGAACCAAATGTGCTTGACTCCTGCCTTTGGGACATATTTTTCCCCAGGCAGCTCCCCTAAGCCCTGGCAGGCCCGCCCTCTCACCAGACCCGTGGTCATTCTGGGCTTGCCTGGATTAAAAGACCGCCCCAATTTAGGCACAAACTTAATCTGGGGATACTCTGGTCTCCTAGAGTAACCGAGGGCTGATATGCTCATGCAACCAATGTTGAATTAATTCCTTCCCTTCCAACAGTTCTGCCAGACACTTGTTCCAACAGAAGCACAGTGGCTCGCTGGTGAATGAGCATCATCCGCAGAGCTGCCGACGGGTGGCTGCTTCTCTCTCTGCACATGGGCGCTCCCCGCACGGCCGTCCTCCCGGGGCTAAACGGAGCTCCTGTGAGGCACCTTCCTCCCAGGTCGTTCTTGCCTCCCTCATCCCCATCCACTTTTCTGAACTTCCTTAGCGGATTGCTGCGAAGTGACAGATGCCAAGGGCTCCCTTTCCCATTACTAGAGGCCTCACTGAGAGCAGGACGGGTAATTCACTGCAAGCTCCGTGCACATCTAGTACTGGCTAGGACTCTGAGAGCCAGAGAGAGGACCCACTTACAAGCGCTCAGCCTTTCCTGCCAAGCCCCAGCCTCATGGCACTGTTGTTTCCCTCAACACACCTGCATTCTTTTGTTTCCAAGCATTGCTCATGCGGTTCCCTCTGTATGGAATGCCTTTCCCCCATCTCTGTCCTTGGAAGTCCTTAACACCTCCTCCACAAAGCTTCCAGACACCCACCACCAGGACGGTCTGCTCACCCCTCTACGTTAGCAATAATATGCTCCTCCACGTGTGCGTGTGAGACCCATGTATTTTGATCTAACTGGTTTCCTTTGTTATCTTATGTCATTGTACACATTTGAAAAACATTCTGAGAAGAGTTCCTTGCTTCCTCTGACTTCCAAAGATGAAAATCCCTGATCTAGAGAGGGTTTCATGATTCTGGAGGATGGAGACCACGCCCTCCATATTGAACTACCTAGCACACAGTAGGCTCTCCGTGCCTGTGTGTTGATTTGAACTGAGCCAGTGTCGGTGACAGTCCCCACAACCAGTGGTGGCAGCGAGTCCCCAGGCAGCATGTGCCGCTCTGGAAGGCAGCGCATCTGGTATGAAGGCCCAGGGTCATTCTAATTTTACATGTGCTGCTCGGCTGCTCTGCTGACCAGGCCCCAGACCGGCCTTGGGGCTCCTGCGCTGCTGGCCCAGCTGTGACCACATCAGGCTGGGGTCCGGCCACGGTGCCACGGTGTGCACACAGCTCCTCAAGGTCACACAGGAGGCTCCAGCTTGGGGCTCAGGATCTCAAGGACCCCATGCAGTTTCAGCAGAATTTCTTTTTCGTTAATTTTTCTTCTTTAGTATCCAAGGAGGAAAATCAGACTCATTGTTCTGCTCTTAATAAAAATAAAATTCAATCTGGAGAAGCTGCAGAAAGCTGGTGGTGTCTGCTCAGCTATGCAAGCCGGCTTCTTACTAAAACTGATCGACAGTTACCCAAGCATCCAACAATGATATAACCTGTATGTCCCTAGAAATTCCTCATTACACATTTCACCCCTCCTTGAGGATTTTAGTGAATGGTTCATAGGCAGGGATGTTCTCGGAAAACCACAGGGATCTGACTAATGAAAAGCAAGAAGACAGAGCCAAGAGGGAAAGGGGAGGAGCCGGGTGTCTTTGAGCATCAACTGCATCCCAGACCCTGTATTAGGCATGTTACAAACCTTTTCTCATTTATTCTCATAGCAACCTGCTGGGTTAAGTATGGTGATCCTCACTTTTCAAGTGGGAAAGCTATGGTTCAGAGAGGGTAATAAACTTGTCCAAGGTCACACAGCTATTGAGGAGCAGGGCCAGGGTTGACTCAGCTTTGTCCCACTACAAAGCCTGTGTACTTCCCAAATCTGTCAGGCAGCCTAGGGCAAGCGCAGCTTCAAGCTTGACCTGGATCTCTGGGGTGACAGATGTTTGGTCCTTTTCTCTGAGTCTGTCTGAGTCTCCATGGCCCCTGGTGCTGCCTGACCTAGCCACAGTCCTTGCCGAATGGGTGAAACGTCTACTACTTTGCTGATAGCAAAGTGAGCAACGGGCAAAGTAACTGCCAAGAAGCTGGAGAGCGGGCGGCAGCGCTCAGCCAGCCTCCCCCAGAATCACGAAGGACAGAGCCATGGCTTTTCTGAAACCCCCCAATTCCTGACTGTTTTTGCTCCTTGGTGCTGCTGTCCCTTCCAGCCAGCGCCTTTTTCACTCTCTCCTCTAAACATCCCCACAGTGGCTTCCTGTTCTTTTCTCATGTCAACCTGCCCCAGCAGAGGACTTCAGAGATGAATTCTCCCTGACTCCCATGAGGCCTAGAGCGTACCTCTTCCAGAGCTATTTATAGTTTCCAGGAGCCAAAAAGGCTCACCTGTAAGGAATGAATTTCTAACTGTGAAGTCTTTGGAGGAGCTGGGTTAGGTAATCTGAGAGACAGTACGGGAACAGCAGGAGGGCAGGATGTCTCCCTGGGAAGGCCCTGAAATTACATTCGGCGGACAGTTGCCAACACTCAGTCAGATTAGTTCTTGAAAAGGCAGGATCCAGAAGGGAATGCTGGGCTTGGTTCTGTAACCACCAGACCAGTCTTCCCTGAAACCTTTCCTTAGCCTTTTAAATTCCCGGCAGGGTTTGCGCGGAGCCGTTCTCTCCCCTTCTGTTTCGGATCTTTGCCTTTTTGCAGTGGTGCCTCTTCTTTGGCTGCTGATTTGGCTAAGTTGTCCGCAAATGCATGGTGATACCGGGATAAAGGGGTGTCTGACGAGCTGGTGCAGGCCTGCAACTGTGGTGTCTCCAACAGGATCAGCATGGAGTCAGGCTGGGGCCTCAGGGCAAGACAGAGGCCAACCCTCTGTCCTTCCCCTCAAGGAGGTTCCGGTCTGGTAGGGGCGTGTGTGACTTTAAAACACGTCCACATATTTTTGGTACCCGGAAGTGGAGTGTTGCCATAACGAAAACCTAAAATGTGGAAATGGCTTTGGACCTGGGCCTGTTCAATGAATAAACGGGTGGACGGGTGGATGAAAACAGATAAAAAAGAACATGTTCTGGGAACTGAAATTATTTTGGAACGACTACAGCAGAAGGTCCATTTTGGTGGGATTTAAAATTTTAAATTTAAAAGCTATTGATTGCAGTTTTGTTCCTGACACGATGCTGCTACCTGACACAGCAGTGATGGGCCAGGCGCACGCAGTCCCCGAGGCAGGGAAGGTGAGCTGACTGGAAGTTGGACACGTGAGCTCTCTGTCTTCTTCAGACTCCTCTTTCCCCTTTCCTTCAACTTCGGGGTTTCGCAGGGTCTCCACCTCAGCTCTTTCTCTCCCTCTACCCCCTCATGCACTCCCACGGCTCCTAAATCTGTACTTCTGGCCCAGACACTGAGCTTCAGCTCCGCTCGTGGTGGGACAACTGACCCCCACAGAGAGAAGGCTTGAAGCCCGCTGCTGGGTGAACCACTGGGCTTTTGTTATGCTCACTGGGGTGTGCAGGCTGAGAGCCAAAGTTGAACAGCTCAGCTAATGGGAGAGTTTAGAGGTCTCGTGGGGAAAGGGAAAGAGGAGATTGGAGTGAAGAAATATTTATGTTTCTGCTGTCTGGTGGGTAATGTCATTTTTATACCCTAACTCCCCTTGAAATCTTTGGCACATTATCTGTTAATCTACGTATAATATCTATTTATCATGAATATAATATCTATTATACTAATGAATATATTACTTATAATACATTATATAATATCTATTTATCATTAATAAATATTCACTGAGCACCTCGTATGTGACAGGCACAGTTCACTGACGCACTGTGGAGCTGGCTCTGTTTGGGGGGTGAGGGTGGCAGATCGTGCAATAAAGTACTACTTACAGCATCAGGATGGGTGTGGGGCAACAGTCAAGAATTCCCTGGGGGTACCCCATGTCCGCGTTATATACCTACTCCACAAATATCTGTTGGGCATCTCCTATGTGCTAGGTGCCCCTACAGGTACTGGGGATGCAGAGTTGGACAAAGTAGGCAGAAAGCCCTGTCCCTCTGGAGCTTGCCTTCTGGTGGCGTGTCTATCTACTGGCCACCTCTTAGTGTCCCACCTCAAATGCAACATGTTCAGTGTCGAACTCATATTCTTACACCCAGCAAACTTGCTTCACTTACATTTTTCATCTCTGTGGCACCTGTGCTCCATGTCTTAGCAAAGAGCACTCTTATGCATGCAGTTCCTAAAACAGAAATATGGTGCCCTCTCTCACTTCTCCTCATTGTTAACTCCTCAGCCCACTCTGTGTTGCCGAAACACCACCTATCAGACAAACAGTACTTGCTGTTTGACATGCGTGTGTTCTCCGTTATGGTCTGTGTATCACAGCACCTGGCACACAGGAGAAGCTCAGTAAGTGTTTACCGAACAGAGGAGGGAAGAAACTGTAATAAAGTCAGCATAGATGAAACTGGTTCCCCCAGACCTTGGGAAATATACCATTATTAACCTCCTCTCCCCTCTCCCCTCCTCTCTTCTCCTTCCTGCCTTTCCTAACACACTGGCCTTGGTCAGTTAATGACAGCTTTTGCTGTCTATTTAAGCTGCCATTTGGCAGCATCAAATCACATCACTGCCTCTGCTCCAAAATCATCACATCCAGGCCTCTCAAAATCCATGCTGAATTCCTGCCTAGACCTGGGCTCACCCTCACTCTGGGGGCCTGGCCTGCCGTTTCCATTCAGCCCACCCTGCTCAGTGTATCTGCATGTCTCAAGCAGCCTCCTCCATGATTGCTCACCCCTCCCTCCATCAGGTGTATAGGATACCCTCAGACCAGGGCCACCTGCTCCTCTCACCTGAGCAGTAGGGGAACAGCCTACTCAGATATGCTGCATTCATTTATTCACCCATTCATTTTACACCTCGCCTTGCTCTGGAAACAACTTCTGCAGCTTACCAAGATGTAAGAAAATGGCAAGCACTAACAGGGCCACCACATTCAGTTGTGCAGGGTGATCACTGCACTAGAGCACCCACCAAGTGGGAAATTGGGGGCTGAAATCCAGCCCATTATCTGCCCACCAAGTCTTGCAGCCCAGCACAGGCTACACCTGCCCAGAGGGGGCTTCTTCTAGTTTGCACAAAGTCTTGTGCCAGGGTAAGAATGAAAAGCAGAATGAAAGAAGAAAGAGAGAAACAAGACTGAGGACTAAGAGCAGCCAGGTCATTAAGATATAAAAACCACCCAAGGGCAGACATGTGTTCAAATCCTTGCCCAAGTGTGTCCCCCAGAAAAAAGAGAACCATAAGTGACTTCCAGGACACATCCATGGGCTAAAACAAAGAGAAAATGTAGCCATTGTCGCTCTGTAGGGCAAGATAAGGAGGATTTTCAAGGGCACATGGCACACCGTTTTGCCCTTGGCTGCCAGTGGTCTCATTTCTAGCCTCACTGTAACTGGAGAGTAAAATCAGGTAAAGTGAATGCTTACGACAGCGACGGTGCCTCTCCCCCACCCACGCTGACAAGTCATCATCACTAATTCACGTGAACATATTTACGCTAGCAAATGCTTGCGCCAGTGCACCTCCCAGGTAAGCCTGGAACCACGGTGTTTTCTTGGCTGTTTCCCTTTGCACATTCCTGTCTCTGACTCTGACATGAATTCTGTGGGTGGAGAGAATGAGAAGTGGTTTCCATAAGGCTACGAGACTCTCAAAGCTGAAAAATAAAGATCAGTGGCAGGCCCTAACTCCCACGCCTGCGCTGTGCTGCCTGGCTCCCGTGTACTTGGCAAAACAATTAAAAAGGGCTTTTGCTTTAGGATCTAAGAGTCAATATTGCAGCATGCATCTCACCCTGGCTGACCGACATTTAATCTACATGCTGATAACTCAGAGCTATTCAAGAGTTTAGCTCACCAGTGGGACTGGGAAAGGACTGTAACCTCTGGCCCAAGGGGCTCAGATTAAGAATTTTAGTATGTTTGTTTAGTATGTGTAATGCCTGGGAATAACTATTACAATAAACCAAAGGCTAGTTTTACCTCAGGCCCGCATCTTGTAAGACCCATGGGCACAAGATTATATTAACAAAAGTAATCAACACAAACTATGCAGTCTAACACTGACTCAGCAGGTGTTTCAGGAAAGTGAGACAGCCCCTCACCTGCACCCCACCGGGGAATGTGACTGGCTTTGTGGCTGAGCTGTCTCCCCCAGGGGAGCTGGGCTTAGGGAGGTTCTCAGGCCACCTTCCTAGAGCCTGTCCAGGATCCCTGTCTCATAACTTCTGGGGGTCTGCAGGCCACCCGGCAGCTCCCACCTGTGTGCTGGCCACCTGCAAGCTCTCAAAAGCCCAGGGCCACCTCTGACTTCACAACAGCCTTTTAATTTCTTTCAGGTATTCTCTCAATGTCTCTGAGCCTGTCAATTTATAAAATGAGAATAATACTCCCTACCCCATACAATTCTTTTGAGGTTTTTTTGAGATAACATATGCCAAGAACTCACTTAAAGTACCTGGCACATTAACAGATCCTCAATAAATTATAATCATTAGCACTCTTAGGAGAATGAAGAGGGTAGAATGCAGGGGTACTAGTCCAGGTCTTTCCCTTGGTGTTCCTTCTCTGAGTGAGCTAGAATTCCAGAAGCTAGAGCAGAAAGTGCGGTCCGCCATACATGGCCCTGGGGTTCAGGTCTGTGAGCTGAACACCTGCAATAAAGACGGCTTTGTATTCACATCACTGTGGGGCCAGAGGCTGAAACACGGCCTGGAGAAGGGGCCCAGCTCTTGACCTGGGTGAGCAGGTGAGCCTTCTGGAATAGTATATCCTCATCAATAATAAAAGGCTTTTTATACGGATAGGGCATAAGACACACAGACACTTTTTTTTTTATCTGCTTCTAAGAAAGGACAGGAAGCGACCTTTAAGAAGGTACAATTTGACAGAAACACAAACAAAAACATTAAGAAGAGAATAATAGTCGGGCTGCTGTCCAAACTCTCATGCTGTGTCACATAACAGGGAGAGAAACCCAAGCTGTCGGGCTTACGCAGTGTAGAAGAAACAATTCCAGTACCTTGTGCAGAAGGAAACACGGGATCCTGCAGATCGAATGTTCAGGGGGTGAGTCCGTTTATTACCTCCGAAAATTGAGTTAGAAAAGCTTCATTAAGGCCGTGGAGTCAGAATGGGCTCTCACTCAACAAACCTAAATAAAATTGAATATTGGGAGAGAAACCACGCCCCTCAGTGCATCTTGAGCCCCTGTCCCAAACCCAACCCAAGTGCAAATGTTACTGTCACTGGTGAGATAATCCCTGAGTGAATTTGGTCCCCATACTCTGCCCACAAGTAGTTTTATAGGAAGCAGGGCTCCAGCTTGGGGGAAACAAGGTAGGCTGAGCATGAGAACGGCTGACTGGCTCCCAGGAGGCCTGGTACAAACCCTGCTGCAACTGTCAGGATTCTTCCCATCGTGAGTGACAGAAACCCCGCTCCCAGGAGGGAAGCACGACGGGAGACGTATTGGCTCCTGTGAAGAGATGGATTTGGGGGCTCAAACACTGTCTTTGAGGTTCGCTTTAGCTTTCCACCTCTCGGCTGTTTCTGTTTGCACATCGGCTTCATTTTCTCCAGATGATGAGATTTCCTCTGTGCCTCTGTGCGCTGGAGAAGATGGTGACATGCAGCTCCAAAATTATCCTTCGGGCTTATTATCCAAGAGAAGGGCAGAGCTGCTCTCTCGGGGCTTCCATATCAATCTCTGACGCAGACTCTGAGTGGCTGGGCTCAAGACATGCGCCCGACTCTGTGCCAGTCACTGTGTCAAGGGTGAGAGCTCCTCTCACTACCCAGACTGAGGACAGGTGCCCTCGCTGTGTTGGAGGAGGTGAGGTCGGCCCTACCTGAACCTCATGGAACGGATTCCCCAAAAGAAAGTGCGGTTTTGTTTCTAGGAGAAGCGAGAGGTAAGCTGATCAGGCAAAAACACAAAAGTCCTCCACTTCCGGTCAACAGGAGAGCTCCACTTTGGAGGGGGACACAAATTGGCACAACTGGACCCTCTCCCTGCTAGAATAAATTCTAGATATTCAGACAGAGGGTGACTCTATTGGCTTGAATTGGAATCTAGGTTTCCATGAAGAGTGCTGAAATCTCTCCCCACCCCCACCTCCTTGGCAGCATTGGCACCAGAGTGACTGCAACATTGAGAGGATGGGCTTCTGTGCCACTCAGGGACAGCTCGCAGGTAACCTGGGCACGTCTCCTCCTTACATCCCTAAGGGTCAAAAGAATGCAGCAGACCCAGGCAGCCTGCCTTCGTGACAAGGACTCTCCTCCGTTTGCTTGTAGTGCCCACAGAAGTGCATTCCCAGCTCTGGACACCACTGCAGGCTCACTCTCCTTCTTGTGGGTGAACGTCTGTGTTTACTAAACAGGCCTTACATTCCTTCCACTCCCCAGCACAGCCCCAGGCCCCAAGGAGGTCCTTGATAAATGTTTGAGGCCCTTCCCCAGCAGGGGAAAGTAAATACTTTGGGAAGAATTTGGAGGAAAAGTGGCCTGACCTCCCTGTCGGTAGTTTATCCGTCAGCTGATGAGAGCTCCTTATAGGACCTGGATGGGGTATTTCAGGAGACACTCACACACGTAAACAAACACCCACAACCCATACACACCTGCTTCCCCCTGAGTTAGAAGCTCTTAAGTATTGACAACTCCTTTCCTAAAAAAGTGTTCCAAACCCAAAGGGAAGAGAGCTTATTTACTTGCTGAACGAGACTGGAGGAAGCGCAGCCTCAGAAGATGCCAGCCCCACAGCAGCAAGGAATAAGCTCGGAGTTTCGGCAGGTATCTCCTACTGCCTCTTGCCCTGATGTCGTAATGGAAAACGGTCAGCAAGGTTGTTTCCTGCCGTGTTCTAAATGACCATCACTGGTAGTCCTGGGAGGGTCCAGAAAAATATTTATATTGTGCTGTTATGGGCTGAATCCACCCAAAATTCATATGTTGAAGTCCTAACCCCAGCACCTCAGAATGTACTGTATTTGAAGACAGGGTCTATAAAGAGGTAATTAAATTCAAATAAGGTCATTAGGGTGGGCCCTACTCCAATAGGACTGGTGTCCCTATAAGAAGAGGAGGAGGGGCCAGCCCCATGGAGTAGTGGTTAAGTTCTCACGCTCCGCTTTGGTGGCCCAGGGTTCCCCTGTTCGGATGCTGAGTGTGGACCTACACACCACTCATCAAGCCAGGCTGTGGCAGCATCCCACATAGAAGAACTAGGAGTATTTACAGCTAGGATATCCAACTATGTGCTGCTGCTGCAGGGAGGAAAAAAAAGAGGAAGATTGGCAACAGATGTTAGCTCAGGGCCAATCTTCCTCATCAAAAAGCATACCTTAAAAAAAAGAAAAGAAAGAAAAGCTACATTGAAGTTAACTGATTTCAAAAAAAAAAAAGAGGAGGAGATTAAGACCAGACAACACAGACAGAGGGAAGAGGATGTGAAGACACAGAGAGAGGCTGACCATCTGTAAACCAAGGAGAGAGGCCCGAGAAGAAATCAGTGCTCAATCCCAGACCTCCATCTTCTAGAATTATGAGAAATAAATTTCTCTTGTTTAATCCGCCCAGTCTTTGGTATCTTGTTACGGCAGCCCTAGCACACTATTACATATGCTTCACAATTTACAAAGCTTCTTTTCAGATCCGAGCTCATTTAATTTCCACAACAATCTGGTTGAGTCGAGAGTCTTAGCCTCATCTTGTTGATGAGGAAAGTAAGACTAAGAAGCTGTTAGCCTAACATCACACTGCTCCTGAGTGGCAGAGCCCGAGCTCAAATCCAGACCTTCTGACTCCAGATCCCAAGTTCATTCCAATAGACTTGCTTCCTATTTGCAAAGTGCTCAGGGCCATTGTTGTCATTCCTTTTTCTGCCCCTCAGCCATTTAGAGGCAGGTTACAATCATCCCCTTAATCTGGAGAGCGCCTGAGTGATTCGCTCCCGTTTACACAATGCGTTGGTGGCAGGAATGGTATTAAAGTGGCTCCTGAAATTCTGGGTCATTGTTAAGTGATGATTTCTTATTTCTTCTATTCACTCAGCCAAATCCAGAGTCAAGAGCTTTCGAGTGGGCGGCTGTGCTCTGGGTGTGGGACAGTAACCAGGCCCGCCTCTTACCGCCAGCCTCGGGGAGCCTGCGTTAGGCCATCCCGGAAGTCAGATGCTGAGCGCCTGAAGGATCCCACCCTGTCGACAGGCCTCATTGCAGGGGTGTGATTGATTTGGCCCTTAAGGAGCAGCTTTCATCAGTCACCACCCACTGGGAGGAGAATTGAACAGGGAACCGGGTTCTTCTGGGCTTTGCTTTCTATTTAAAGTAGTGATGTCTTTTCCTGAGAATATTGATTGAAAAGTTGATATCAAAATAAGCAAAGGAGCCAGATTAGCAAATTCCAGCAGGTCGGGTTCTTTTGCCTTTTTGGATGTGGGGTAGAAGTGCAGGATAGAGCAAGATTTTAAAATGATTTTCTTATTTCGTGCACAAACAGCAGGAGTCGGTGTCAGAATACATAAAAGAAAGGGAAGTTGTGCTCACAACCCTATCAGCCCATTTTTTTCCCTCTTTTGGTCTTTCCTTTCCAATCTTATTCAGATGCACATATAATTTTTACAATTATACTCACGGCAAAGATGAGATTTTATATGTTCATTTATAATCCAAGCATTTTTCCAAGTCACCACATAATCTTCATGATTATATTTGTTAATGGCTGCATAATATCACTTGAAGTGATGGAACCATCATCTGCACAACCATTCTCTCCTTAGTCATTTAGGTTGTTTCTAATTTTTCGCTTCAAGTGATACATTCCCTTGCAGACTGCAGAAAAGCAGCAGATTCTTAACTTAGCTGGGAGTTTTCTGTATCAAACAGTGGCTCTGTTTACAGGTGGGTACCCAGGAGTTTGGCCCGCAGCCGTGGTGACTGATGGAGCAGTCAACGTGGAGGGAGGGCTGAGCGGGGAGGGCATCCTGGGACCCAGCAAGCTGGAGATGGGCCATGATCATGCATTTTCCCACTCAGTCTTTCCTGCTTCCCGAGGACCCCTGGCAGCTACTCAGCTGACACTGAGGTGGGATCACAGAAGGTAAGTGACAAAGGGTCTCAATTCCGCTCCTGCAGGAAGCAGAACCAACAAGGAGCTACTGGGGAGGCTCTGTGCCTTCAACTCTCCCCACTCCTCTGCATTGGCTCTCTTGAGAATAACCCCCCAGGATACTCGGGGGACCTAGCTGCTGACGCCAAGAGCCTGAGCAGAAGAGAAATGGTGTGTTTTGCTCATTTCATCAAGCTGCATTCCGACCTGATCTTGGCATATTTTTGCTCCCCTGCACCTTCTGCCTGAGGGGACAGAAGTCCCATCCAAACACAGCCTGGGTGCAGCCTCCCAGGTCGTGATGGGGCCAGAAATGTCTTTTGGCTCTTGGGATTCCTCATCCTGGAGCTTCTTGACCGACCCCTTTGGGAAAAGCACACTGTAGATGAGAATTGCTAACAGCTTTGGAAAATGAAAACAAGCAGAAAGGCAGAGGGTGCCCCCTCGCATTTAAAGTCAGCTTCATTTGGAGACAATTCCAAATGCAAGCATGCTAACGCAGTCACTGTGGGCCAAGTTAATGTGCCACCTCCTGCATCGGTCCCGCCCTCTCAGAACAAGTTGGGTTTCAGAGTCTGGTGGCTGGTCAGAATGCTGTGGCATCTTCTCCCTCATCCTCTTCAGGGTCAGTCTCAAGGTCACTCAAGGCTTGCCTTGATTAGTAATAATAGAAGATGACAATACTGACAGACTGTTTACCACTAGGTACGACGCTAAATGCTTTACATACAGTATCTCAAATAACCCTCACAGCAACCCTCTGAAGAAAGGATTATTTCACCCTCATTCTATAGATGAGAAAACTGAGGCTCAGAAAAGTCAAGTAACTAACCCCAAGTCACAGAGCAGGTAAGTGGTACTAGTTAAAACTCTGATTCAGGCAGGCTGACTTGAGTGCACTCTCAAGCTCCCTGCTAGGGACACCTCCTCCTGCCAGCCTAGCCACACCACAGTAAAAAGAATGATAATTGAACCCTTAGTAAATGCCAAGCACTTTGCTAAGGCATTTGCTTGCATTCCTTTAACTCTTGAGTGAGGAAACTGAGAATCAGAGAGGTTAATTCATTTCTACAAAGTCACACAGTTAGTAACTGAATACGGCAATTTTCCTCTGAAATCCAATCTCTCTTTCTCCTGTGGAATAATAGACTCCCATTATTAGCTGAGCATGTGACCTGCCAGAATTAAGACTACATTCTGCACACTGTTGAACCTAGGTATGTCCATGTGACCAAACTGTGGGTACTAGGATGTAAGCATGAGTGGCGTGTGCAACTTCCTGGGATCGTCAGCCTTCCCTCCCCTCCTCCTCCCTGCTGGTGGAACGCTGCCTCGAGAGCTGGAGCTGGAGGGGTACCAACACGAGCCGTGACATGACCAAGGCCACCAACAGCCGAGCCACAAGGTAGAAGAATCCCGGGCCCCCGAGGATTCCAAGGAAGTGGATCCACTCAGCACCTTGAGGGGACCACCTCTAGACTTTCACATGAAAGAGAAACAAAAGTGTAACGTGACTAAGCCACTATTGTTTCCGGTTTTCTGTCCTTTACAGCCAGATCTAATCCTAATTAACACAGTGGAGGAGCTGGAATTTAAACCAGTTTGACTCCAGAGGCCACACTTAACCACTCCGACACACTATTTTTACTGTAAAAACTCTGTGCCCACATTGGTTCATCTATTATTACCAACGTCTTCCAATTCCTTCATTTGGAGAGCCATTTAATAAACATTTGTCAAGCGCCAGGCTCCGTGCTGAGGAATAAACCAAGAATATAAATACGAATAAGACTTGGTCAGTGCCCTCGAGGAGCTGGCAGTCCATCTTGGAAGACAGATGGCTGAGCAAACAAAGCACAGCGCCATGAGTCCTGTAATAGAGACATGAGCCACAGGCCGTGGGGGCAGAGAGAGCAGCGCGCGCTGCCCGAGGGTGGTGGGGGGGCGGGGGGGGGGGGGGGGGGGGGGGGGGAGCTCCAGGAGCGCAGAGGGGCAGCCGAGCATGCTAGTGGCTGCAAACAACTGTGAAGTGCACCTGGTTCTCAGACACCAGCACGCGTAAACCTCTGGCCGTCGACGACCACCTTTTGCTGAAATGCAGGCCACTCTCCTTACCCTGGAATTTTAGACTCTAATTTTTCAGCACTGGAGACTACTATAGCCCGCCGTGGGAATCCAGACTGTTTCTGCTTGCTGAACCCAAGACCTTGAAGAAAACGGTATGTGGGACCCCTCAGGCCAGCCCCGCTCACAACAAAGAAGGAAATGGAAGCGGGAACCCGGAGGTCCCCAGCCGCGGCTGGATAAAGAAGGATTCCTCTGCACGGCAGCGAAAGCTAGAGCTAGCGCTGTCCATAATTACTCTGCGCTGGGAAACGGTGGTCCCAATGTGACCTCTCTACGTGCAGTTCTAGCGATGCAGCTGCTGTCACTGTTAATAAAGCCCAGAGGCGGCTTTCCCTGATTGGAGCCAATTAGAATCACCCGGAGAGGGCAGCCGGGGCAGCCTCGTTGCTAATGAGGGCGGCTGACGTGTTGGCGTTGGCTTATCTACCCAGCGACGACGAGGGGATGGGAAAGCTGGTCCCCTCAAGCGGTGACCCCGCTCCATGGGCTCCAATAACCACTTCACTCTGCCCTGAGCGCCAGCTTTAAATCAAGGCAACGAGGTCTACTGGGGAACATGGATATCTGCTGGATAAAGAAGCCAAGCAACACTTCCCCTCCCGCAGCATCCATTTATTAAGCAACTACTATGTGCCAGGAGTGGTGCCGGGGCAGCACATAATAAAGAATGAGATACAGACGGAGGCAAATTTACCATGAAGTTAATGAAGCTTAAGCTTTAGGGTCCTTCCATGGGCACGAGTTCTGACAGGGGCCTTAGCAACATGTTCACCCAGACATGTCTTTGTAAACTTTTCAAAAGTAAACTATTTTGACCACACTTAGTTAAGAATGCTGTCTCCTTCTACTCAGACTCTGTCACACTTCCCCTAGTGTAAGGTGGCACTGAAATGGCCACAGGCATTTATGGGATCTGGCTAAGGGGAAGTTAAGTTGGGGATACAATTTGGTTTGTGTTTTGTGGAATATATTTAGGTGGTTTGCAGTCGCTTTTGTGTGTAATGTTTATTTGTTTGTTTGTTTTTGCTGAGGAAGATTCGCCCTGAGCTAACATCTCTGCCAATCTTCCTCTATTTTGTATGTGGGTCACCACCACAGCATGGCCACCAATGTGTGGTGTAGGTCTGCGCCCAGGAAGCAAACCCGGGCCATCAAACTGGAGCCTGCCAAACTTAACCACTAGGCCATGGGGCCAGCCCCTAAAATAAGTTTTTGCAGCCATCTTAGTGTGGAAACGGCTTCCAGGAACCCTCCAGTGTCCATGGTGTCTTCTCACCTGGCCTTGTGGCCCTGAGGGGCAGGGCCAAAGATCATCTCAGATTTGTGGTGTCCTATGGAGCCAAGCACTGGAAGTATGTGGGTAGCGGAGGAGAAACAGATTTGAATCATACAGAACCAAAAGCTAGTCTATGGAAAATTCTTCCAGTCGTCAGATGTGTAAAATTGTAGGATTCAGTTCTCACAGATACCTAGTCACATATACTAGGAATATTCAGTAATATAGTGATACAATTCTATGCTATACTTTTTTTTTTCTTTTTTTGATGGGAATTATGCAAAATAGGATTATCAGAATTCTGATGTTTGTAGGGTACAGACTGTAGCAGTCCTACAAACAGCAAGTATGTCTGGTTGTGAGGTCACATGGTTTATGCATCCCAACCATCAATAATAAACACAATTTTTTATTAGGCTGAAGGAAAGACTTAATTCAATTTCCCTTCTCTATATAGAAAATATCATAAAAGTGTTGTTATATGAAGAGGTGATAAAAGACAATTTAGCCAAAAAATGCAGAGGAAGAAAATAGTATAGCATGTGCTAGGCAGTTAATTAATAAAACATTGTATTATTTTTCTGTGTCTTGTGATATTTGTGGAATTTTTCAGCTTTAAAAGCTTTACAATTTGTTATCATTTCTCTTCTCAATCTGAATAAAGATTCACTTTCACACCTAATTTTGCTTTTGTAATTTTCTATTTCTCTTCAAGAAGGTTCTTCAGATTGTCTTAGGTTTCAGGTCCCACAAAACGTAGGCTTGGTCCTTTACTCCTTGTCATGGTCTAACGGGAGAACGCTACTGCCTCCCCGCCTCACCGCATCTGTGATCGGTGCCCGCTGCATGCCAGGCTCTGAGTGAGGAGGGGCACACGCAGTTGAATGAAGCGGACCCGGCACCTTCCTGTGTGGAGAGGGGGACACCAAATCTCACAGGATGCTGAGGGAGAGAATAAGAGGAGGGAACTTCCTGTAGGAAAGAACATTTCAGCTGAGACCCAAAGGCTAAGAGTTAGTCAGATGAAGAATAAGAGAAGAATACGCCAAGCAGAAAGAAGAGCAGGAGTGATGGCCACCACCTCAGGGTGGGAAGGGCCTGGTGCATTGCAGATATTCAGTAAACAGCTATTGAATTCATTTAAAAAATAAATATTATGATTTGGGCATGGCCAGGGTGCTAGGGGAGCACATAGGAGAGGCACTGAACCCTTGCCAAGGGCAGCTAGGAATGAAGGAATGAGAAATAAGAAAAAATTAGGTTAGAATTGACTTCCTGACTCGCAGGAAGAGAAACAGCATGTGCAAAGACCCTGGGATCAGAGATCACAGAGCAGTTCTGTATGCTGGATTTGGGGAGGAAGGTCTGGCTGAGGGGAGGTTGAGAGTAGAAGGGGGGAGAATTGGGGTAGACAAGAAATGAGGCTGGACATGTAAACCAGGGACAGACCATGAAACGCCTCATAAGCCATGGTGAGATGTTTGGACTTATGTTGGAGGCTATGGTAAGGTGGCTTCCGGGAAGGAAATGCCATGCTCAGATTAGCACGTTGGAAAGATCAGGTTGCAGGGTGGAGAAAGGACTGGATGAGGGGCAAGGCAGGAAGACCAGTCAGGAAGCTGTCAGAGAAATGCAGGCAGGAGACAGTGGTGGCCGAACATTGTGGAACCAGATGCAGTTAGACAGGCAAGGAAAAAGAATCGCATCAGCGCAGGTGCAGGCTGGTCATAGTTCTCTTCCTTCGTGAAGCTAGCCAATCCCACCGGATACTGGGCTCTTTTGGACCATGGAGGGTTTCTTTCCAGCACCAGGATTGCCTGTGTCCTTGGCTACTAGTCAGTCTTTGCTGCACATCTTCGCTTCATCCCTCGATCCTGCTCTCTGTCCTTTCACTTCTCCCTGGCTTTGGCCTCAGAGAACGGACGGAAGACTGGAGAGCAGGAAAGTA
This sequence comes from Equus quagga, assembly GCF_021613505.1. Classification (NCBI taxonomy): domain Eukaryota; kingdom Metazoa; phylum Chordata; class Mammalia; order Perissodactyla; family Equidae; genus Equus; species Equus quagga. The sequence goes on along the minus strand of NC_060284.1, from coordinate 44,105,781 downwards.
AGGTCACAGCGTTTATTCCCCAAGGCCTCCCTGTGTGTTTATTCCCCAGGCCGGCTGCACCTCTTAGGCTCCCTCAAAACAACCTCCTCATCTCTAACCATCTCTAAGACATTCTTCTCCTTCCTGGTTTCTGCATCCACTTCCTCCCCTTCACTTAGGGCCTAGGGTGATCACAGCTCCACTTCCCAGCAATCACCCCAACATCCCTGAGGTTCCCCCACGCCTCACCCACACCTTTGTACGTTCACCTTCTTGACTTGTTCTCCTGAGCGTGTCATGTGGTTCCTCTTGGGACCCTGAATGAGTCACATACATACGTTCCTGCCACCAGGCTGTGGTTCATAAAACAATGCCTTGTTCCTTTAAGTCAGACCACGCCCCCGCAAGCCCAACAGCCAATAAGGATAAGACCCTTTCCCTGGTGACCAATCAGGATCTTCCTGCGCCTCTTTGGGGTGAAGTCCAGCTTCTGCCCTTCGGATTTCCCTGGCCCTTGGTCGCCTGGTCCAGCCCTTCCGGTCTTTCCCCCAGCTCTCGTCAGCCCTGGGGGCGCCAGTCATCGAGTGATCAGTGACCAAAATCCCCTCCTGCCTTTCCTGACAGGGCTGGCTAAACCTGTCAAATTGTTCTCAGACTCACCATCCTCTAGGTTCCCTGCTGACCGGTCATCGTCTTGTTTGTGTCAGTCTCGGAACACATATGTGTGTTGATGTCTGTAGTATTTTGCCTCTGTCCCCCTCCCCATCCCGAGGGCAGGGGTATTGCCTTGTTTATGCTGTGTCCCAGTGCCCAACCCAGTGCCTGGGACAGAGCAGTTACTGGATAGCTATTTGTTGCCCAACAGACCTACGACGGGCCTCCCATCATCTGTGTCCAGTCTTCTCCCAGACAAGATAGCGCACCATTGATAAGGCTTCAGGTTTTCTAATTACAATCCTTCCAGTCCTGTCTCCCTGAGACAAGCCTCTTCAGCATCGTGAATATCCCCAGCAACTCCTCTGTCGTACATTTATAGTATTCTTTGGAGACATTCCCTGGGCCCATTGAATGTCTTTATGGGCTCTAAGTGCTGATAAGCTTGCAAGAACTGACTTCACATGAAATTCAAAATAAGATTTAATTTTTTGATCTAACAATAAACATTAATTTATACTAAAATTTTAAAAAGCAACTTTCTAGATTTTCTGCCCGCAAAATCATGAATAAGCTCATCGCAGCTAACGTACCCTTCCTTCTGTCCCTCTGTTTGCTGGTGCCCCAGGCACATGTTTAGCCTCCATTGGGCACTAGTTACCATGATACAAGGGTAATTCCATTCACTATGTGTGGATTTTACTACTTCGACTTGGCAAAGTCAAGCCAAGGTGGGAGTGGGGGAAGATAACCCTTTTTTCTTTCCCAGTTTCTTGGGAGGATGGAGGTGGCAAGGGCTGTCAATTCCCCACTGCCACGACAAGTGCTTTTCAACCTTGGTGCTACTGTCAGGACAATTCTTTGCATGACACTAACCCACTCATTGCAAGACATTTATCATTTATGATTTCCAGGCGCTAAATGCTAATAGCACCCCTCAGTCATTGTGACAATTTGAAAAAAAAAAAAGCCTCCAAAATTTCCCAAGGGAGCAGTACTACCTCAGGTTAAGAAGCGTCCTGACCTGTGTGGTTGAATGCAGGTTGAAGGAATGTCCTTCCTTCCCCTGTTCTTTACATCTTTATGTCCTTTCTGTCCCTCCATCCTGAACTTGCCAGCCCACATTCAAGACCATCCCTGGGCAGTCCAGCCCACAGCGCCTCCCCACTCTGAGCAAGAAACGGTATCGGTAGTCCCGTTCATTTAACATTTTGTCATGTGGTGTGACTCTTGTTATATCATCACCTTTAATATTAATTAACTCTCAGGGTTTGTTACAGAACATTTCAAAATCCGCATTTGTGTCTCTGACTAAATTATAAGCTCCCAGAGGGCAGAACCCATGTTTTGTTCCTCTTTCCTTGAGGGAGAAGACAAGGTGGGTTTTAGGTGTAAGGTGACTCAGGAAGAGGCATCTAGCAATCAACTTGGACTGCGGGTCTGAGGGTGAAAGGCGAGGTTAGAGCTGGACACAGATTTGGGATGCAGCTGCCCACAGGGACGCTGACATTGTGGTGACAGAAGATATGTCATTGGTCCAAAGACAGCACTTTGAGGAATGACAACCTTCAGAATGTGGGAGAAATACAAGCCCAACAAAGGAAAAGGCAGAATGACAGGGTTGTGGGAGGTGATGGGAATTTTGCTGAGTTACACACGTGGATGGGAAGAGGACAGGTCACCAGGACCAGGAGGAAGGCAGGACAGAGGAGAAGCTGCCGCTCGTGTCAGCTGAGAAGTCGATGGTGGCCTTCTTGGCCCTCACAGTGTAGTGGTGATTGTGGACCATTCTGCAAGGGGCTAGGGAATGAGGAAACTGAGGCAGAGAGTGCAGTTTTCCAGAATTTCAGAAGGCAAGGGAAGAGAGGGCAGTCCCATGAAAGGACGGCTTGGCACATGGGAGGCATTGCATAGATAAATCTGTTTATAGAAATGTGTAATCAATACATACATTCATTTTTATAAATACGTCTGAATATGATAGGAGAGGTGGAAACAGTGTTTGTGGGCAGAGGGGGAAGAATCCCCTGCAGTGGAGTTTGCAGATGGAGACGGGCAGGTCTGGGTAGGAAAGCATGGGACCCAGGGGGAAGCCTTCGACTTGGTAAGGAAAGCCACGTTCCTGGGAGACAGGAACGACAGCGTGCGGAGAGGGTCAAAAAAAATAAAAGGATATTTTGAAGTGAAATGATTGTTCCCTGTCAATTTTACCAAAAACATGAAATAACTCTGACCTTTTCTTATTTATGCAGAGGCCTTGAGGGAGGTTCCAGCAGCTCCAGAAACTCTCAGATAATGCAGAATTTCTGTCATTGGGTTTAAAATGCCTCCCTAGGACGTGATAGCTCAAGCCTGGACAGGGCCTTAGAGGGCGGATTCAGAAAAAGGAGGTAACACTCCCAAAGTGTCCAGAAAACCAAAATGCCTCCTTCATTCCAAGCACAGAGGTCAGTAATAAAAAAGCATTTATCACCGATTAATCCACAGCCTGAATGCAAAGCTTAGATAAAAAAAAAAAAATGCAACCCTAAACTAAGCGATGAGCACTCTTCCTTTTTACAACCTGTCAAAAACAAGTGGGAGACAAATCCCATGTACAAGGACAGCAAAAGCTCGGTCTCCTCTCTGACCCCCGTCCTCTCCATGCATCATAAATATTTCCATAGTCATAAATATCACTGATGAGGAAGCAGAAGGCCCTTAATTGGCTCCAACTCATTTCATGGTGGAGGAAGCTGGGAAAAATGCACTGAATAAGAATAAGACAGGGTAAGAGATCTCCCAGGAGGAAATTAAAATAGAATCTTCTATCAAAATGATGCTCTATCTGTGCGCTGACTTAAGCCAGGAAAGAACGGGCTGAAGAACCATTGTGGGGAGCATCTTCTCACACTGGCCCAGGGCCTTTCTTATCTCAGAGGTTCCAATTCCATTCAAGTTGAGTTTTGTGGTGGTTGATGTCTTTGATGATGAGCGACAACAAAGAAAGAAGGGTGTCAACTAGAATTTATTAAAAACTAATTAAAAAACAGTGGTATATTTATATTCATACAATGGAATACTATTTAGCAATAAAAAAGATGGACCACTAGTCACACATTATGGATGAGTTTCAAAAGCATATGTGAATGAAAGAATCCTTACATAAAGGAGGACATACTATATGATTCTATTTGTATGATGTTCTGTAATAGGTAATCCAAACCATGGTTGCCTCTCTGGGTGGGGGGAGAGATGAACTGGGAAGGGGTGTGAGGGAACTTTCTGTGGTGATGGAAATGTTCTATATGTCTTGATGGGGGTTTGGATTACACAGGCGTTTGCATTTGTTAAAATTCAGCAAATGTACCCTTAAGATTCGTGCATTTCATTGTATCTAAATTTTATATCAAATGAAAAACTAAACAAATATTAAACTGTAGTTAATGATATGCATGCTGAAGTATTTAGAGGAAAATGTTCTGATGTCTGTAACTTACTTTGACATACATCACTAAAAATAAATTCATGGATGGATAGAGGGATAGAGAGATGGATAGCTATATGAAAAAGCAATTTTTCTAAGATGTTAATGGTAGACTCTAGGTGGTTGAGTAGACAGCTGTTCACTGTAAAATTCGTTCTACTTTAGTGTGTGTTTGAAAATTTTCACAATAAAATGGAGAAATAAGAGGGATGTGATAAAAAAAGCAACCATTTATTGGGTGCCTTGAAGTACCAAGTGCTTTACGTACATTTTCCCGATCCTCATATTATCCTGATTTTACAGATCAGAAGGTTAACATTCAGAGAAACAAAACTTCAGGGTGGAGGCATGCTTCTTTGACTTTCTTTTATGTACCCCCAGAGGCAGGATCTGGCAGGGGCAGGTCCCTGGCGCTTGTATTTTGAGTAAAAGACGCTGTCTTCCACAGCTGCTACCTCTCAGCATGCATTCTCAGTGCTGGCTTCTGATTAACCGCAAAGTGAGGGGGAGTCCTTAGTCACTAACCAATCAATGACTCCACAAATATTAACTGGACACCTACTATCTGTAGAGAATTCAAAGAAATACAAAACACAGTCTCTGCCTTCAAGAAGCTCCCAGAGTGTTTAACTCAGCCTGGGGAACTGGACTCTCCATGTGACTTTGGCACTAATTAGCTGTGTGACCTTGAGCAAGTCACTTCAACTCTCAGGCTTTACTCTCTTCATCTATGAAATAAAGGCTTGAACTAGACCATCCCTCAGGTTCCCGGCAGCCTTCATGTTTCTGTGACTTTTGATCCACAGTAATTTTAAGGGTCAGTGTCTGGTCCAGATAGTGTATGCTAATGGAATACCGATGAGGAAAATCCCTCAGGCCGGGGAGAAGTCTCACAGAAAGTGGGATCTGAGCAGTGCCTAATGGGCAGGGCGAGGAGATGGTATTCCAGGTGGAGGAAATGCAAACGTCGGGCCTGGAGAGGGGACACATGGGGACAGTAAGGAGGGAATGTAACTGGGGTGGGGGTAGTGTGTCCAGGAGCAGAGACACCCCCGAGAAAACAGTTTTGACTTGAACTTCTGAGAAGCGGGATCTCCCCAGAGGTGTTAAGCACGGGAAGTGTGTGATGAGACGCTATCTAAGGAAGATTATTTATTTGCAGTCATGGAAGAAAACAGCAGCACAAATAGTCACAAATGGAGGATTATTATAAAACTATGTGGCAGACTCTAGAATACCCTCAACCTGTGGTTTTCAAGGTACGATCTTCCGAACATTAGGGTGCCTGGGAAGGGCCTCGGGGACACTAAGGGGGGCGAGGAGAAGCTGAGGAGAGCCGGGGCTCCGCACTCGCTCCCATTCCCCCCTTAACTGCAACAGCTCTGTTTTTATTAGTTTAATACAAGGGACTTCCAGATCAAATTCATTTTGAAATAAGAATTCAACAACCTCAGTTGAACGACATCAGTTAATTAGAGAAATAAGTAGCCAGATAAATGTGTCAGGGGGGAGTTGTTGAGAATAAATAACTTGCTGGGTGTAAGCCTCGCACAGCTAGTTGAGAAGATGCCATGCATTCATCTGTGAGGTACCAGCGCTGACCGAGGGGAGAGTCTCAGGAAGAGACCAGATTTGGAGGACGGCTGTGCCTTTGCCCCAGGAACTTGCTGAAACGGTCTCACTTAGTGCAACGCGCATGATGGACTTTCGACTGCTAAGCCCCAGGGGCCTGACTCAGGCCAGTGGCCTCCGTCCTGACCGGATTCCCTCAGAGGTCCCAGGGCCTCACCCCTTACCTCCCCTCCTGGTAGCTGCGTCCCTGCAGGAGGGACAGTGTCTCTCCCAGCCCTCTCCACGGCTCTTTGTTATTCATTACCCCAAACAGTTGGAGCTTTTCACTCAGTAAAACTAGACCAGGGTAACAAAAACAACAAACTCGGGGAAGTTACACAGGTTCTAGATTCATGCAGATATATTTTGGTTGAATCCCCTGGCTTTTGTCTCCTTTACAGGATTATGAATTCTGCTCTCCACATTTATTCTTAAATGGTGTCATCAATGGTCTTTTCTTTGAGACCTGACTCTTAGAGGCCCTCAGGGCATAACATCCACCCACCCCTTGTCTCAGGTGTTCCCTGACCCCATGGGCCACATGCAAAGGGCTCCCTTTGAGGACTTCCTCATAGCTGTGTTTCCACCCCCTACTGCATGCATGACCTGGTCATCTAGTACAGCCTAACAAATCACCCAAAACTTAGTGACTTTAAAAAACAGTCATTTATACTCTCTCACAGTTTCTGTCAGTCAGGAATTTGGGAAGGACTCCGCTGGGCAGTCCTGGCCCAGGATCCCTCGTGTGGTTGCAGTCATGTGTCAGCTGGGGCTACAATCATCTGAAGGCTTGGCTGGGGCAGGAGGATCAGCTTCCAAGGTGGCTCACTCACAGGACAGGCACATCGTTGCAGGCCCTTTTTGGGGGTTCAGTTCCTCTCCACACGGGCCTCTCCATGTCGCTGCCTGAGTGTCCTCATGGCATGGCAGCTGGCCTCCTGCAGAGCAAGAAATCCAAGAGACGCAGCCAGATGCTGCAATGACTTTATGGCCTATCCTTGAAAGTCATACACTATCCCTTCGACGTTATTTTACTGGGCACACAGGGCCAGCCCTGAATCAGTGTGAAAGAGGACTGCACGAGGAGGTAAGGGTCATTGGAGGTCATCTTGGAGGCTGGCCCACCAAGCTATGGAAGGGTCAGAAGAAGAGGACCAGGCTCGACCTAGCATACAACTTAGGTAGGGGGAGAAATCTTAAACACCTGTAATACTAAGACGATTAATAATAATACTAATAATAATAACAAAGAAAAGGCAGACAGTACACTCCCTGGGAAGCAAACAAGGTATTGAGTGAGCAAGGTAGATACAGCCTCTGCTCCCTTGCAGCTTATAATGTAGTGGGAATGACAGGTTTCATACAAATAATTGCACTTGGAATAAGATCCTATCTCCTTAACCTTGGCCCTGCCTGTTCTTTCCTTCTACTACTCATCTCCTTCCTCAGTGAGCTTCAGCCACACAGGCCTTTTCTCTGTTCCTTCAACAGACTAAGTTCCTACCTCCCTCTGGGTCTTTGTACTTGCTGTTCACTGGACGGTTCTTCAGTCTTTGCATGGCCAGCTCTTTCTAACCATTCACGTCTCTGCACTTAGTTGCCACCTGATCTTTTCTTGCTTATTTGTCATCTACCTCCCCCAACTAGAATCTAAGCTGCTCGTAAACAGAGACTGTTAAATCTCCTTCACTGTGTGTCTCCAGACCCCCACAGCACCTATTACATAGGAAGTGATGAATACGTATCATAATGAGTGAATGAAGTACTCACTTTCTGACCAGGTTCTAAAATTGTGCAAAATCTTCCTTTTAGAGTATTGTAAACTTTAGGTCCATTCCTGTTGCTTGGCCGTCTTGCAATCCAAACCAAGGTTGGTGAACTGTATACTTGTTCTAAGATCTAACCTTGCTGACTCCTTGACTCTGAGCAAAGAGCATACATCTGCCCCTCCTGATTTTCCACCCATTTCTAGATTCAGTTGATCCAGCCCAGGCTGACTATATTTCTTGAATTTTTCCTTGGGGACAGGTCCTCCATTTCTGATTGCTTTTGCTTGGCTCCCGGCACAACTTCCCTCTCTCCTCCAGGGAAGGGCAATCCCAGCTTTGTTTTGCTGTGCTTGTTGTTTCCAGCTTCCCTGGGCTGAAATATTGAAAACTGTTGCTCATTCACATCCCAGTTTTCCTGCTTTTCAGGAGAAACAACATGACAAACCGAGACCCCATGCATATTTATTTTGAAAATATGTTTTTTAATTTGAAAGCCAAAGGACACTGCCGGTCTGCAGGTCATTTCACCTGCTGTGGCCTGTGATTCGCGAGGCCTTTTCTCTCTGGGTGGTGGTGCAAGCTAATGGACTCACGCTCCCTATGTATGTTTATCTTCAGTTAATTAAAATTTTGCCAAGTCTTCCTCGCAGCCCTTGTGGCTTGTGGCACTGATCCGGGCAGGCAGGCTGGGTGGGGGCGGTCATCCTATTAAATATTAATCTAGGAGGGCAATCAGGCCTGTGGGTTTCCACCCCTGAGTTTCTCCTGCTGAGAAGTTGCAATTGAATGCCAGAGCTCAGTGCCTGTGGCAACTCCCCCTGCCAGGCCTGAGTCAGCATCAGATACAATTTTTCAGAGCTATTATTTGATAATAAATCTGGGTAGAATTCTGGGAGATTGCTCCTAAAAACTGGAATGAATTACACGCACATCTACCTTGGAAGGGGACGTTAACCCCCTTGTAAAACTGTATCTCGTAAATGATGAACGGGACAGTTTGCCAGCATCTATTTGAAGCTGTGTGTCAGCTTAAGGCTAACAAAGTATCCTGGCTTCAGATGTTAGTTCTGAAGGCCTGCCTCCTCCAGGGATGGGGGAGATTAAGGACCGAGCTGGAGCTCAAGGCCTCCCTCGTCCCAGTTTTGGAAACGGGGAAGTGGCTGCACGCGTGTTCACCTTCCCACCACCTCCTCCCTCCAATCTCTCCTCGCTGTGTCCTCGCTATTGAACCATTTCAGTTGGACACCTTTGCTGACAAACTCAGAGAATAGGAAGAGCCCTCTGTTGGGGGTTGAATTGCATCCCCCGAAAAGGGAAGTTGAAGTCCTAACTCCCTGGACGGTGAATGTGACCTCATTTGGAAACAGGGGCTTTGCAGATGTGATTAGTTAAGATGAGGTCCTAATGGATTGGGTGGGCCTGATCCAGTGACTGGTGTCCTTATAGGAAGTGAGGACACAGACACAGAGACACACGGGGAGACCGCCATGTGATGTGGGAGGCAGAGATTGGAGTGATACGTCTACCAGCCAAGAAGTGCCAAGGATTGCTGGCAACACCAGAAGCTGGAAGAGGAAGGAAAGATCCTTCCCTGGGGCCTTCAGAGAGAGGATGGCCCTGCCGACACTTTGATTTTTTACTTCCGGCCTCTAGAACCGAGAGAATGAATTTCTGTCGTTTCCAGACACCGAGCTTCTGGCACTTTGCTACAGCAGCCCTGGGAAACTAGTACACACTCTACTCCCAGCCCTACTGCTGACTCCCTCAGCCGGCTGGCCCCTCTGCCAACCCCGCTGATAGGCTTGGCCACGCTGATTTTCTTCCCTTCCTTTCCCTTCCCTTCCTGGGAGGTCAGACACGATGAAATCCTAACTCACTAGGAGGCTTAGGAAGTGGGAAGTCAGGCTAAGCAGAAAAGCTCATCACATCTCAGGTTCTGCAGATGAATTTTGAAACATCTCAGTCCATGTTCTCGCCTAAGTGGAGGTCCGTGAATATAATAAGAAGGCTCTTTGACACTGGAGGATGTCACTCTGCCTCAGGTGTCATCACTCTAAATTCAGGACTCCCTAGCTGGCTTCACAGATACAGAGAGAATAACAACTTGGCACAAATTTGTACTGACCCGGCACATATTCTGTAAATTGAACTTTTATTTTCAAATTCCTGCCTAATTCTTTGTCTCTTCTAAAAGTTGAATATAACAACAACAAATCAAGGGTTCAAGCTAGGTAAGTTTCTAGTAATCAAGATTCTATAATATTCTGTCGCCTTGAGATGGCTATGGAAAAGGACATTGAACTTGAGGTCAGAAAACTTGGACGTGAATTCCAGCTCTGCTCATCCTCACAACAGCCTTGCACAGTAAGTGTTATTATCCCCCAATTACATGGGGCAGGATGGACTGAGGCTGCCCCCGTCCCACCTCCAAAGAGACACACTCAGGAACCAGAAAGGTGGCTTCGGCTTGGTCTTTGTTTTGCTGAGTGGGGCACACCGGCTGAGGGTAGAGATGAACCGCTCTGGACAACAGAGGAGTTTTAAGAAGTTGTAGAGGTGAAAGAAGGAGAGAGCGAGAAAATGATTGGCAGGAAAGAGGAATTGGGGAGGGGAGGTGCAGAAGAAAGTTGTCCAATGGAGAATTTGATTTAGTTTCTCTTGTGTGGTGTGTCTTCTGTATCTTCTTCCCTAAATTCCAAAGGAGATTTCTAGTTACCTTGTTAGCAGTTGGATCTGGTTTGGGAGGTGGGCATCTGACAAGGAACAAAGATCGCCCATAAGGATCCAGTCATCCCAGGGCTGCGAGGGAGCTGAAGCTCAGAGAGGTTGAGTGCTTTGCTCAGGGTTACACAGCCTTAGGTTCTGAAATCAGATCTGTCTGACCCCACATCTAAGTTCTTTCCTCTGCCATATGGCTTATTCTCATGGTGGACTTACCAAACTTATTTCAGGCCCAGGAGGTAGTACAGGTTGAAAATTAAAATATTTCAAAAATTATTTATATAAATGCCCTGGAGGACAAGCAATAATGACTTATTAATTGTAGTTTTCGTGTGGCTAGAGCTTTGCACTCTGGAAAAATGGCTTCCGTTTACCCAACATTTACCAAGTGCCACGCCCTCCCCTGTGCATTATGTGATCTGACCTTCCGAGTAGGCCTGGAGGCAGGCATTTTTATCCCCATTTTACAAATGAAGAAACATTACAGAGTGATGAGCCCAGGTCACTGTTGGGAGGCTGCAGATCGAAGACCTAAACACCAAAAATCATTTAGTTTACTTACTTTTTGAATGGGTAATACACGCACACAGTACAATGTTTCCCAAGGAAAAGGCGAAGTGTGGAAAGTCTCTGTCTCTTGCCACCCCACAGCCACCTAGTTCCCTTCCCACCACCCTCAGTCACCCACTAGGACCAGTTCTTGAGTGTCCCTCAAAGATGTCCTTGGTGTTTGCACATGTGACCACGGTGCTTTGATACCACAGTCGCCTCCCTCAGAAAAAAAGAATGTTTGAAGCTAACCCGAGGAAGCAATGCTTCCCTCAGCCCTCTCTAAGCTTCGCTTTAAACCTGTGGCGCTCTGAGACCGCATGGAGGATGCTTTTATGCTTTCCTGGAAGCTGGTGAGGTGCACTGAAAAGAGAGCGGGGTCTGCAATCTGAGGGGACGAAGTTCAGGTTCATACGGAGAGCAGGGGACGTCACCTCTGAACCATTTCAGCATCTGACAACTGGAGGCAAACATCCTCGCCTCCAAGGGCTGCTGTGAGGGTGACACGGATGATGAGAACAAAGGGAGAACGTCAGGCACGTCTAGCAACCTGCCTCCTTCCCCTGCTCCACCAGAGCCCCCAGTTCCCCAGCGCTTCTTTAAGAACACGGAGGAAAGGGAAAGGAAACGCCCCCCAACTACACGCTATTTAATGATCAGCTTTGACCTAATTCTACTGCAAAGCATTTCCTTCTCTTTCCTACCTCCCACCGCCTCCCACCCAGCTGCCAAGTATAGAGAATACAGGAAAACTTGGGCCAAATGGGAACCTGGAATGTGAAAGCCTTTGAGAAAACAGCTGTTTGTTTGTTCATTCATTACCATGTTTTTGCCCCTGTCTCGTTGATGGCAACAGCCTGTGGGGACAAAGAATCATCCTTTGAGCTTTAGACCAGTCTGTACAGGCTCTCCATCCTTCCTGTCACTCCACAACTCTGCGAAACTGTGAAACTGCCGTTCAGAGAGGAAATGCTCTGGCTCTGAGGCTCATGGCAGAAATGGGGCTAGAACCCAAGTCTCCTCACTGAGTGCCTTGCCTTTCGCTGTCTCTGGCAGTCTTTTATGTGTAATCGCTGCTGTATCAGTTAGGATGCAGGATGCATTTGGCTGCCAGCACAGACAATCCAAGTCATACTGGCTCATGAACTGGAAATCCAGAGGTTGGACGGCTTCAGAATCAGCTGAAGACAGTGGCTCTGCACTCTCTCTGCTCCCTTGCCTTTATCCTCCTCTTTGTATTAGCTTCATTTTCAGGCTGGCTTCCCTCCTGCCAAAATGATTTACTGCGCTCCAAACTCCACATCAACACATCACAATGTCCAGAGGAAAAGAGAGTCTCTTCTTGTGTCCCTCTTGTGAATAAGGACGCTTCTTTATAAGCAGTCCCAAGAAACAACCTCCTTGTGCCACATTTTCTCAAACTGAAACAAATCTTGTGGTAGACATCTGTCATACTTGTCACTCCAGCTCTTTGGAACACTCTTCCTTTGTTAGGACACGTTTGAAATTATAAGTTCCACCCCACCAAGGTAAAAGCCCAATTTTGCTCTCCCTTTGTTAGAACAAGTTTGAAATTATAAATCCCACCTCCCAGGGTAGAAGCCAGATTTTGCTCTCCCAAGAAAGTCATGGACTTTTACTCCAGAGTTGGTGATGCATGAAGAAAACTACAGAGCATGCTTCTCCTCCTTTCCCTCCTCCCCGTCTCCCTCCCCTCCCCTCCTCTCCCCTCCCCTCCCCCTCATGCACAGTGGAGGCATTCGTGGTTGCAATAAAGTCAAGCTCCTGGCACAGAAGTAGCTGGAGTATGGTCTGTAGCTCCTGCATCCAGAGCTTGGTGGCGGTGGCAGTTTTCCTGTCACCTCTGATCTATGGAGTGGTTCGGGACAACTTGGCCTGGAGCCTGGCTCTCCAGCTCTCCCTATGATCTTGTGAGCCACCCATTGTCCTTTTAATAAACCTTTGAAGTGCTGAATCACCCCAGAGTCAGCTTCTGTTATTGCAGCTAAGAACCTGACTGATGCACACGCCCATTCCTGAGCACATGGCCGGGGCTGGACCCGTGCCCTCTGCTGACCGGCCTACACCTGAGTTCCTGAGCCAATAATGATGGCAAGGGAGTTGGGATTGACCTTAAGCCAAACTTTACGGCAACCGCTACTGCCTCCACTGTGCGTTAGGGGTAGGGGAGAGGAGAGGAGGGAAGGGGAGGGAAAAGGAGGGAGGAGAAGCATACTCTGTAGTTTTCTTCTTGCATCACCAATCAAGACAAGCTCGAAGTTCAGGGTGAGGTGAGCTTTCCAGGAAGCAAAGGGGACATGTGCAAAGCCTAAATAAAATCGTGTTGTTTGAAAAAGGGAGTATGGATGCTTCATGGGCAGCCAACAACATCTACCAAGCCCTGCTGCGTGAGAGACTGCAGCTAAACACGGTCAGCCTCACAACTCCATAAGGTAAGATGTTACCATCCCCTTATGGATGTGGACTCGGACATGGAGACATTAAGTAACAAGATGACAGAGTTAATAAACTGGAATTCAACAAGGTCTACTTGATTCCAAAGTCATTTATACACTTATTTTCTCACTCACAGGTCTTGGGTCAGCTGTGGGCTCTCCTGGGACCCACTGGATTTGGCTGTAGCTGCAGGTTGGGTTTAGGTTGGCTCCATAAACCTCCTCATTTCTTTTGGACCAGTGGCTACTCAGGGCTCCCCAGATTCTCAAGAAGGATGTTCGAGCACATGGGGCCAAGAAAATCGCACCAAGCCTTTGCTCACCTTATGTCCACTAACATTCCACTGGCCAAAGCAAATCACGTGGCCATGCCCAGCATCATTCAAGCAGGGAAACACACTTCACCCACTCTGGTAAGGGGTAGTGCAAAGTCAAATGGCAAAGGATATGGACGTATAGTACTGTAACAGGGAAAGAGCAAAGAATTGGGAACAATAATCTGATCTCTATATGATGTGGGATTTCTTTTTCTGAACTACCTTTTGGCCAGAATCACTCATGATTTCAACAAGTATTTATTGAGCACTATTGTGTGCCAGGCACTGTTCTAGGCACTGAGGTTGCTGTCAGGAGAAAGGCAGATTTGATTCCTTGTTCTCATGGAGCTTACATCCTAGTGAATTCTTCCAGTGTGGCTATATATCACTTTCAGTGTCTTTAAAATCTTGCCAAAAGAAGCCGAGAGAGAAGAAAGAAAGAATGGAGGGAAGGTAGAGATGGAGAGAAATGGAGAGGCAGAAAACCCTTATCCCCTTCCAGACCAGTCTGGGGCCATCCTACAACGGAGCCTCTGTCACCTGCTCTGCCTGCCTTCTCCTATGTCTGCATTTCATCCCACCTGCCCTTCCTGTCCCAGGTTTGCTACGTTCTGCTACTCCCGCAGGCCTGGCCCTCCTCCTCATAATCTAGCCCTGCTGTAGTAGATGTTTGTCTTTTTTTTGGGGGGGGGGGGGGGGGGGGGTGTCCATTATTCCCTCCAACTTCAACTTTATATTGTTGCCTCAATTTCCCTTTGGGGGAAATTGCCCACTGTATAATGCCTCCCTTATGCCACGGAGGCCAAAGTGATCAGATCACTCCTCTCCTTGGCCCAGAGCTGGTGCAGAGAGGGGGAGTGGGTATATAAGCCTTGACTAATTGGAGCCTCTCTCCTGGACTTTGACTCTTGGGTAAGAGCTAGAAGGATAGGCTGCAATGGTACTCAAACCCAAGCTTTTCCATGAGTGGCCCTGCCTATGGCTCCATGGCCTGGCCACTAACCTACCTGTGGCTCTCATCTCGTTTTCCAGGCCCTGCCCTTCAGCCTCTTCCTTGTGAACCCTGGAAGCCTCCACTATGCTGCTGAGAATCTCTTCTTTGTTCAAGAGGGCCAGGGGCAGTTTCTGTTGTTTGCAGTCAAGAACCCCAATCATAACATATGACCCAGCAATTCTGCTTCTAGGTATATGTCCAAGAGAAAGGGTAACATGTGTCCATACAAAAACTTGTACACCAATGTTCACAGCAGCATTCTTCAAAATAGCCAAAAAGCGGAAACAACCCAAATGTCCATGAACTGATAAACGAGTAAGTCAAATGTGGTCTATCCATACAATGAAATATTATTCAGCCATAAAAAGGAGTGAAGTACTGATACATGCTACAACATGGATGGAATTTGAAAACATTGTGCTAAGGGAAAGCAGCCAGATACAAAAGACCACACACACTATAATTCCATTTAAATGAAATGCCCAGAATAGGGAAATCCACAGAGACAGAAAGTGGATTAGTTGTTGCCAGGGGCTTGGGATGGGGGAGGGTAATTGACTACTAATGGATACGGGTTTTTTTTTGGAGGGGGTTATGTAAAGTTCTAAAATTGTGCTGTTCATTGCACAACTCTGTAAATATACTAAATCCCACTCAGTTGTACACTTTAAAAGGGTAAATTTTATGGTATGTGAGTTATAGCTCAATAAAGTTGTTATTTAAAAAGAAAAGAACCCTAATCAAATACCTTCTAGGGGAGGGAGCGCAATGGAAGGAGGCGGCCTGGGCTGCTAACACCACCAGCTGGAGCTCCGGAGGATTTAGTTCTAATCCCAGGTCTGTTTCTTGCCAACCTTAACTTCACCCTTTTGGACCTCCGTTTCTTCCTCACTAATGTGAAGAGGCTTATTAGATGAATGTTTCCCAAACTCCAGTCATTTGTGAACCACCTTCATGATTTTTGCTGTATCATTGTGCCAACCGAACAATTATTTACCTATTTCTTTTCATTAATTCACCTTTTTAAAAAAATCTAGCATCATTCTAACCAAAAATATTCATAAAATCGTGGGTTTGCCATGCTGGTTTCCCAAAATGCATAAAATCAGAAAACATAAAATTAGAATTGCTCATCCACTCCCCAGGTCACCAGTCCCATTTCTGCCATTTGGGAGCCCTGGCCTAGGGGTCTCCAAGGCTCATCTACAAACTAGCCCTTCCTGTGGAGGACGAGGCCCTGCCTTTGCTCCTCCCTCAACTAACATGGACTTTTAATCATTGCTTTTGGGACATGGCCTTGACCTGTGGCCTAACCTCGCTGTGGTGGTGGGGATTTCTGGTGTGATAGAAGAGAAGGGCTGTCCCAAGGCTGACTCATTTAGTAACTCAAGGGGCACTTTCTGGGCCCCTGGGGATGCTTATTGTTATTCTAGTTTTACAGAGGGGGAGACTGTCTCAGGAACATTAACTAACATACCAGAAGAGGAAGGGACAAGATTCAAAACCTGACTCGTCAAAATTCCCTTACTCTTTTAACCATAACATAATAGGCCATGGGACCAGACATTTTAGGGTGGGTGTATCTGCAGTTGCCATCAAATCAGGACAAACACATAACTGCCACCTTTGCCCTTGGGTAGGATCATCACTGAAGAATGGGACACAGATGTGGCTTCTAAGATGAAAATTTTATCCACTGAATTTCTAGCATGTCTGTATATCAATAACAAGCAGCAACAAACTCCCCTGTAGTTCTTTCATTACACACATCCCACTTATATTCACTAATTCAAAAATCTCTGTTCCTTACTAGTCAGGGATCATGTCTTTTTTCCTTTTTGGGAAGACCAGCCCTGAGCTAACATCTGCTGCCAACCCTCCTCTATTTGCTGAGGAAGACTGGCCTTGAGCTAACACCTGTGCCCATCTTCCTCTGCTTTATACGTGGAACATCTACCACAGCATGGCTTGACAAGAGGTGCCATGTCCGCATCCGGGATCCGAATCGGCGAACCCCAGGCTGCCGAAGCAGAATGTGGGAACTTAACTGCTGCACCACTGGCCCGGCCCCATGTCTTTCTTATTCATCACTATGTCTGCAACACTTAACCCAGTATTGAGCACAGAGTAGGCTCCTAATAAGTTTCAGTTTAATTAGCTAACAGCCCCTCACTGCACAAAGCCTCTAGCCCAGGATGTGTGGTTGGGAGGTGGAAGGTGGTGGGCTGAGACAAGCCCGCAGGCAAGGGGCAGGATTCACCACTGTGTCCAGGCGCCTGCACAGCAGGTCAGAAGAGGCTGGTAAGCCCTTCAGCTGTGTACCCTACATGGATCGACGTGTATCCTGCATCTTCTGCCATGGAGCAGGATGCTGTGGCAGCCACCTGGGTCTATCTGTGGAGGTGTTTTCAATCCATCCAGATAGGAGAGCAGAGCAGAGCAGTGATGCATTTAATATCCAACAAATAACCGTGGGCAGCCAGCCCCATGCAAAGCCCGGTGCCAGGCACCTTGGAGGAGACAAATGTAACTCAGGCTGCCACTGAGCCCCATGCAGGGCCCCTGAGTACACAAATCCACCAGCCGAGGCCTGCCAATGCCTTGTGCAGTGTTCTTTCCCCAACAGCACTGCCTTCCAAAAGTGATGCCCCCGCTGCCAAGATTAGGAGCACTCTTCCAGCAGTATGCTGTAGGAGACTGCAACTGAGATTGCCACATGAGGGGCCTGCAGTGCGCTAGGTGCTAGGGTTCAATGCAAACAGGACTCACCCCACCCCAGGGAGCATCCAGCGGCGGCTGGGTCAGTACCTAAATGAGATGGAGGGAATAAGAGGGAGCTGCTCTCATAGACCTGCACCCAGGCAGGATGCGAGGTGAGTGCCTGGGAAGTGGAGAGGGGGAGCCAGGAGCAGAAGGAGGGAGAAGCAGGTGTGCAGGGCGCATGAAGTGCTCTGTCTGGGGCTTCAGTAACCTGGGGCTTTCTGGCTGGTTCTTGCCATGGGGCCGGGGCATTCTTCCCTAATGTAACAAGCCCACAAGCTCTGTCTGCAGCCCCTGCCCCTCTTTGGACCTGCAAGAACTATAGACCTGAAGGCTTCCCGCTTTTGGTTCCTGCCTTCAGCAGTCTTTCCCGATGAAGCCTCTGTTCTTCAGACTACCAGAGCGCCAGGGCGTGTCCTCTGGAATGCCTGTGCTCCCTCCTGTGGAGTGTGCACAGTTACCACCGCATTCTGAGGCATGTTCAGCTGTCCAGGCAGGTCAAGGATGGAGAATCAGGCTAAAGACCTTCAGGAAGACTAAGGAGATGATACAATGGTTGGTCTACACAGGGTTTCTCAACCTTGGCACTGTTGCCATTTGGGCCAGATCATTCTTTGTTGTAGGGGGTTGCCCTGTACAATGCAGCATGTCTAGCAGTGTCCCTAGCCTCTACTCGTTGCATAATAGTGAGCAACTCCACAGTTGTGACAACCAAAAATGTCTTCAGACATTTCCTATGTCCCCTGGGGGTAAACTCATCCATTGTTAAGAACCATTGCTGTACATCTGCTGACTCTGCCATCTGCCAGCTGTGTGAACGCAGCAGGTTATTTAACTAATCTGTGCCTCAGTTTTCTTGCCTGTAAAATGGGGATAAGAATAATACCTACCTTATAAGATGCTATGAAATACGTTAATATGTGTAAAGAACAGCGCCTATCATATAATAAGCACTCAATAAATGCTAGCTACTGTTCTTATCACAGAAACCAAATGCAGATAAAGGGGATGGTTGAAAAGACTGCTTCATAAATATTCATTGTAGTATAGAAACAAGAAATTTATTTGTTCATTTTCTGCCCTGCTTATTTCTGGTAAACTATTTGAGGCAGCTTGAAATAAAAGCACACACATTAATGGCCAATTAAAAAAATTTTTTTATAACACAAGGACAAATAATTTTAATATTTAAAGAACTCATACAGATCAATAAGTAGAGTACTAATGTCACCTAGATTAATGAGGACAGGACACGAGCACAAAAGTTTATAGGAGAAAACAATGTGGAGAAATGCTCAACAAAGACATAAAAAATAATTAAATAGCAACCAAACCTAACTTATTAAAAATGTCAGATTAGCAGATTAAGAGGGCAATGAAACTGACACTCTCATATGTTGCAGTTAGAAACATGGCAAATTAAAACTGATTCAGAGATTAACAACCATTAACACTGGAGGAAAAACTAGAGAGGGGGAAGTTAATTTTATCAAGAATTCAAAATCAAATGAAATGTTCACTTAAGCAACAAATAGAATCTTGAGCTTCCTAGCAGCCACTGCAAAAATAAAAACACGGCCAAGAGAACTCACTGCCAGGACCTCCAGAAGAGATCAACTTTGTTCACTAAGCCCAAGTCCTAACACAAGGGCCTTGAGTAACAGAAGCAGACAAAGTTGCAACGGCAACTCTGAGGTGATGTAACATGTGCCTCAGCTGCAATAAAAGCTTATTTAAAGCACCACACACGACTCTATACCTCTGCTCTAGCCAAGAATGTGTCTCCCCACCCATCACCAAGAAATGAGTTCCCTGAAAATGCCTGCCCCTCTAGCAGTAAGCTGTGGCTGGCAGAAGCAGCAGCCTCTCTCCCCTGCCTGCATGGCTGACCTGCAGGCCCCTCCAGCTGACTGGCAGGGCTGGTCGCCAGCACACGCTGCCAGCTGCCTAAATGGTCCTGCTGGCTCGGGTCTCTGGCTGCAGCCCCTTAGAAGAGGGAGGCCCACAGCAGAGTTTGGCACAGGCCATGCTGGAGCCAAACTCTGCACTGCTCAGTTCTGAATGGCCCCCTTGGGGGATCAGAGAGGGAAAAGGGCCAGCTCTGAGTGTGTGGAACAAAGGAAGTGGAGGCTCAGAGTGCCCCGGGCACAGGTGAACGATCACCTGAACATGACAGGGTGAAAGCAGCTTCTTGCCCTCTCAACCTCAGTTTCCTCTTCTGTAAAATGGGGATAATAGTGACTTCATAGGGTTATAGTGAAGATTAAAAGAGTTCTACATGTAAAGTGCTCAAAGCAATGCCTGGAACACAGTAAACGTTAGCTGCTATTATTGTTACCATTTTTGCCCTCAGCATTCTTCTGTGGATATCCTAGACTCAAGCATCACATCTCCTGAAGGAGATCGCAGTGTATGTGTGTGCGGGCGTGGTGGGCGGCAGTGATGGGAAAAGGCATCTGAACATTTTAGTCACTGTGTAACCCTCAACCTAGAGCCAAGCAATGGGACCAAGTATCAGTTCATACTTAGGAGGAGCCCTAAGTATGGGATGCCAGCCCCAGCCCTGCAACTAACTGGTACGCTTGCCAGTGTGACCTTAGGCAAGCTCTATGCTCCAGTCTAGGCCTCAGCTTACTCACCTATAAAGTGAAGTGATGGGAGTAAATCATTCCTAAATGCTCCTATACATCAGAATCACTTCAGGACATCATAAAATGTAGGCTCCCAGGCTCTGCCAATTGAATCCAAGTTTCTGGAAATGGAGACTGAGAATTTGCATTTCAATGAGCTCCTTGGATCATCCTGAAGTTTCATCAGGTTTGAAAGCCACTGACCAGATGAGCTCTAAGGCCCCCTCTAATATCACATGCTAAGATTAATTACAGACTCATGGAGCAGACGAGGTCTTGGAGTAGCTGTGTGCCTTAGCAGTCTGGGGCAGGTGGCCGCTGCCTGTGAGAGAGCTCCGGAAGAGTAATGCTGGTGCCCTCGGTGCTCTGCCAGGGTTTAATCATCCCAGGAGGAAGGAAGTTATACTTTCCGTCTAATCAAATATTCCATCTCAGCAATCTACCTCCCACTCTGCAGGCTTTGTGCCCATCAGCTCAACCTTCATGAACTTGTAGTGCCTGGTCTCAACAATACTACCAGCAAGATGGCTCTTGACTTCGACTCTTTCTTTCCATTCCCATTGCTACTGCCCTTGTTCAGGCTGTTAACACCTCTTATTTGGACCATGTAACAGCTTCCTAGCTAATCTTCTGCCCTCTAGTCTCTCTTCAATCTTTTCTTCACAGTATCAGCATTTATCTTCCTAACCCCAGCATTACGTCTCCAGCCCTCAATTCTCCACATCTGCCAATCAAAACCTAACTCCTCAACCTGTCATTCAAGGCCTTTCAGAGCTTGAATCAACCTACATTTTTGCTTTCATAGCTTACTACATTTGTCTTCCATAACCCCCTTTGGCCAAGAGCCACCTTAGGCTATAGTTAACTTTCTTGCATATTTTTGACAAATGATTTCCCAAACTTGAATACTGTGGAAATCTCCCTCGCCATCACTGCTTATTTTTCAACACAAAATACCTATAACATCTCATGGATACTCATGGATGCTAAGTGATTCACGGAACTCAGTTTGGGAAACACTATGCTCTTCCATCTGCTTGCCAATGCCTTCACTCTCTATTCTGGGATCTGTCCAGGTCCTGAACTCCAACTCAGAACAACCATCTAACGTTGTCATGCCTACCAGCTCTCCATCTGACTGTTTTTGAATACTGTCAAGGTTCTAGAGAGACACGGAACCAGAACACTATTCTGTCCCCACCCTTATTCCTATTTGCCTTCCTTCCTGGGCTGGTTCTGCATTTTCCCCAAGGTACGTCTTGATTTACTTAAATGAACATAGTTGACCATCTTTGTTCAACCATTCAACCATCTTTGTTTCCAAGCTTCCAAATAAATACCCTCCACTTCTCATTAGCAACTCAAGCAGGTAAACATCTATGTCTCCTGGGGTTACTTCCCATTCCTGCATCTGTGACATTGTTGGTTGATCACAGCACTTGCTCCTAAACCCCAGATGTGACGATGTAGATTCAGAATCCTTCTTAACACAATTCTCCAGGCAGGTATTATCCATCAGTCAGAGTTGGAATGCCAGTTGAGACAGTCCTACTTACCATCAATGAACTAGCTGATTAAATAGCTAATGTGTTTACTAGGAAAGCTCTGTTGAGTTTTAGTTTCAATTCCCCGATGGAACCTTAAACTAGAGTCATCTCTAGTTACGTTCTATCTATGCCAAGTCTTTCAGGCTGGGGGATCTGGGTTGTGGGTGAGGATCTATGAGAAGTCTAATTTGGCATAAGAATTAGAATAAGACTGCCAAGGTCAGAAAAGCTTCTACTAAGAACTGTCCTGGAGCATTGTCCACCTCCCATCTCTTTCTTCTGCCAAAACCCACAGAAGCGTCTGGTGAGCTGGCTGGTCCCTAGCCATAAGGAAGAGATCTGAGAGGCTACAAAATAAATGACAAACTACCCTTAGAAAGATGTATGTCTGGGGCAGAGAGCAATTGGAGATGCCTTCGATGTCCCCAAGCAGCGGCAAGGTTTTCAACTTGGCCTGAGCCAATGGAACCGTGTGCAATGGAAAGACTGATATTTTTGGTCAGATAACAGGCTGCTCCAGTTTCTTCTCTCTCCTCCTTCCCCTCCTTCTCCTCCAAGCTGATCACATTTCCTTGGTGATTTTCATGCTTAGGCAGTAGGTCTTAGGGGACAAGTGTGAATTCCATAGGGACCTTATCTGTATAAATTACTCTGTGCTAATATTATCCTCTGTACAGTATCTTCCTTCCTACTTTCCTGCCATAAGCATTTATTAAACACCAACTATGTATTATACAGTGAGCACTGTTGTAAAGAAGAAAGCCCTTGAACTCTGACTGGAGCCACCAGGGGAGACTGTATATTAAACAAAAATAATGTCACTGCTCTGATCAGCAGAAAAATGCACTTCAAGTCGTTTCCTCTCTTCTTCAGATCTCAAAAGAGCTGTAACTGAGTGGAAGAAAATTGAGAGCCTGGCAGCTAAAATGCCCGAATTCCACGGAATTCTACAAGATCATGAAGAGCTCCCATAGGAGAACACAAACCAGTTCTCAAATCCAGAATACTATAAAGACAAATCAGTGGAACACTTCCTCGCCTCTACTTATTGCCGGGGATGACTCTGTTTTATATATATTAACTCCCCAAATCCCCACAATAATGCTGTGAGTTAAATATACCATCATCATTCAACAGATGAGGAGTAAAGGCACAAAGAGGTTACATGACACTTGCCCAAGGCCAGCAGCTAGGAAGTGATGGAGCTGGGATGTGAACCTATGCAGTGTCATTGCGGAGTCTAAGTTACTCTGAATGAAATATGTGCATTTAAATGAAACACGTACATTTAAACAACAAAGAAAGTGCTAATTCTTGGATTGGAGTGGGATTGGATGGATAATAACTGGATGGAGCTTTTCACCCCAAGGTATTCTACCAGTTAAAGACAGAAGCGTTTTGATAGTGCCATCCCTCCATACTTTTAAAGAAGGCTTCATAAAGGCCAGCCACTCCCCCAGAACCAATCACATCTCCTAGCGACCCCCTGACAGACAGCAGACTGGTGCCCCAGTGCCTGACCCAGAGCACAGTTTTCATGTTCTTGAATGCTGGACACGGAGACAGATCTGCATGGGTCCCTTTATGTATGAGCAAGCTGTATTTTTGACTGGAAAACCACACGATGTAATTAGTACCTCCGGCAGCAGTGTCGCTGGTCCTAGAAGCCTGAAGCCCTAACTTCTAGACTGGACTCTACCAGCTACCGTCCCTTATTTTCTTCATCTGTAAATATTTATTCAGCAAACAATTTTGAGCACCTCTTTAATGCCAAGCACTGTGTGCTAAGCCCTAAAACCACTAAGATGAATTCAATAGTTGCCCCCGAGGAACTCGCTATTTGCTGGCAGAGACAGACCAGCAATGATTATGATGCACTGTGCCCTCCTAGCGTTCCGGAGAACAAGGGAGGGCCCCAAGGGAGGGCCCCACCCTGTTCCTCCTCCCTGGGAGTTTGCAAGCAGCAGATGAGATCACACAGACGACAGCGCTTTGTAAATAGCAGAAGGTGAGAATGAGGTGCGGAGGTGGCGGGATTGCGGGGTTGGGGAATGGGACACACCTTAAACCCAGGAGCTCTCAGCCATGTCTGGAGACCTCAGGCAGCTGGCCAAGCTAAGTGCTGGGTCTGGGGCTGTGAGCCTGGGCAAGGCCTCCCGGACGTGAGGGGACAAAGCCTGAAGCCCTTGCACTCTTGCAGCAGGCCAAGTCCAAACCTTGCTGCCCTGGCCAGGCTGCTCTGGGCTTGGTCCTGGCAGGAACCTAAACTTGTTACGGTGCTTAGGACTAGGGGCTTTTGCAGCCCTGCGCCACCCACTGACCTCTTCAGGGTCCCAGCTCGAACAGCGACAAAGGCCAGGTCTTCCCACCATTGTGCAGCCTGAGAGGCCCAATTTCCATGAATCCCCTTATATAAATGCTATCCTTGAGAAATGGTGGCCCGAGACGACGCCAGCCACCGCCATTCTCTGTGCTGAAGCGCCACCTAGAGGCCAGTTGTAGCTCAAACGAATGTGGAGGCAAGTTTCAGAATTTGCCTCGGCGGGGGAAACGAGGAAAAGACATGTTCAAAGTATCAAAAGCAAGAAAATGGCAGAGGACCCTTAAGAGCACTCCGTCAGCCCCTTCCCCAGCCCCCTGTGGTTTGCTGATGAGATATTCAAGGACTGAAATGTCTCAGCTTCTCACTGGAACAGGACTTCCTCCATGGCTACAGACCAGTGTGAGAATGTCACTTTCTCACACAACCTAAAAATCCGGATGTGAAGAGCAAGCATGCCAAGAAAACTCTCCAGTTGGCCCTGCAGCCCAGACGCTGCCCCATCTGCTTCTCTTCCCTACTCCAAAGTTCAGACTCTGGGTGCTTGGGAAAACAGTTTTTCAGTGGATAAGGCCTCCTTTTGAGGAGTTTGCTGATTCTGCTTACATTTCTGGAATCAGCCGCCTTACACTGAGCATGAACACACATTTATCATGGCCCATTTATTCAGAAGTAGCTGGATGAGTCTACAAAGGCATCAAAGATAAGCCAATAGTTCAAAATCAGCATGGAGTTATTTTTGCCTGAAGAAAATCCAAGCCAGATGGTAGTGGAGTATCAAGAAGAGCAAGCCAAGCTTCCAAACTGAGCAAGAAGTTTTTTAAAAAATACTCTTCCTTTAGGTTTTTCTGTTCATTCCTTTGCCAGGCCAGCAATTTAGCTTCCTACTACTAGGCCTATTGAATTCTTAAATATAACTGGAAAACAAGATACATAAAATATTCAAGCTCTCACTGTGCATCAAAGCACCCAGTCCTCGGCAGCTTGGGGGCAGCAGCTGTCCGCAGTCCCCAGGGAGTGCAGAGACAACACGTCCTTGCCTGCCAGGAGCTGCTGGTCCCTCTTCAGACCAACGACAATTCAAACAAGGGGCTCCCTTTAGAGTCAACCCTGAGGAGCCTTGGGAAAACTGGAATGATTTTTCAATCTATTAACAAGCTACCACTGTTCCTCAGGGATAAAATGCAGGCACTGACTGGGCCCAGAGCAAGTGAAGCTGCCATTTCCTTTACCTATATTCCCAAATAAGTTAGATTTACTAAATCTGAAGTGTTTGCTGCTCCCCAGTAGAAACAATCCCACTCGGCGCTCACAGCAATCTTGACGTGAGATCTTGAGATGAGCAGTAGTATCACCACCGTCTTGCAGAAAAGGAAACAGAGGCTAAAAGAAATTGAGTAATTTTCCTGTAAGTAGCCAAGAGTTCCAGTTTTCCCAATGCCATCATCTCCCTTGGCATGAAGCCGACATATTAAGTACTAAAGAGAATATTCTGAGAAGCAATTTAGTTTGCCACAGATTGTTGCAAGAATTCTTACACAATCATTAGGACTACACTGTAAGGTGGAATTTGTGGACCAAGGATGACCCTCATTCAGGAATAATGCTCACTGGAGGTCAGTTCGTACAATCCACCTTCTGGGAGGCTCAAAGCTTCTCACTTAGACAGAAAGTTTTCTCCTTTGTTTCCCACTTCATTCCTTTCATTTAAGCCAGACAGGCTCTTTGTCCCCTATAAAATCCCATGCAAGTGTTTGTAATTATTCTTTTTCTGATAAAGTGAGTTCCCTCCTGGGAAAGTTAAGAAGAACCACTAAACAATGGGAAGAAACAAAGACACAATGGGGACAGTGGGGAGGATGGCTCTCTGTGCCTGGAAAACCTACAGTATTTCAGAGCTGGAAGGGGCCTCCGAGAGCATCCGATGACAGTCCGAATGATCTCTTGGCAGATGACATCAAGCCCCAGCAATCACGTGACTTTCCAAAATCACACAGTGAGTAAGTGGCAGAGCTGGTCAGAATCCCAGTCCAATTGGCTCCTAGCTGAAGACACTTTTCACTGAATCAGTTTCAGGAGATTGTTTCTTGTTTCTAAATAAAATCCAGCTAGGAACCCAAATCTTCAGGGCTACCCCTGAAATGACTCTTTGGGGGAAACTGCTGACATTCCCCATCTTGAGCTGTTCCAGATACG
The DNA here is from genome assembly GCF_021613505.1 of Equus quagga. Taxonomy (NCBI): domain Eukaryota; kingdom Metazoa; phylum Chordata; class Mammalia; order Perissodactyla; family Equidae; genus Equus; species Equus quagga. Next base: position 44,079,812 of record NC_060284.1, on the reverse strand, counting down.
GAAGGGAAGGGAAAGAGAGCGCTCTATTCTGAGCACCCAGAACAATAGCTAATAGCAGCCAAAATGTATTGAATTCTGTGCTGGACTCTGTGCTTAGTACATACTTTATATGCATTAGCTTGTCTAATCCTCTCAACAACCACAGAAGGTAGACATGATTATTTCCATTTTACAGATAAGGAGAATGAGGCACAAAGCACCTAATGACTGGCTTAAGCTCCCACAATCCATAAGAGGTGGAGATAGGATTGGAGTCCAGCTCTGTTGTACATCAAAGGCAGGGCTCCAAACAACTGACGTTTAAAAATCATAAGGTAAATGCAGGACCCAGGGAAACTCAAATTAAGTTTTGGCTGAGCACAGAGAATCCTCATACACCAGCCAGCTGTCCCTGCAGAAAACTACAGGTCCTGCCTAGTTGAAAAAGGGGACTTCCACCAGGGCTGGCAGATTGGGGGACTTAGGAGTTTAGTTTCTTGCTGCTTCTGCCCAAACTCTTTGAGGGGTCGGGGGAGAGTAGGAAGAACAAGAAGGAAGGAAACATTCAGGACTGGAGGTTTGGCGGGGACAAAGAAAATTGAGAACAGGTTTGTTTTTTATTTTATTTTATTTTTTTGAGGAAGATTAGCCCTGAGCTAACATCCGTGCCCATCCTCCTCTACTTTCTATGTGGGACGCCTGCCACAGCATGGCGTGCCAAGCGATGCCATATCCGCACCCGGGATCCGAACCAGCAAACTCCAAGCCGCCAAGAAGCGGAACGTGCGAACTTAACTGCTGCGCCACCGGGCCGGCCCCCCCAGGTTTGTTTTTTAAACCAAAGGTATTCTAAAAGCCACACCCTGCCTTTAAGAGCTACAGAAGGATTCTCTGCCATTCTTAGTAAATTCTTCCACCATCCTCAATAACCATTTCACTAACAGGTCTTGCATCAGCTTGAACTTAAATTAGACACAGGAAAGGACTTCTGTGCAAAATGAACCAGTCATCTCTGTAAACTGGGACTTCTCTTCACAGAATCCCTCTGCTGGAGTGAGGAAGGCAATGAACACACCTCCAAATTAGGGCTGCCCAAAGGAACAGACACCAAGACTTTCAACAGGGGAGACATGGGGCTAGTTTTCAAACTTAGTACTTCCGTGGGTATTAAAGTCTTCCATGCTCAAGGGACCCTCAGGAAAAGGTACACACTTGGTAGGTGGAACAGGCCACTAAGGTCTAGAAAGGGTGTGAGAGAAAGCTGGTGCTCGTGGAGGGGTGGGGCCCAGGAGGCAAAACTCCTGCCAACGTGGTGCATTGCTTTTCCCCCAAAGCTGCAATTTAGTGTGCTTTTGTGCTTCTCCAAGTCAAAACTTCTCAACATTATACATTTGAATCTTAACCTTTAGTTCCTTTTCAGTGAGAGTGTATCTGTGTGGTCCCTGAGCCACCCCCACGTCACAAGTATAAGAAAACAGGCCCCTGGAAACAGCAGTAATTGAGTTTGATGACAACTCTATTCCTTCTCCTCACTGTTCTGGCATGGAACAGAGCCCCATGCACTCGTCTCCGGAGCTTGCCCAGAAGAATGAATAATTCAAGCTAACCTCTATCACCGCCAACCTTAACCACATGCCTATTGTTTTTGAGACAGAATTCACATTGGCTTTGATGGAGCATTTAAAAAGAACACAAAATTAAACTACTTGATCTGGTATATAACTCGAGAGCACCCAGTCATTCCACATATGGGATTCTACTTGATTTAAAAACCTGGTTCCTCCTTGGGAGAGAATAAAATAAGAGCTTAAAAGCACTTACTCTTGAATGCTCCAACTACCTTGCTTCTGTGTTCCCAGATGCACTCAACTTACAATCATTTATGCCCTAAACACATGTTGGTTTCCTGCCTTCTGGCGAGCATCATTCAGGGCTGCAGCCGTCTTTTGTTTGAACTTCTGTGAGGTCGGGGATGTGCAGTGTGTCAGAATTGCACGCATGCCAGCCAGCATGTTCATCAGCTGCATTTCCAGTTTCTCTACAGTGCTTTACACAACGCATCGACTGGGGTCAGAGGACAGTATGGCTCGGTAACACAGGCTTTGGAGCATGTGACCTTAGGCAAATCACATAGCCTGAGTTACCAACCTGGCTGGGTTATTGGAAGACTGTATTAGTTTGCTCAAGGCTGCCTTAACAAAATACCACAGACTGGGTGGCTTAAACAGCAGAAGTTTATTCTTCCACAGTTCTGGAGGCTAGAAGTCCAAGATTAATGTGTCAGAAGGTCTGGTTTCCTCTGAGGCCTCTCTCTGAGGCCTGGAGATGGACGCCTTCTCGCTGTGTCCTCACATGATCTTTCTTCCGTGCCTCACATCTGGTGTCTGAATTTCCTCTTGTTCTTGTAAGAACATCAGTCAGATCGGATTAGGGCCCACCCTAAAGATCTCATTGTAAGTTAAACAACCTCTTCAAAGACCTTATCTTCAAATGCAGTCACATTCTGAGGCAGTCTAGGTTAGAGCATCAACATATGAACTGGGGGGGACACAATTCAGCCTGTAAGAAAGACCAAATGACAAAGTAGGAGCTTGATAAAGGCTCACACTTTTCCTCTCTTTGGCATAGAGAAAGAACTTGTGCTTTAGAATTGTAAAGCATAATTTCAACTCCTGGTTCTATTGCTTGCTAATTATGCAACAGAGCAAGTTGCTTATCCTCTGTATCATCTGTAAAATGGGAATAAGAATATCTCCCTCAAAGGGATTGTTTTAAGGATAAAATGCTAAGTACGTGAAGTGCTTAACAGTATCTGGAAGAGGTAGGCAGAATGTATTGGCTATTACTGCATTATTTCTTCCTAGCAGTAATTGTGATTAATGCTTCTTATTTGCCTTTTGTCCAAGTGCTTTGGCAACCAGCCTTGGCGATGGTCTGTGAACTAAATAAACAAAGTGACAAATCTCTGTCCTAGTGATTTCCAGAAACATTTCTTGATTGGCTGAACAAAGACAGCAGCAGAGGTGGTAGATGACACATCCCCCAAGAAGCCTTACTTTAGCGAATACCCACAAGGCCACATCAGGCCCCATCTCCCTCCCAGTATGATGACCCATGTACTTCCTCTTCCCTTACCCTAATGACAGAAGTTCCCTTAAAACAAAAGTCAGAGGCAGCCCATTCCAAGAGCACTGGCCAGAAAGATGGGAGGACTGGAAAACAAGCATCATGCTACAAAGGACTCAACCCAGCAAGTAAGGAGCTTTAATGCAGGAAGTGGCTGAGCTGAAAATTGTTGCTTCTAGTCAGGGAGGTCTCTAGACAGAAGCCCAGTTCTCAGTTTCAACCATTCCAAACCAGCAAGGTTAAAAGGGACCTCCAGAAATGAGTAAAACTAATCCCCACCATGACATACGACCAGCATTACACAGTTACAGCGGTGCTACTCCAAAAGTGGTCTGCAGATCTGTGCCAATCTGCAAACTGTTTGCTACTGTTTGGTCCATGACAAACACAGAAATCAAGAGTAGGCATTTAGGAACTTGAACAGCAGTTTGACAGAGTAATTTTATATCTGTTAAATGTACAATAAAAATTTTATGCTTGTATTTCGTGTCTTTTCATTTTTCCAGAAATTCCTTCTTATTGTATTTTACAAAAGGTTTGGTCCCGAGTAACTAGTCCCGCAGCACAGCCAGCTTAAGCACTCCGTTACAAACTTTCAAATAGCTCAGTGTGAACAAATCCTTCTCATAACTCGGGAGGATACTACTCCCTGGGCCCTAGCACATCCCACTCCAAAACAAAAAGAAACAATAAAACCATGGTCTTTTTCTGCATTTTACAAGAGATGAAAATGATAGTCTGTTTTCCTATCAGGAATATAGTAAAAATCAGCTTCCAGTGTATATTCCAGTCCAAACTTTTGCTATATTAGAAGTGACCAACGTCCGGAGGACTTTTTATTGAAATGCTTATGAAGGCTACAGACACAATACTTTACTCAGAACCAGAAGATATAACAGTGGGGGAAAATCCTGAATATGAGTCAGAAAATCTGGATTTCAACCCTGCCTTTATTGCCTGAAGCTTTCTGACTTTGTGTAAGTGATAATCTCACCCAGCCAGTTTCAACTACAAAAAGTGGAGATTAAAATTACCTGCCCGATCTACATCTTAAGAGCGTTGTGAGATTCAAATGAGATGATGTCTGTGGAACATCATCTCACAAAGAATAAAGTGCAACAGAAGTACACAACGGGATCAGTATTGAGCCCAGCCTTCAAAGAGCTGACAGTCTCAAAAGAAACAGCCCCTAACACGGTGCAGTATGGAAGCTGACCGGAATACGGCCATTCTTCAGATATTTTGTTAACCCAAGGTTTACCAATTAGAATATGCTGCCTTCAAATTCTTCCCTGTGCAGAAAGCACTCTTATTTTCGAATGAACTGTTAAGTATATTTGTTTCCATCCTGCCAGGACACCAGGAGGAAGGAAGCAGGAGAGCACACAGTGCCAGCCCTTGAGCAGCTCACAGCTGCAAGGCGTGGCCAGTGGCAGGCTCAAGGCAGAATGTGACTCCAACACGGCAGGAACCAGAGGAGGGCAACTCTTCCCCATTTTAACTTGTACAGCTATTTGGAGACCCTCTCAAAAAGATTACGATCTTAAAAAATGCACTATTTCACTCCTGTACTTTAGGCAAGACCAGAAAATCATAATGTATTTTAGCTTTATTGAAGACATATTACAGCAGACAAACAAATAGGACAAACACATGCTTTATAAAATAAACATTTTCACGTTTGAGAAAATATAAATAAATACTAGGAAAGGGCCACACTGAACAACTTGGCTTAGTACTCTCTTTAGGTGTATCTGTACCAGGGCTGCTAGATGGACATCTTCTGATAGGGGAAGAAAGGGAGAACAGTGGGGAAAACAGGGTAGAAACTGTCTCTAGTAATCAAGGGCCATTTTAAGCAGCCAAGAGATATTCCAAGAGCACTTGACACCTCATGATCAATTTCTCTTTCAAGACTGTTACAGTTGATATAAGGTCACTGTACTCCTGGCATCTGAAAACCAGGCTCACATGGAGCTGCTTCTTCACCTGCACCCCCTAAGAAACACTCAACACAGCCTTGAGGGAGCAGGTCCAAATATTACTCTTACACACACACCCCCTAACATTACACACACACAGCCGAATATTACACACACACAAACACACACCCCCACTACTCACAAAACCTTCAGATGAGTTGTGGACTTCCTGGTGTTTTGTGAAGAGCAACTTGTAATATATTTCTTAATTCAGAACTTTGTTATTTTTGTCAACAAACCAGGCAGTTGTCCAAAGTATAAAGAAAGAAAATTAAGGCTAACTGATGCTGCTTTAGATTATATTACTCCAAACAAAAAAGTTCCAAGTTAGAAGAAGCAGGAGGGCAAAACATCTGCCAAACTGAACTGGGAAAGAGACCATGTAATAGAAAAATAAAACATTACTTGCAGGTTGCCAAAAAATCTTAGCTCAGCCTTCTAAGGTCCAACTATTTCACAATTACCTCAGTCATCGCATCAAGAAGCAAAATAAAAAATGGAGGATGTAGCATAAAATGACAGCAAATTTACCTCTCTGTTGCTCCATTACCCTTCTGGCATTTCTGGGGATATTAAAATGATTTTTTCTAATCATTTTAGGCCATAACACACTTGGATAAAATATTGGATATAAAACTGAACATCACAATTCCAACCTCATTCCAAATGGAGTTCCAGGGGTAAGAAGAAACAGGAATATAAATTAAACAAAGAGTAAAAGGGAGGGTTATAATACATTACAGGCTTTTAAAATTTTTACCATGGTAATGGCAATTGTGTTAGTAACTAGTTATAGATTTCCTCAGAAGAATAAGCCCAGAGCTTCATGTTTTCAGCCATTAACACAGATCAGGCCCCTTTTATCAAACAAACACCAAAACTACTTAATTTTTAAAAGTTCTAAAGTGCTCTACACTTCCTATATATAAAGGATTCTGAAGGACAAAGTTTTAAGACTGTCAGACTGCTTCTTGAGACTTCCAATGATAACTGAAAGAGACCTTAAAGTTATCTTGCCCATATTCCACCTCAATGCAAAAATTTCTTCAGTGCTATTAACACACGATTATTTAGTTTCTGCATTTACTTTTCCCATGGAAGGCTGATCATTCCAATTGTCAGACAGATCTAATTGTTAGAGAGTTAGTTTATATAGATTTATTAGCAAGTATATACTGCATCTCCCTGTAACTTCTACCCCAGTGATATGACCCCTGTCCTCTGGAATAAAAAGAGTGAATCTAATCCTTATTTCACATGCAACCCTTTAAGTAACTAAAGACTTTTATCATACCTCCCTTTTCTTAGGAAAATGGCTAACAGATTCTAAGTTGCTTGACATCTTAATGCTCCTTTTACAACCTCCCAATGGGCAATGTAAAGGCAACTATTTTTAAACATGAAAGTTACCTTACAGAAAAATATACATTTAAAGCATTCTGAGATGGCACATTAGAGGGAACTGCACATTGGGCTAGGTTTCTGATATTTTCTATTCTACAGAGTAACTTGCATACTAGGGAAAGCACTTTAGACGCTGCTGAGTGACAGAAAGCCAACAGCTCAAGGGTAGACCCTGTGCTAGTAAGGCTTGGATTCAAGGAAAAGGTTATTTCTTCTACCAGGCAGACTTGAAGAATCCGTCTAAGAGGAGCACAAACAAATTAACAGAGTTTATGTATCCCTAATGATGTGAAATGGTAACTGGGAGGGGACAGAGAATATTTCTCTCAGCATTTTAGTTTGCCTTTCTTTGCAACATCCCTGATTGAAGGGACAGGAGGCAGACATTACACTGTTGGGAAGAAACACTGATGAGAATCCTGCTTATGGGAGAGGGTTAAATCGCTGCTTGGTCAAAAACATATGCAATAATGAAAAGCATCAGGAATTCCTTCTCCTAAGATTAGAATTTGTTAAATTTATTACTATATTTTTAAGGCCAGGGGTAGGCTATTCACATTTAAACAAATTCCTGATGAGTTTGGGGGGATAGTTTTTTAGTTATTAGGCAAGCTAGCAATATCTGGGAGGGCATCTCAACCATCCAAGTTGACATAATAGAGAAGCTGGCCATGCAGGAGACCAGACTCTGACACCACTGGCAGGAGATCGCCCACAGCTGCAGCACAGAGGCAGCACTCATATACTGTAAGTTTTCTAGAGCGCTGCTTCACAGCCTGTTTTTGTCTCTCACATGTGACAGCTGACATTCACTCACAGCCTACCTCTAACTCCCCCTTTTTCATTCAAGAAAGTTTCTCAGAATTTGAGTGAGAGTACCATAATTATAGGGATAACCTTGAATACATTAGAAACATAAGTGAGTCACAAACTAGTTACAAATTAGCTGTGGCACACCTCTCAGCTGATTCTGACACACTGGTGTGCTGTAACACTAGCATTCAGACCTGCTGTTCTGGAGAGCAATGGGTGATTTTCAATTGAGTCAAGATTCTTTATGTTTACTGATACCATTTAGCAGAATATTTCTTCCCCTCATGAGTATTTCTTATACCATTACTCCTGCTATAGAGGAAATAAATCTGGCTCAAGTCAGAGCAAGCAGCATCATTCCTGTTCTATTCTCACACACATTTGATGAAAGCAGCTTTTTATTAGAATAGCATAATCCTCTTTGGTTCCTGGAGGGATCACAGATTCATAGAATGTTACAGTTGGAAAGGGCTTTAAAGCATCTAGAAAAATGCCCTCGTTTCATAAATGAGAAAATCAGGCTGAGAAGTAAAAGGATTTGCCCTTGATAACACAACCAGTGAGCAGGAAAGCAGGAACTAAATTAATCCGGTCCCGTGATTCTCAGTCAGTCCAGTACAAATCGCACTACGATCTAGTAAGTAAAAGGAGAAATCACAAATTGAAGGGACAGGAAAATAGTGATATTTAAGAAGGTCAAAGTGAAAATGAACAGAGGCTAACAATTTAAAAAGGAAAAAGAGGGGTTGGCCCAGTGGTGTAGTGGTTAAGTTCATGTGTTCCGCCTTAGCAGCCCAGGGTTCATGGGTTCAGATCCTGGGCACAGACTTTACACCGCTCATCAAGCCATGTTGTGGCAGTGTCCCACATACAAAAAAATAGAGGAAGACTAGCACAAATGTTAGCTTAGGGACAATCTTGCTCACCAAAAAAAAAAAAACCAAGAAGAAAAAGAAAAGGCATGGTGGTACAAAACAGACAAAGAAGTGCTGCTGCCTATGGGAGAAAATTTAGGATTGAAAACTAGTATCAAATTCAGCTAATTTTCCTGAAAAAAGCTAAGGAATTAGGTGGGTTTAGAACCCTTGAAATGCACAATGACTTAGATATTTTCATTTAAGTGATGGAAGTTATCTAGTAACTAACTAGCACTTACTAGATTTAGAAGACAGAATGTGAAAGCCTATGTAAGGAAATCCAAAAGCACGAAGAAAGAAGAACTTCAGTCCATTACATTCCATTAGAGTGTTAAGTCCTTTGTTTACTCAAGGCTTTTTGCTATCAGAAATTGGAGAAAAGTTTTTGGCTTAAATAATCACTTGTACAAAACAAGGACTACTCCAAAGCTTCATAGTATAAGAATTTCTGCACATTCTTCCACTCCCCAAAGCACTCTTCCCTTCTTAAGATATACTGTGCATTGGTGGAAGAGATATTACAAAAAACAAACAGAAAAGACACAATCTTTGGCTTACTCGTCAACTAAGTACTTTGCTGAAAGAAGACACTCCCCAAACAAGTTTTCCTCTATCTAGTTGTATATGGCTATGACTAGACTGCTAGGCTTTTAAAAGAGCTATTTTATGCTAGAAAGGTGGTATCAGCTGGCACTTGTAAGCAGATGGCAAACGATTAGATGTACGAACCTTTGGGTATGAAGAAAGTGGTTAATTACACCAAGATTGTGTTTCTGTGTACGCAATCACTAGGTACCCTGCCTCTATACACATACTTCTTAACAAATATGTTTTTAAAAGTTAAAAGTCTTTAGATCTCACTAAACCAAGTTATACAAAATCTGTCTGTGGTCTGAGAAGCTGCTGTCAGTGTTACAACTGGATTATTACATATAATTTTGGCATATCAAAAATGTTTACATTGCAGCCAACACATAAAGTCAACGAATACAAAAATTATTTATAAATGCACATATATTTACAATGAGATGCCTGGTCAACAGGGACCAAAAAAAAAAAAAAAAAAAAGATTCACAAGAATACAAAACCCCTTGGCCTGGTAACAGTTGGTCAACCTTGGGATTCTTGTCAAAGACCTTGAATATCAAAGCCCCGGTCTTAACTATATGCTTAAAACCAGCGAAGAATCCCAGGCACACTTCTTAGAAGGTTCCCAAGTTACTTTTGTTCCTAGGAAGGCAAAATAGAACAGTGATGTCTTCTCAGGATCATTCAGCGGGTTGAGACAATCAGACTCTTCCTAATAGGCAGTGCACACCTGGGCATTTTGCCGTGGAACCCACAGGAAGCACGTCTGTCCTGTATCTTCCTGTGCCCATGCTGCACATTTTTTATTTGATATACTCATTTCTGTCAGCCGTTACCCTTCTTCATCAGATATAAGCCCAAACAAATGCCTGGCCCACCCTGGTGTGGTCAGATGTAATTGTAGACAAAGAGTAAAGCACATGCTGACTTGGGGGTTTCTGCTGAACTCTGAGGTAGTAAATATAAAATTACTTGAGTCTTTGCCCAGATTTCATCCTGGAGTAAGTTTCATGTGCCCTCACTACCGTCTTGAACGTTCTGAGTCCTACTAAAATCAAAAGCGTGGTCGTGTAACCTGTGACAGGGCATGGGGGAAGCAGAACAGTCTGGATCACTCTCTGCCAGGCCCTCATTTCGACGGAGTTGTGGTGACTCAAGGACTGGCTGCTGGGAAAAGGGAGCATGAGGCAGGCTTAATTCTTTGCTTATGTTCCACAGAGGCCGCTGCAGTATTTCTGAGAATGACAGACAGGATTATCAGTGACAAATGGAAGTTCACAATTAATTTTCTAAAACTTAATTTTCTTTTACCCAGATCCTCAAAGAAATAAAGATGCCCAATATTCCTGAATAAGGATGCTGAGCTCAAACGTATACTTCCCAGCTTCTTAGCAACAACCAAAAAAAGAAAACAAAAACTGGATCCATCGTCTTTCAAACCCTTCTACTCAACAAACTTAACCAATTATTTACTGAAACCATGTTACATATCATCTACTTTCACCTATTCTTAGTGATTCTGCTGCAACAAAAATTGACAAATAAACCTCTTTAGACACATGGAAAAAAGTCTAAAAGAGACTTAATAGTATCCATGTTGTAATGAAAGCTGCATGACACAGATAAAAAAGATTAACTCAACGTAGCCAATACATTTCTAAACAATTAAATGTTTATGTTTAAAAAATTGTTTTAAAAATCATTCCTCTCCAGCTTCTAGCATGCCAATAATTCTAACAACAAAATAATAACCAAAAGCAGTAATTTTAAATCAGATTATCTGTACTTTGGTTTCCCAAATCTGCATTCTCATTCTCCTGATTTACTTCAGTGATGAGGTGTTTCCTCAAAGATCCTTCACTGAAAGTTATATTAACTTCATGGGGATGTATTCTAGAAAAAGCTAACCAACCATTCTGGAAACAGACACTCAGAAATAAAAATAAAACCCATGTGAAAACTAAGCTGGAACAGGGCTTCTCAAGCTTTAAAATGCAAACAACCTAGGGATCTTGTTAAAATACAGACTCTGGTTGAGTAAGTCTGGAGTGGGACCCACGATCTACATTTCTATCAAGCTCCTAGGTAATGCTGATGCTGACAGACCACACTTTGAGTAGCAGGGAGCTAGAGAACCTTAGTTAAGGATGACCAATGCACCAAAAAGCCCTCAATTGATGATTTCCTCACTTACAGGCCAGATTAACAATTAAGATAGCCTGAAGGTTAGGAAAAAGATGCACACCACATTTGGGGTTCTACTTAAAGTTCTTTTGTATGTAACCTTTCTAGGACATGGGAAAATGGATTTAGTGTTGGTGCATTTTTTTCATGGACACTGAATGTAAAGACAAGAGATTACTGAATAACAGTATATTTTTCTCTGACCTGGACCCTCTTTAGAAATCTTTAGTCGGTCTCTTAATTAAGAACAACAGAGCACATCTTAAAAGCCCCATGTCAGATCATTTACTCCTGCTAGAACCACCCCTGGAAGACTGCTCTATGAACCCGCGGTTCTCACCCCACTCTATTTCCAGTGCTCTTCCATTTCAGGCTGACAGGAGGGGAATAGCTGATGAAAAGCCTGGATGGACAGGAAGACATACTCAGTAGTGCCCTTCATGGTCTAGAAAGTTTTGTTTTGTTTTACTGACTGAGTTGCTGTCAAATGCCTCATCTGCACAATATAAACGTGTACTTCTTTTCCTGGGCCATGTGGGACCAAGGACACTACCCCAAAACTGCTTTCCCACTTACGGCCCTGACCTTAACACCTCACAGATGAGAGCAAACCCCTGCCAAGCAATACTGACATTCAATATTTCAAACTTCTTAAGTAAAAGGCTTCACCAGATTATGCCCAAAATTATATTCTTAGCATTTTGAATCTCCATTATTTAAATAAATATGGAAGGAAAATTGTTAACACCCACATGAAACTTTTTTAAAGCTTTTTCTATATGGCTTGTGAATTTTTAAAAGTGTGAGCTTATTATTCCCACAAAGGCCATTTTCATTCTACACATACAGACTTCTTTGTAACTCTAATCTCTAAAAATCTCTGGCTCTAGCTTATATCAGTTTACAGTACATAATTACTCCTTTATACCATCTGGTTTGCCTCCCACCAAATGAGAGTGTTACCTATATAGCAGAAGGAAAAATCATGTACATAAAAGTGAAAACAAAACAAAATAAACAAAAAACACTGTGCCCTTTACCACTGCTCATCTGTGAGGATGAAAGTTTCTTGTCATTTATCCTCTCATGGTTGGTGGGAAAGGCAGACATCTCTCCATCTGCTGACGATACCAGGCTTTCCAGGGTCGTAGCATCTTGGGGAGGATATGTCAAATATGTCTCTTTGGGCATCTGGACCATGAGGCTGGACAGCGTCTGATCTAGAACATCCTCCTCGGCAATATAGGTGTACGGACAGTATTCTCGGGTCCTGGAGTAGATGTTGGCATTGTCGTAACAATCTGAGCAGATAACCCGGGTACCAGTGCCACCTAATCACAACATGGGAAAGAAGCCAAACATCCTTCAGTTTAGGAATCAGCTTTGCTAATCCTGTTTTCTGCAACAGCTGTCATCATTGTCATCATAGCTGGCATTTATTCAACACCCACTTTACAAACTAGGCGAAGTTTCAAGGTCTTTCTGTGAATTAACTAATTTAATCCTCACACTATCCCTATGAAGTAGGTAGTATTATCCCCACTTTACAGATAGGGTAACTAACTACAACACAGAGAAGTTAACTTGCCCGAAGATATACCGCCAGAGTAGAGAGCAGAAATTTGATCTCACTCATAGACAATGGCTCCAGGGCCCAGGCTCTTGAATACTACATGAAACCATCCCTGTCAAACCTGGATAACGTCATGCTCAAATCAAGGGAGCCAAGATAAGGCTGGCACTCTGCTACAAGACACATGTTTGGCTTAAGTACACTAAAGCAGAGAACAAGGAGTTATGATGACTTCACTTCACAAAAGCCCATTTTACCTTTGAGAGTCAAGAGGTTAAGCAACATCAATTACTAAAAGTACCCCTAGAGAAAGCCTCTGGCAGTCAAGCGTCCTGTCTGACAAATGTGTGTTTGGCAGAAGTAAAGGTTTAATAATGAGCTCCTTGGACTGCTCTGTACTTTGAAAACTGAATGATGAAAGAGAGGAAAAAGTGTGAGAAGTGGAGTGAGCGACATTCATAATCAAGCAAAAGAATGTTAGAACTGGAAGAGACCTAGAAGTAATTTAGTTTAACCCAGAAAGCAGTGTTATTTCCAACAAATTTCTAAGAGTAGAGTCTTTTGAGTATTCTTTTAAGAGTTAGAAATACCCTCTTTTCCATGGAAAGGCAAAATAAAATCCAATTTATCAATTAAGTAGAGAAGTTCTGTTGATAGCCCCAAAAAAATTTCTGTAGAGAGTCCTTTGTATGGTACTTGATGTACTACACAGATTTTTTTGAAAGGATCTGTGAGAATCTTGAGAGGAGTCCTTCATAAAATATTGTTTATTTTAAAAATGAGGAAATTAAAGCTCAGATCTTAAGTAACTTGTTCATGATCACATAGCTGGAAAGAGGAACTAGGAATCAAATCCAGTTCTTCTGTCCCTTAATTCACCTCCCTGTGGAAAGAATGGAGTGGGGAAGAGAAGCAGTGTTGAGAAGTAGAGTTCATCTAATTAGGGCACATTTTATCTCTCTCTGATGTTCTCCAATATATGCTGAGAATCATGATTGCCCTTTAAGCTTGAGTGAATATCTACCTGTCAGCAAGAGCAACAAACCTCCCCTGGATATGGCCTGAAGGGTGCTCATGACTGAAAAGGATAAAAGACACCTGAAAAGAGTTTCTAAAGCATCTCCTTCCTATGATATTTTCATTTGAGAGCCTCTGCTACATACTCCAATCCCTTGTTTAAGGATGTGTTTCCCCTTTCTGTCACACGATTTTCATCTCTGTGAAGACTATGGCCAATTTTCACCCTATTTTGCTTGGGGCCAAATGTTCTCACCGAGTATCTTACTTTAAAATATTGCTTCAGGTTAACAGGGAAAACTATACACTGAAAAATAAACTCAATAGGGTAGGCTGAAATTGTGAACATATAGAAGAGTCATTACCATCAACGCCTTTGTGTAAATATCCGTTGGCAGGAGGCATAAGTTGCTGATGACTGCCTGCCTCAGAGTTGCTGTAGCCTTCCTGCGGCTCAGACAGTGTTCCTTGGGATGACAAGTAGCTGGGAATGTCTGCAGGCAGATTAAGCTCCTCTGTAAAAGAGACATCTGTAACTCTCGAATAAAGTTAGGTAATTTAAGTCAACACTCAGAAGACTATTTTGCAAATGTGTTCCACTGTGATACTTTTGGCCAGGAAAATGTTATGTACCCAGGTACTCAATGGCTCTCAGAACTTTCCCCTAAAACTATTTCTCACTAGAATTCTTCTCAAAGCTTCATTTAAAAAATATTACCAAAAGAAACAAAACCTAAAGTCTGAAATCTTATCCACAGACACACTTTCACAATCTGTCTGGCTGGACGTCTTCTCTTGCAGGATTTCAGGGTGAGGGGCATGAAAGACTGATCTCACTCACTAGGGCTCCACTCTTGCCTATAAGGAAATTACAACGGAAATTAGCCATAAACATTAATGAAAACAGATGCACCGGTATTGTGCTTATAAGAGCAAAGTTTTGGGGGAAAGGTCTACAAATTCTTTATCAAAGAGATTCCATTTTATCAAGGGAGTACGACATTTTTACAGAAAAACTCTTCTTTCTACCACACATAAGGTAAAATATCAAAGTTCCTTAGTTTTTCCTATTTTACAATAAATCCTATACTACATCCCTGACTCAAGTACAAGCCACAGGTGTTAAATGGGTACCACTCACCTGTGTTTGTGATACTATAGTCTTCATTTTTCCTTCTCATGTGGTAAATAACAATGACCCAGATCAAAGAGGTGCCCACAACACAGCAGACTACAACAATGATGACAATGCCAACTGTGGTCCAGCCATCATCTTCATGCCCAATGCTACTTTGGGAAGAGTCACAATTAGGGGATGAAATGACATTTAGGTAAATGTGACCACGTTCTGTCCCAAGGGTGTTAGACATAATACAAGTATATTTCCCAGCATCTTCTAGCCCAGCATCTACAATGATGAGAAGCTGATTGGCTGCAGCAAAGAAGTGCCGTTCTGTCACCAGCAGTGGTCCATCATCTTTGGTCCAATTGAGGCGAGGGGCAGGACTCCCTCCAGCTATGCACTGTAATACTGCAGTTTCACCTCGGGTTACTGTCTTGTCCTCCAGAGGTCTAATAAATGAGGGTGTCTCTAACAGAAAGATATATAAAAAAAATCACATTTAGCAATTTTATTCCTTAAGTCCTAATGAATTAGACTAATGAGGTTATGATGGAATAAGCACTTTCATATACTCATGGGAAGATTAGAAGTTAATGTTTCAGAAAAGCAAAAGCCTCAAAAAATCTAAATCTTATCTCAGTAATTCCACCTTGGGCAAGCTATCCTAAGCAAGGAATTCAAAGATTTATACACAAAGATGGTTATTATGAAATTAGTTGTAATTTCAAAAAAGAAAAGGAAAAAATCTAGCAGGAAAATGATTAAGTAAATTATAATACAGTCACATGACATTTTATGAAGACTTAACGACAGGATAACCCTTGTGATACAATATTAAGTGGAAAAAAGTAGGTATACATAATTACATAAAAATGAGTATAAAAAAAAGTAGGGAACCAAGGCCAGCCCAGTGGTGCAGTGGTTAAGTTCACACGTTCCGCTTCAGTAGCCTAGGTTTCGCCGGTTCAGATCCCAGGTGCAGACCTATGTACCACTTATCAAACTATGCTGTGGCAGGTAACCTACACATAAAATAGAGGAAGATGGGCACAGATGTTAGCTCAGGGCCAATCTTTCTCAGCAAAAAAGAAGAGGATTGGCAGCAGCTGTTAGCTCAGGGCTAATCTTCCTCAAAAAAAAAAGGGAGGGCAGGGAATACGCCAAGACTCATATGTTTGAGGGACTTCCTCTCCTTTTTTCTAATTTTCTGCGTATCCTAAATTCATAGAATGACCTTATTTTTCTGATTATACAAGTAAATAACACAAATCAACAAATTTTTTTAAAACCATAACCTCTAGGGGAATAGAGAACTAGAAAACAGAATTTGCCTTGGATTTGAGTTCCATGAAGAAAAGTATTCTCATAAGAAAAATACAGGCCTATCAGGGGAAATCTTTAGAGAAAAAACATTTTACCAGAGCAGAGAATTAAGAGGAGCACACCAGAAGAAAAACAGGAAATCTAACCAGAAGACAGGTCATTTTTTTGTACTAAACTTTTTTTTAAATGTACTAGGAGGGAAAACAGTTAAATTGTTTCAAGTTTCTCTGTGAAACTGTATGTGAAGTAGTATAAAACAGCTGCAAACTCACTTCTGAATAGCAGATAAAACAAATATATGAAGCAGAAACCTTACAAAGGGAGAGATATCAGGATAAAGTGATAAAGGAATTTGAATTTTCAATTCATGCAATAAAGAACTCTAATTCTGCCCTCAGCATTTCCCCAGGTTTCAGTTATCTGATCCACTAATATCCTAGGCTGATATAACCCCAAATAAATTGGCAAAATAAGGTGACAAAGATATAAGAATCACAACTGAAATCTCAAACTTAGACTTTTCTTGCCATTCAGATCAAGAGTAAATCCCTAATAAAAAGGCTCCTATGAAAGCAGGGACCCAGAGAGCAGTAAACGTACCTAACACTGTTAGGGAGGCATTTGCTGAGAGGCCTCCTGCTATATTTTGTGCCATGCAGCTATAGATTCCCATGTCTTCTATTTTCACATTTGCAATGAAGAAGACATCATCTTCAGGCATGACATGCATGCGTCTTTCTCGAGCTGCAGGGAAGTCAGTACCACCATCCTTCTGCCAGGAAATCTGAGGTGCAGGGTGCCCCTCTGCAGCACATTCTAATCTGGCCATGGCACCAGTGCGAATAGTTAGATCCATTGGCGTTTTCAGAAAAGATGGCATTTCTGTTCCAAAAAAGATGACCAAGAAGTGGTGGGTGGGGAAAAAAGAAAAAATATATATAAATACACACACACACACACACACACACACACACACACACAGGAGAATCTGCTAGGCAAAATACCAACTGTTTTAATGCTCCATTTCTTTGAGAAGACGTTCTCGGGACTGATAGTAAATACAACTTCAGAGGCCATCTTTTCTCTCAGAACCTCAGAGCATTTGGAGTACAGCGCTGACTAACTCTTCTAGAATGGCATCACACACCTACCCGATCTCCCTGATGGGAAAAGGGAAAGCAGAAACCCACAAACCTTTCTGAATTCCATATTTTAGGAGCTGTTATTTACTATGACTCCCTCACTTAAGAGACTAAACAGTGCTTCCCAAACTAACATCTACAAAACTGTCAAGGCAACTGCATGATAAAAAAAAAAAAAAATGTATGCCTTCAAAAGCCTCATAAAACAACAAGGAAACAAGATATAAGTACATCTTTTGGTTGCACAAAGCCTAAAATGGTATAGTTATTCAATCTGATAGGTGATAGATAAATCAAGCTATTTTGAAGAAGTTTTTTTACAGCCACAGTAAAGAAGAGCATCAATTTCAAAAATGATGCTGTGTGACTACATGTAGATGATGATAATGATCACTGGACCCAGAAATGTCCTAAAAACTTCCAGTTATTAGAAGGTCCTATGACCAGTGTTCAGGAATAAATTTCATAGTTTTCGAAAGCAGCTTATCTCCTGGGGCCACGGAATTCACTTTTACCCCTTGACCAAAGACCAATTAGGGACAGTAAGTGGGCTAATTGGCAATCCAGTCTATACATTATCACAACCCTAAACACAAAAACAGTTAAGATCCTCCCTCAAACATCAAATTTGGCCTAATTTTCTTGGCCAAGTGGTTCAAAAATTGAACGTGATAAATCCTTCTAACTACAAAATCATCAGGGAGCATAACTCCTTACCATTCACAGTCAGTTTGGCTTTATGAGAATAATTAGAACCGAAGTGATTAGTAACAATGCACTGGTATTTTCCTTCATCTGTGAAATTCACACTGAAAAGATGTAAGACACTAGTATACTCCAGAGCTTCTCCAGCTTGCTGCTGATAACGAACAAAATTCTCAATATCGGCATCATACAAGATTTCACTGTCTTTGCGCCACACAGTGGACATGGGTGAATCACTGCTGCTCACTGCAGTGCACGTCAGAGTCACATTCATGCCTCTTAGAGCCACTGTAGTTTCAGGATGTGTTCTTATCTGTGGCTTCAGAAAATCATCTAAGCGGAAAAAATGGGGCAGGAACAGAGTCAGTTATTTATATTTGCTACTACAGATTCAATTTTTTAAAAATCATGTAACATTGTGTTGCCTATTATGACTGAAAGAGACTATAGAGCTAGAATCTAATTCCCTTGTTTAAAGATGAGGAAATGAGGCCCAGAAGGGTCAAATGACTTGCTCAAAGACATCTAAGTCAGCAGGTGAGCCTGGACTGGAACCCAGGTTGTCTGCCTTCAGGGTTTAGCACTCTTTCCACTATCCCTTACTGTCACTTGTGCTTAGAATGCACTTCTGAAGCAGTACCAGTTACTTGGAAGAAAGAAAAACCTCTATCAGAATGAAGACAGGTTCTAATCCTATTACCCCGTGTGTGTGTGTGTGTGTTTATATACGTTACATATATATACGTGTATATAATACCGGTTATCCTTTCCATGCCAACATAGAAAATGGGGATTATGAACTTATATTTTACAGGGAATATCTATTAATAAAACATATTATTTGAAAGTACTTTCTATGTGCATAATTTCACCTAAAATAGTGAAAAATTCCAAACATGTCAAACATCTAACTAAAGATTGGCTTAGGACTGGCTAACAGATTTATAAATAATATATTATTAGACTGATTCACAGAAGCAGGTGTATGAATTCCTTACCTGTATCTTCACTGGATAACATTTCACTGTGCCATAAAAGTGATAAGTGAAAAAAGGATAAAATATACACTATGTTTACATTTAAAACTAAGTAAAGTCAGAAGAGAATTCGTGGCAATATAAGCAAAATTTAAGTGTTGTTAGATTCTTTGTTTTCTTCTTTAAAATGTGTAAAAACAACATAAATATGTTGTGGGCCTGAACTTCCAAGTGTCCCAAGCATCTTTAAGTGAAGGACATTGTGGAAACAGACCTGGCAATATACAGCTATCTAAATGATCAGACATACCAGTGATATGCAACACAGACCCACTGTTCTAAAAGTTCCACCATGTAAAGCTAAGAATGAGTTATTCTACTTTAAAGGAAATTTAAATGTAAAGAAAAAATTTTCAAGTTGAGAGAGAACAATAGATATATGCTTGAAATTATAAGTAAATGCTCGAATCAAGATAACTTGTCTATGACTGTCCCCCTTACCCTCCAAAAGACTCCAAACCCCTACCACTTAAAACAGAAACCATACAAAACTGGTACATTCATACACTGCTGGTGACAACATAAACTAGTGCTATCTTTTTAGAAAATACCTGGTAGCACTTTTCAAGATCTACTAAAAAAATTAAAATTATACTTTTGAATGAATTCATGTAAAAAAAAATCATACTTTTTGATTCAGGAATCTTACTATTGGATATTTATTCTAAGATTAACAATCCTCCTAAAAGGGAAAGGCCTAGATTCATAAAGATGCTACTATACTGACTTTAAAAATGATCACTTAAGAACACAGAGGAAAAAAACCGCTTATGACATTATTAAGTTAAAGAACATGAAATTTAACCTACAACTACAAAAATATAAAAATGTTGGAGAAGAACAGAGAGAAACAGAAATAGATATGCTGGTGGGAAAGCATTCTGCTTTAATTTTTTTTTTAATTCTGTTATTACGATAGTGTTATTATAATGTACAGAATTTCAAAACAAAAATACAAACCACAGACAAAATCTTTCAGATCCACATTCAGGATGCTTTGCCCTGCTAGCCATTCAGGGTGTGCACAGCTTACATTCACAGAATGTTGAAAGTTATTATCAACCAGCCACTGAAGCAACCACTTCAAATGGCAGTCACAGAGCAAAGTGCTTGTGTTCAGAATCCTGCAGAAAGAAAAAAGAAAGACCCCTTCACTTTTCATTCTAAGTTTCTTCAGCATTAAAATCTTACTACATACCTATGCATTTCTCTCGCCAAAAAATGTTTAACTTGAATCTAACCATGAGAAAACAAATTCAGACTATCAGCCTCAATTCCTCAAATATGTCAGTGTCTTTCACACTAAAAAACGAGTGAGGGTGACAAGGGCAAGCGCCCCATTTTAGATTAAAGGAGACTCAAGAGCCATTACAACCAAATACAAGTGCGACTCTTGATGGGAAAAAAATATCTACAAAGGACATTTTTTGACATTGGGGAAATTTGACTATGGACTGGATAATTAGATAATATTATTTGATCAATGTTCATTTCCTTGGGTGTGATGACAGTGCTGTGGTTATGTAGGAATATGTACTTATTCTTAGGAAATACATGTTGAGATATTTAGGAGTGAAGTGTCATGATGTCTGCAACTTTCAAAACGCAAAGCAAAATAATAGTGTGTGTGTATATATGCGTGTGCGTGTGTGTGTGTGTGTGTTTGGAGAGGCAGGGAGGGAGACAAAGAGGAAGGAAAGAAAGCAAGGAAGGAGGGAGGGAGGGAGAAAAATAATTTTTCAAAAAGCTAACAATTGCTGAATTTAGGTAAAGAGTAAACGGATGTTCATTGCTCATTCCTTTAAATTTTTGAGGTTTAAAATTTTTCCCAGAAAAGTTTGGGTAAAAGCTTACTAAATATAATGGAGCATAGACACATCTTTGTTGTGGCGAGGACATAATTATTTTCAAATTATTTCACCAAGAATGAAAACGCTTCAGCCATGTGGTAATGTGAACTGCAATTTAAACTTAGAACCACTGGAAAATTATTTGTGCTCTCCAATAGGCTTATAAAATATATCTGAAAAATCAGTGTTTTCTTTTAACGACCCCTTAAATGAACCGTATGCTTCTGGAAACATCTGGGTCACATCATCACACTTTAAGCACAACAAGCATGGATAATAATCTAATTAGAGGCAGAAAAGACAAGTTACGTACAGTTCTTTCAAGTGAGTCTGAGAAAAAGCATTTTCTTGGATAGATATTATAGCATTGTTGTTCAAATCTCTGAAATGAAGAGAAATGAAACATTAACAGTCACCATTTCTTTAATTAAGTTATATTAACACTTTAAATGGTCATGAAAACCTCTACTAACAGCAAAAATTATTTATATACCGAGCAAAATGTATGCAAAATACTTACAGATGCTCCAGGGATTCAAGACCAATGAATGCTTTCTTTGTAATTGACTTAATCTGATTTCCTTGTAAGATTCTGAAATACAAACAGATCTTTCTAATAAAGCTCTTCACTAAACAAAATTACATTCATTAAATTAAACATTTACCTACAAAAGGTGAAAATAAGCTTAACATGCATTTGTAAGAAATTTGCAAACCTTTATTATTAACCAATGCAAAGCACAGAATGAAGGCTTCTATTAAGATGCTGGAGCTCAGTGAAGTACCTGTAAACAACCATCCTGACCACTGATACACTTGGTAGTTTTCATGTGACAAACTGGATTTTATTTCCAGTTTTTCCCTTCTTAGCAAAAGATCATCAGGTCAAAGAAATTCAGACAAGTGTGAAGGCTTGCAGAAATTCTCTTAGGAGAAGATCTAAGATCTTACTTGAGAGAATACTCTCTTGCTAGATAAATTACCCATGAATCTCATATGATTAAACAGATTACTAGTTCGACTGCGGTTTCTCAGCGCACCTCTTTCACTTGAATAGAAATTCTCGTTCCACAAATAATTTCTCTATAAGTGCCCATAGGAATGTTCTTTCAACAGAAAGTGCCCCCAACAAAAAACAAAAGTAAAACACCGCAAAAAACAAACAAATAATGACAACAAAGCTTCTCCCTTTAGTGGATGAGCCAGAAGGCTCAGACTTGTTAGCCATAGCAAGTGGACATAATCCAATCACACTTATAATTGGTTCCTGAAAATATACATTTGTAGACATACATAAATATTATAAATACATACAATTTAGTGAGACTTGTGAGTCCAGCAAAGACTTCACTAGCATCTTCTATGGCCCATGAAATTTCATTGTTTCTTAAGTTTCTACAAAAATGTCAGGGAAAGACAGCTTATGTTAGTCAACATGACCATTATACCATGGGTATCAACCTGGCACAGCAATGTCAAGATGCACATGCTAATTTTGATTCTTATTTTATCAGTTATTTATGATGAAGACAACTCTCCTTTTCAAAGAATATCTGCAATAAGCATGTAAGAACTGATTCTCACGAGCTAAGATTTAAGCTGGCCTTGGTAACTAAATCAAGCAATCTGTTAAGAGTATTAATCTTCCTATCTAATAGCCCCTAATTGTGTTAGCATATTAAAAATTATAGTCAGTGTCCTGAAAAAGCAAGATGATTTCAAGATGCAGGGGATATGGCTTACAAATATGATTTCAGCCTAATGGGATTTCTAGGTGACCCAAGCCTTCCCCTGGGCTCTTAAATCTAAGATGGCTGACAAAGAGTAATGTCAATACAGAGCTTCACAGCTTGACAGCAATTAAACACGCCCCCTGGGAAGCAAAAATAATATATCTATGTGCTAGAGTGATCATTCTGGTTTCTTTAAAAGGAAAAGTATGGATCTTTTAAAATCCACTGTTCCATTCTCAGAGGAAACGCAACTGCACCATACCACGTTGTGAGGTTAAGAAATACCAGTTGGGGGTGGGGGAGGGTAAAAGGGCACAATTGTACAGTGATAAATGGCAACCAGACTTTTGGTAATGAACACGATGCAGTCTACACAGAAGTCTAAATATAATGATGCACACCTGAAATTTATTATAAACCAATGTTGCCTCAATAAAAAAATTTTAAAAAATTGTTTTAAACATGTTCATTTAAATAAGGTAGTATTATGTCCTAATATTGCTGATGTTAAAATTTTATAGCCAAGTTTCCATCATTTTGTAGATATCTTTTAGGATGTAATTATTTTAAATATAGCCTATTATTAAAAAAGAAAAGAAATTACAGTAAGGAGATAGGAGATCACTCTTCCTATTTAGCTGTATCTTTACTTGAAGTAAAAACCTAATAAAACTCATTTTATTTTGCTAAGGTATTAACACTGAAACAACTGATGGCTCAATTCTTGAGCACTTCCCCCTCTCCTCCACAGCACAACATAAACAGAACTCAGCTCACCAAAGTGAGTAAGAAGTATTATCCACTCTGGCAAGAGCATTGGGCTAAAGCCAAAATTTCTCAGATCTTATCCTAATTCTGCCTTAACTATCTCTGTGGCATTAGATAATCATTTACTACTGCAATTATTTTCCTAAACTTCAATATTAAAAGTAACAATCAGTGGTAAACTGAAAGAACCTGTTTGCCATCCCTTGACTTGCCAAAAGGCTGCAGGTGCATCTGATGTAAGTTAATGAGTTGGCACTGATCTAGTTTCACCTCTGATAATGTAAAGGGGGGGAAGGAACTCTGAATTTATAAGGCAAAATCTAAAGGAAGACTACCTCATTAAGTTAAAAAAAGATCAAATGCACATTTGTGCATGTATATACATCTTCACAAAATTATCATGCTTTCTTCCTCATTGATGGTTAGGTCGCAAAGTTGGGAGCTGGGCTCTTTTCTGAGACCATTTTATCAATTCTGAACTCAATGGCCAGAAAGTCCCTTCTTCAGGAAATTTAACAATCCACAAATTCTACTAATTACTCTTTTTCTCTTATTCTGCTCTATGTTTGAGATTATTTCATTAAAATACCTCATCATACAATTATATTCTATGATCAGGGTAAAATATTAAACTTACAGAACCATGGAATTTTAGGACTGAAATTGCCTTTAGCAATCATCTAATCCTCTTCACTGGACAAAGAGACAAAGAAAATGACACCCAGGAAAAGCTAAGTGGTTTTGTTCATGTCAGTATGGTAAAAAGCACATGAGCTTCAGTATCAAACAAAACAGGGTTCTAATCTTGGCCCAAACATTTACAAGCTATGTGACTTTAAACAAATCATTTCAATTTCTCTGAACCTCATCCTCCTGATACACAAAAAAGCAACAATATCCTAGTATTCTGAAAGCAGCTGGCACATATCAGATCATTAATAAATGTTAATTTTTTCTGTCCAAAGTTATGCAGCAAATTAGTAACAGTGAACAGGTCTCCTGCCAGAGCTGCTCCCTGTACACATCCTGCATCCTTTTGAACGAGAAGTAGTAGTGCTGGTACACCACTGGTAGTTCAAGGTTAGAGGAACAAGAAAATGTGCATTCCTAACACTAGCAACTATATTTTATTGCACTGTAACTGGCACAATAAGAGATGCTTTATTGTTTGGTTATTAACTCAGAATTAAAGTAGAAGCTGAACTGGCTAGAGATAAGTATGATTTATGTATGGGGATAGAGACAAATAAAGCTATCTTGTCCTGAGACACAACATAGAAGAACCACAAAATATTAAAATACATAAATTTGCAGATTGATTAGTTGTTTTAATTTATTTGCTTTATTGCTTTAAAAAAATTAGCAAAAAAAAGGACACACATACTTACAGTGTCTGAAGATTGGAAAGAAACCTAAAGACACCATCAGCAATGTGAGTGACTCTGTTGTCCCCTAAATTCAATCTCTCCAGTAGGCTCAGACCCACAAAAGCAGATTCATCCAGGCGGGTCAACTGGTTATAGGACAAATCACTGAAAACAGAAAACATGCAAGGTAAGGAATGCATTGGATTTTAGTTCAATTGTCAAACTTTTATTCCATTTATATGATAAATTTAGAGCTTTCAATAAAGTTCTAATAAAGAGGGATGGAATATCTCATTACTGGCCATGGGATGATTTATCCCAACCTGCTCTAAGCTCACAGCCTCCACTGAAATGCCATCCAACACTTACAGTTCGGACAGTCTCTGGCAGAACTCCCATGCATCAGGGCTGATTCTTTCAACAGCATTCTGGCTCACATAGAGCTGTTGTAACATTCGCAAGCCATACAACCACCCCTTGTTCACTTCTGTAAGGTTATTATGCTCCAGATCTCTGCAGAATTAGAGAAAGAGAAGAGAAAATATGTTTCAGAATAAGGCACTGCAATGAGAAGACTCCAAAAATGTTCATTAAGTCTTGCTCAGAGAGGCATATATCTTTGTTCAACCCAAATGAGCGAACAAATTCTATTCAATAAATATTGTTATCTTACTTAAGAGTTACTGCTAGAAGGTAGTAAGACTGTCTAAAATATCAGATCTATAAAATCAACACACCAAGAGTTATGGTATGCCTGTTCTAGATAAATTCTGATAATTTTCATCAGCCAAAACACTAAGGGAACATAAACTTTTTAAATAAAATATTTGTTAAGAATGACGACAAAAATATCAGCTAGATAACAAAGCCAAAAGAGATTTGTGTACACTTATTTCACATCAGAGATGGGAGAAAGAATCAATGTACTTTGGGATAATTAAAGCAATAATCCTAGCGATATGGCACTGAAAAGTCCCAGTCCGATTCCTTTCCTAACAATCTCCAATTCTAGTTCATAGTACTTACAATTCTTCCATGTTATCCAAGCCAAAAAAAGCTCCATCCTTAAGTTTGCTAATTCCATTCCGCTGCATTTTCAAAGATCTTAAGGAGTCAAGCCCTTGGAATGTTAGACCTTCCACAACTTTAATCCTGTTTCTTTTAAGCTCCCTTTAACAAAAATAGTTTTACAGTCAGAAAATTGCTTTGCTGATTTCCTCTAATAATAATTAAAAAGAAAAAGACACTGTAAGAAAAAAATGATCTTCTTATAATCCACTTATTTAGTTACTCACAAGAATTGGAGGTGAGGTAGCTTGAAGATCTTGGGTGGAATCATGCTAATTCTGTTCCGGTTTAACTTTACCACTAATAAGGAACTCGATAAATTATCAAAGCAACCAGCCTCCAAGACGGTTATCCTGTTATTACTCAAATTCCTAAAATGAACAAGGTAACAACAATGAGCCCCAGCTCTACCACTTAAAACTGTATACGACTTTACAAATCATTTAACTGGTCTGTTTCTTCAACTACAAAATAAGGACAATACCTACTTCATTTGGGTTGAAACAGTATGTGTCAATATGCTTTTGTAAACTGTGAAAACTCTGGCACATGCTAATTATCATCGTTATATAGGGTAAGCTGCTGTTTAACAAATCACTCCTATTTACCTTTTACAAAACCTTTAGTAAAAAGCAATCCAGAATTAAATCTCAAAAGTTACCCTGGATACTTAACAATATTTTCTGACAATAGTCCACTCTTTCTTTAAGGGGAGGAAAAAACCAACAATCCAAAAAAACTAAAAAACTGACCCTAGGCTTCTTTCACATAAGCATATCAAAATCACAATAAATAACAGACATTTCTGGAAAGTATCAATGAATAATAAACATGTACTTTAAAGTAAATCTAGCTTAAACTTTATTTCACTTACAGATATTTAAGCTGCATTCGAGGAAATGAAGATGTCTTGATTTCCGATATTATATTTGAGCTGAGATCTAAGCTCTCGAGAGCAGAGTAAAACTGGAATGTCTCTGAATTTATTTCTGGGATTATATTATGGACTCTACAAAACAAAAATTATATTGAAGCTATTGCCAGTGATCTACCCGAGGCCACAAGGTTGTCAAATAATTAAGATCAATAATTAATAAGTGTACCTAAAACAAAAAGACAGTGTAGTATTTATAATTTAAGTAAAAGATCTAAAATCTTATTTACTTACAATGAGAGTAGAGTAATATTAGAAGTTGACTCTCCAAAATATGGGATTTCTGTTAGCTCATTATAATTCATTTTCCTAGGTAGGGGGACAAACGGATTTAAAAGTTTAGTGAGGGAAATGTTACCTCTTGAGTTCTGGTTTCTTGCTAACACATTCTTTAGGATAGGTAAAAATTTGAAAAAAGCCTATGATTCAGAATGAGTTAAGACTAAATGTAGTATAGCTAGTAAAAATTAGAGATTTTAATAAGAAATGTTTTTTCATTGTGTAGATCTACAATTTTTATCAAAATTAGAAAGGTTAGGAAATATTTTGCACATTAAATATTTTTAATCCCAGCAAAAAGTTCTCTGAAGAGTTACATTTATGACAGTTAATTTGAGTCTTTCTTAAACAAAGAAGAATTAACCCATCATATCTCTTTATATGTATATTTATAATACATAATAAATTAATTACATAAATTTTTAAAAGGTGTGCAATCACACACACACACACATTTTTTCAAAGCTAAGCGAAGTTGGGGAGGGTTGCTTGAGACCACAGATGAAATTAACTTGCCCACCTAGAGATGAAACCTACAATTGATTTTACAGATGACATGAGATGTCACCATCTAATTCTAGAAGCTCTTTAAATGGATTGTCTCAAATGTCTTAGTAGCTAATCTAATACAATCACATTTCATTAACCTGGTTTTCAATCACCGAACAATCTCAACAATCCAGAATACAGAAAAGAAACCAGAAGTAAATGGCCTCTAAACAAGTCCATGAAATAAAGCTCATGTACTTCCCATGGAAGCATTTTTGGGGCTTTCCTCAGTGCCTACTCTCAGCTAATAAGCTTGTCACTTTACTGAGTCCAAAGCAGATCAGAAGTAGCCAATGTGGGGCAGGAGAGAATGCAGAGACAACGAGAGCATGAAGAAGGAGCCCCTGTCAGCAAGAAATTAAAAAGAAAAGTAAATCTCAGGGTTCTGGGGGTGTTCACTGTAGAGGCAAACAGGCCTATATATCTCAACAGTTGTGTCTCTGGGAACATCACAATGTAATAACTGACAAAAATAAAATTTTAGAAAATTCCCTCCAAAAAGTACATAATAATACATCTCCATATTAAATGAAAAACTTCACTGAGGTGAAAAATTGAATTATATTAACCACCACATTCGTGATGATATCAAAAATACTGTATTTCATATAAATCCTTAGACATGATGCTTCCATCTTAGATAAGTCAAGACATAAAAAAAGTTTACACAGCAGAGTTTCACTGGCTGAAACTTTGGCAAAAAACAGAACATATTCACTCTGAAGAGGGGAAAAATCTTTACTTTTGGCCCCAAGGAGTTAGAACAGTATGTCTACATGGTTTGCAATTTGAAATCACCAACTCAATGGCACAATGCCCAAAGAGTCTACAATAGCAACAAAGTCAAAGATAACAGTTAAGGTTTACACACAACATCTTTTAATTAAAAAAATTTTTCCCTTCAATTTTTTGACATTTCTAGACTGAACATCCTCAAATTCGTAACTCATCAAATCACCTCAAGGAATTTAGCGTAAATTTAAATAAATAAAAATAACTTACACTTCTTGTAATGTTTGAGATTCCAAGCTGATGTTCCAGGTAGACAACCGATTATGACTCAAGTCCCTAATGGAAGACAAGAGATCATTCTTAGTTTAGTGTTGGAAAGGGAACTTAAAAAAACAACTAAACAAACAGAGGAATACTAGAAGTCCTATCAAATGTGAATTTGTGTAGTATAGACAAAAAGAAGAAATGTTTATAAAGGACAAATAAAAATTTATCTAGAATTCAAAATAGCTATTTTACTTTTTCATTTTTATGAGGTTCTTTTTACTAACTAGGGAACACATTCACATGGTTCAATAATCAAAAAGTATACAAGGATATACATTAGTAAGTCTCCCGCCCTTGTCTCCAGCCATCCAGTTTTGCTCTGCAACAGTAATAAAAATGTACCATTACTTGTGCAGTGTGCCAGGTATTTTATGCATGTACCAGCAAATTTTTAAACAAATGGTAGAATAATTTACACATTATTTTGCCCCTTGCTTTTTTCACTTAACAGTACATCTTATAGGTCATTCCATAGCAGTATTATAAAGAGTTTCTTCATTCCTTTTAGTGATATCTCTCTTTATTATAATGTACTATACTTCATACATTTTTAAAAGAAATATACACTTTTTAAAGTAATATAATATAAAGTACTATATACTTTTAAAAGTAACATCCACTTTACATAATATATATTACATAATATTGTAATACACCCTACACTTTAGCTGTAGATAAACTTGTAGATTTCAAAAGTCAAGACAGTGAGCTTCTGTATCAGAAGTAGGGTTGGCCACATTCTTGATAGTGATGTGGTCTTCCTAAAAAAAAGCAATCTAGCTTCAGGGAAGGGAAATTAATCTCACTCCAAATTATGTTAATGATGATGACGATGACAGTAGTGGCAGCTAACATTTATTAAGTGTCAGGCACTCTTTTATGCACTTTATACCTATTAACTGCCTAAATCCACACAACAACCTTATGCGGTGAATACTTTTACAATCCTCACTCTCCTGATACAGAAACAGAGAAATTAATAATTTGTCAAGCCAATATCAAACAGCTAATAAGTGAAGAAGCCACAAACTTGAAATTCCATCTCACTTCTAGCAAGTAGTTTATTAGATATAGCAGAGATTTCACTGAAATTAGTCATGAGTCTAAATATTTAAATAGGCTTAAAAAATTCACCTTGATGCTTCTTGGCATCTTTACAAGGCTGAGGTGGAATCCAGCCCACACAAGCTGTCTGCCCAAGAGATGTATTATACATTACAATATGGCTAGCAATAGGGACATATGAGAGCAACATTACAGATCACTTTATCTCACTGTGCCACCACAGGCAGTTGACAGATGCATGCGGGTTTGAACGATGTCTCTATCACAGCAGAACGATTTGTTCTCAGCCACATTCATGTCTGTCCATCTGTAAAACCTAGCCACCTGCATTTAAGAGCTTAATTTACACTATAACATAACTAAGGCTAAATCAAACCATCATTTTTCCACAAGAGTTCTAAAACCTTTATTCTAAGATATCTGGCACTAGGTATCAACTCAAGGATATTCATGAATAAAGGGTGTGTTGGGAAATGTAAGAGAGAAAAATACAAATTCACTTCACACAAAAATCTTATATTCAGGGGCCAGCCCTGTGGCCAAGTGGTTAAGTTCACACGCTCCGCTGCAGGTGGCCCAGTGTTTCGTCGGTTTGAATCCTGGGCGAGGACATGGTACCGCTCGTCAAGCCATGCTGAGGCGGCGTCCCACATGCCACAACTAGAAGGACCCACAACTAAGAATATACAACTATGTACCGGGCGGCTTTGGGGAGAAAAAGGAAAAAAATAAAATCTTAAAAGAAAAAAACTTATATTCAGATATTTCACCCAATTCACTCTTGCTACTAGACAACAAACACAGAATTTCATACAAGTAAAAAGATGTTTATTTACTGTGGTAAAATTTCACCTGAAGGAGAAATTCAGCTGTTGTAATTTAAATTAGACATTCCATATTCTGCCCCAAGGTGGAGGGTCTGGCAAATAGAGAGCTAACATCATCTGTGTAGCAGCCCAGCATAGTATGATTTAATTCTACATCTCATGCTTGCTGAAATTTAATTTTTTTTTCCTTTTACAGATTAAGGGCTTTCATTTTCATCATAACAGTGATTCTAATGCCTTTCCAAGCCCTAATACCCCTGGCAGTCTAACTCTTGACTGTACTCATCCCCTACAGTTCTCCCATAGATGTCAATGATCGCCAGATAACCAGTTTTAAAGAAAATCATTATTTCAGAAATCTAAAGCAATCAAATTAAACTCAACTTACACCTGTTATAAACGACTTAGTATCAGTGAAAACTGTCTAGTGTCTCTATTAGAAAGAGTAATTTTCTATGTATCTTTGAAGAACTTCTAAGGCTTTTTGATGAAATCCAAAGGATACCTGAAATACTTTGGAGCCTCTCTACAGGACAATCCTGCCTTAAGAATATACGCCTCACAGACCAGAACTCTATATAATAAGGCTCTCTGGACCCTTCTGCAACACATCCACATCGAATGTTAAAAAGCACTGACAGTGAACTGAAATAGACTCCCAAATTAGTACTATCATAGAAAGCAACTAGGATAAATCAGAATAGCTATTTAAGTTACCAAAATACCAGGTGTCTGGATAGAATTATACAGATTGATTTGATCATCATGCATTCAGACAACAAACATTTAGTGAACCACATGTCAGGCACTGTGCTAAGTGCTAGAGTTACAAACACTGTGAACCTTACTAACCTTTTTCTTTGTCTTTTTTGAAAGCAACACTTACTGTACTCACGAGGTGGAATCACCCTATAACTGTAAACACAAATTCAATATCAACTCTACTATTCTCCTTCACTGGAAATGTGTAAATTAACTTTCTTTTATACTTAAATTTCACTCTGGAATTGAATCATATTACATGTGCTTATGGGGGTACAAAGAACCACTCTTGCTCTCCATAAGCATGCCTTTCCTATTTTTTTTTCTTACAGTACTCCAAAAAGGATGAAGACTGAAATTTGAAGACTTCAACTATCAGGTGTAAAACTCTGAGATTAAGAATTTGGATCACTGTTTCAAATAAAGTCTCTCACAATTCTTCCAGTGGCCAATCATTAATTCCATTTAGTTTGAATAAGCTAATACTGGTTTGTCTGGGTTTTTCTAAAGTAAGAGTCCTGAAATAGAAAACTGTCTTTCAAAGATTTTCCCATTGAAATATCCCTAAAATGTACTTAAAAACTTAATGTAATCTAATGCTTGATAAACTTAACCTAAAAAGTCTAGCTTTCTAACAGTCAATAATCTTTCCTTTATTTTTTAATACCACTAATATCTGAATATTTGTAGCTATAATGAGTGGAGAGTAAAGGTCTCAGAGAGGCTTCATCTCAGTGCTGCAAACTCAGCTCCCACTTGTGCTCATCCACAGGGATGGAGCTGTAATAAATGATGAATTATTGAAGTTCTTGATATCATGTGGAGCCAGAGGTGCCATTAATGTAGTCGTTTAGTACCATCAGGGTGTAAATAATTTATAGGATGTACAGAGAAATCACAACAGTTTTAGGAGAAGAATCAAGTTCTGCAAGCTAATTGCAAAGAAGTCCTGCAGCAACAGAGATGCAGGGGTTTTCTCCTACCCAGTCACATAAATACACTTTTGAGTCACTGTCAATCTTGTTTTTGAAAATCTGCAGCGCTAACAGGCCAAACTGCAAACTTCAATAATATGAAACCTCTGATACAGGGGCCCTTTGCAAAAGTTAAAAAATAAGAACATGTTATACCCAATAGTTTGGGTATGACAATGCTTTCCATATTTATCCATCATAACTTGCCATTTATGTATAGAAATCCATGTATATCTAGCATAATTTACTTTTAAAATAATACTCAGGATTAGCATTACGATCAATTACAGTACTGTGATTTAACATGATGATGATCTTGAGTACTCTTGAAGAATACTAAACACAAGGATTCCAAACAACTCTTAAACTTCTGTCTGCATTTAGGTTTGCTTTTCCTTTACCACTAACAGCTTGGCACCAAAAGCTATCCATTCCTGGAGCTGTCAGCCTTCCTGTCTATAAAAGCGCCACTTGCAATTTTTCTAATTTGTTGCTTCTAATCAACTGTCATAGGCTAGGAAACCCCAGTGTCTGTTAGAACTGTCTGAAATAGGAGTAAATGAGATCTGAGTGAGAGTCTGAGAGGCTCCTTTATGAATAAATGCTTCCTGGAGGCATTTTTGCTTTTTGGTTGAACTAGAGATGGCTAGAGATATTGGATAAATATCTTTAGGATAAATAAGATTTTATTACAGCATGAAGCATAATGCTACTCCAAATTAAACTTTCTATCCTTCACTTGCAGTACTTATTTGTAATACACTGTACAACACCTTTTATATGAATCCAAAAAGCTGGAGGTGGCAGGAAGATGGGAGCATCCATTTCAAGAATAAGAGGCATATTTTATTTTCTTCCATTATTTTTCCTTGGGTTCTTAATGATTAAAAATACTGCTTCACTGGGGGAATACAACAACAGAAAAACAGGAAATATGGATTCTACAGTTCCATTTAAGAAAAGAGTGTTCACATGCCAAGTTCTGGGACCTTGGGTGCGTCATTTAACCTCTTTAACTTCAATTTCCTCCACAGTTAAATGAGAAAACTAGTACCAACCTCAGTGGATTGCTCAGAAGATTAAAAGAATATAAATAAAATGTTTAGCAGACAAGTCAGTGTGTAAACAGGTTATTACATAATACTGGATTTGAAATAGGATAATGGTCCAGCACTATCACCTTCTCTGAGTATTTATCTATTGTACATGCAGGCATAATCCACTTGCCAAGGAAAAACTTTAATAATTGGAACTATTCCCTTACATTAACTTATTAAAGTAGTAAACTAAATATTGTTTCTGAATCCCAATTTCATGAGAAAGACACCAATAACAAGGCGGCCCACCAAAGATTTGCTCAAGTTATTGAGGAACATACCTATATCACAAGATTTGATGTTTTAGAATAACCCAGTGATACTCCTAATAATCTATTCTACATATATATTCATGTTATTATGAAGAGGTATCTACCAGGAAGTTACTGTAACAGCAAAATCACAAAATGAAAAGCAATCTAAATGTTTATTAAAATGGGATCAATTAAATACCTCATGAAAGTTTCATACAATGGAAATCTCTGCACCCAGTAAAAAGAATAGCATAAATATTTATACATACTTCATAGTATGGCTTCACATGCGTGTGTGTTTTAAAGAAAAGGAAAAAGATACATTGTAAAAATTCAATAAGTATACCCAAGAAACAGTTAACAATGGGTTTTCCTTATGTAGGACAAAGGAACTTGTTAGTTTTCCACTTTATATGCTTCTGTACTGTTCTAATAGTCTACCATGGGAAAGTGTTACTTAAAAATAAACTCGGGGGCCGGCCCAGTGGTGCAGCAGTTAAGTGCGCACGTTCTGCTTGGAAAGCCTGGGGTTCGCCAGTTCAGATCCCGGATGCAGACATGGCACCGCTTGGCATGCCATGCTGTGGTGGGCATCCGACATAGAAAGTGGAAGAAGATGGGCACGATGTTAGCTCAGGGCCAGGCTTCCTCAGCAAAAAGAGGAGGATTGGCAGCAGTTAGCTCAGGGCTAATCTTCCTTAAAAAAAAACCAAAATAAAATAAACTTGCATATAAAATCTATCTTTAACCCAGAATGTGATGGGAATAAGATTTTAATTGTTACTTTTCTAAGAGATTAGAATTCTTCCTACAGAATGTTTTCAGAATAATGCCATCCATGGACCAAACTAGGTTAATTATGACCCTAGACAAGGGGAAAAAAAAAAAACCCTAACAACTAGATGTTCTCTTATATTCCTAATCAGTAATATAGCTCAGAAAAACAGTGGGAAACGCAAACATGCTAGACTGCTTATGGACTGATTTATGAAATAATAAATCCCATTTTAGAACCTAGTGTCTGGCCTTCAAATTTCAAGCCAGTGAAGAGTTGAATTTTTAGCCAAGAGTACAAAACTATAGCACACTAATCTCATGTTTTTAATGTCTTTTTTCCATTTAGAATAAAATAATAATTCAGCAATAGCAGAACAAAGACTATTGCTTATACATGAAAATATACAGAAAACTATGACATTTTCCATCATCATTAGTGAGCTTTTCTGGGTATCAACTGGGTTCACATCTTTCTACCAGATTATTTATATTTTATTATAATTATTAAGTTATTCTAAAGATTTTTAGAAGTGAATGGATATTAAAACAAGTCGTATCACTTACATTACTGGCAGAGAAGGAAGGTCTAATCAAAACGAAGCATTAGTAGGGTTTACCATTATTAATGTAATCCATCATTCCCTAATACCCATGTAGTTTAACCTGGCACCAAGTCTAACATCTCAAATAAGCATACTTATACGTAGGGTTGGCTATGCTTTTCCTGCTGCAACCCGCCAAGATTCTGATTATATAACCAAGATGTCATGGTGATTTTGAAACAGATACATAAAAAATAAAAATATGCAAGAGAAACCCAAAGTTAAAAAGCATTTATTTAAAATTTATTTACAACACACTTCACTAAAGTGTACTGTTTAACTTTAAAACTGCTAATCCCACCAATAGTTATTATGACTATTATGACTATTCCAACAGTTAAATCTGTTACAAATAACATAAATGCAGTCTCTTTTGGGGGTGGGGGGGAATTGGGGAAGTACAAGGGAAAGAGAGGTAAAGAACACACACTTAAAAACAAACAGGTTTTTAGCAAAGTAAAGCTTGCATTAACTACTGTCCATCTAGTTTCTGTGCCAAACATGAAATTAATAATTTGGATGGGATAGAATTACTTAAATTGTTTTATTTTTTGATTTTCATCAGCTGAACATCTTAACATTTTTGACATCTGGAATAACACAGAATAAACTGAGTCATCTACTTTGATGTAGAAAATATGGCATAAGAATGCATTCAGATTTTTTTTTAAACATCTTTGTTAAGCTCTTAATATGATGTATTTTCTCTACTGCTTAAATGCCTGTGTTCCTTTAGAATTGAAGGACCTTCAAAAAGTAAAGTGTACCACATAAAATGTCATGGACCTAAGATGAGGGAAATTTATTTTCTAGCATCAGGAAGCCAAAGGATTACCTTAATATATAAGTAACTCTTTGATTATGCATGTGGTGACTATATATGTTGTATATCAGGAAATGCAAAATATTCTTAATATAATGAAATATAATTAGGACAATAATCTCAATAAAAATACAAGTGTCCACCAAAGCATAAAAGACTTTTAAAGAATTAAGCAAAGCACAGATCTCAATTAACATTCAGTAAGCAACAACTGTTTATGGCTCAGTGGCTCTCCACCACTGCTGCACATCAGCATCAGCAGGAAAGATTTTAAAATACTGATGCTGGGGTCTCACCCCAGACCAATCAAATCAGAATCACTGGGGGTTGAGGCCCAAGCACTGGTATTTTGCACAAGCTCTCCAAGTGACAGTCTAATGTGTAGCCAGTGCTGAGAACCGTTGCACTAGTCCAGAAATCTAATAACCCAAAGCCTGATGGCCAGAGGATGCTCTGTTAGAATTTTTTCAATTCTTTTCCTTTTCTCGCCTTACAATAAACCTGCCTGTCAACAAAGATTTGATACTTACTATATGCCAGGCATTGCACTAAGTAGTAGCGAACAAAACAGACATTTTTAGTCTACACAATCACTCTGGGAGTTTATAGGATCACCTTCCACTAAAGCCTTACTGACACTAAAATGCCATTAAAGTATATTTACTATCAAGATAAAATGCCTATAAAACAAGTTAACTATTTGCACCACAGACAGGTGGGATAGAGGGGGTAGAGGAAGGAATGCTTTTATCTCTATTTAATACATTTCTGTTTTGCATGATTTTTTTTAAAGAGCACATATGCTCATGAATAAGCCCTTTTATAATTTCTTTCTGTATGTTTCCTCAAATAAGATTTTAAAAATAAATTCCTAGATAAATGCAGCAAAACATATTGGTAGATTCTGGGCTAGGTATTTCACTGGGGAGGAGAGTCAGGGTTTGGGTAGCGAGGCTAACAACCCTAGATTTCTTTACCTCTTTCCAGTAGTAGTCTTGTTTGTCTTTCCTAATCCCTTAACTATTGTTCCCATGCCCGGCAAGATTTTATCAAAACAGGCAAAAGCTGAAGGTAAAAATTCTTAGGGATATAGCACACTCTCTCTTTTCTTTCCAAGTGGTTCTGACATCTAAAATTAAGTGCCATTCAGGGCAAGGGAACCAGTGGAGGCAATGTTAATATTAAGAGAAGCAAACAGATTGTGCAAAGAAAAGCAATTAAACCAACGTGATAATTTTTCCCCTACCAAATTAGCAAAAAAAAAAAATAATTTTAATGATAACCAATACTAGAAAAAGTATGTTAAGACAGGCAGGCACTCTCACAGTGCCAAAAGGAATTTAAACTGGTAAATTATGCAAGACTCAACATAAAATATCAAGACATTTCAGGGTAAACTTATGTTCACAACCAGCCCTAAGTGACCTGTATCAGATATGCACTAGATCAGATTCCTTAAGGCTCTCTCATTGTAGGCTTTCTTGTTTAGGTATCTTCTGAACTAACAAAAATGCCTTGAAGATTACTGTAACAGATTTCCTGAGGTCACATCTGTTTAGCACTTCCCCAGGTGGCTCAGGATAAAGAAGATGAAATATATTAAAATCCTTAATACAATGAAAAACAGCATATTGTACATGCTTTGAAATGATGTTGAAAGCAAAACAGCTCATTCTAACAGTAGTATGCAAGCGAAGGTCAATGCATATTGGATTCTGGAAATACTATAGCAGCATATTCCCATTCCTCCCAAATCTGCTTTAAGGATTTACCAGTAATTTAAACGATTAAAACTGGTATTTCTGCTAGAGCTTTGAAAGACATGCTATGTGACCCTGTCTTTGCAGTATCCCAACTTTAGAAATGGGTGGCTGGTGTACAGGTTAGAATGAAGTTGTGCACTATTAAATTCCCCAAACTACAGCTGCAAGCCATGACATGCTGTGTGCAACTGATTATTCACTATTATTCAGTAAATATCTAATAGATGCTGCAAAGCCCTATAAAAACAAAGATGATCAGAATAAATGTAAGATTATTTGTGCATGCACAAGTTTTTCTGAATTTTGGTGCAATTAGACAAAACATCCCAGACAGACCGAGATGGGAGCTAGAGTTAGCAGTAACTTAATGTACCTAAATTTAGAATTTTTCTTTTCTTTTTTCTTTAAGATGATCTTAAAATGCAAAAAACTAGTCAAGATAATGCCCTAATTCATTCACAACGTTTACTATGGAGAATGAAGTACCTTGAAAAGAAACCATCTAAGAAGATATTTAAAAGACCAGAGAAGCAAATGAGAAAGCACTGCTTTAATTTGAGAGTTCCTCCTGATCTCCCTCAAAAAGCACAGCCGCACACTTTCTTTAATTATTTAATGCGTGCATTCAACAAATATTTCTGAGCACCTACTACTGGTCACCGCAATCTACAGCAATGAACAAACAGACAAAAATTCATGCCCTTGTGATATTTACATTCTACTGAAAAGAAGACAAAGCCAAATACGTAGCATGTCAGAAAATGATGCCTGCTAATGACAAAAATAAAGTCAAGAAAGAGGTCGAAGCTGTCTCTGGGAGAGGAGAGAACATGAACGTCCTGAGCTTCTAGAGACCGTATAAACAAGAATAAAGGGCATAATGAGACTCATGCTGATGGACAAGGGCAGATACTGCCTCTTAGTGAGGATGAGGGTTAAGGGGAAGGGGGGGAACTTTCCAGGAACAAGCACAGTTTTTTACCACTCTGGTAAACGTGGAACAGAGTGACATTATCCAGAGAAGGCAGAGCTTCCTACACATTCCCGCCTACAGAGGCCAACAGGCCAAGAGATGGAAATCCTACCTGGGTTTGATCACAGAGTAAACTAGGTTTCTAAACCCAGTGTCTGCTCAGCCCATAGCCAATCTCATTTCTCTATAAGACATATCATGAATATCATGGACATACGATGGAAGGAGAAGTGGAAAACAAAGTAGATAGTAGTAATTTAAGTAAACATTAGGGACCTTAGTAGAAAAGAAATCTAACCTGTACCTTTTTTAAAAGGACTCATTTTCAGTTCACCATCTTGTTGTTTAACCCAATTAAAGTGGATTCTTTTCACATTCCAGCTGGATTATGGGACTGAAAAGCAACAAGTTATGTCAAAATTATGTTTCTCCTTCTCACAGTTTTCTTCACAATCTTTATCCTCCACATGCAATAGAAAAGTGAAAGAGTTCATTTTCAGAAAAACGAACATCCGGAATGAACTTAAAAGGCCCTCAAATCAACACCCCTACCATACCATCCTTCTAAAACCTAAGAATGTTTTCCAAAGTCTCTCTCAATCCTGACCAATATCACTACAAATACAGAAAGAAAGGATACTACAAATTATCTGCCCCTCTAGGAAGGAAATGTGAAGTAGAGGGAAAGCTATGCAGTTTTTGCTTGACGTCACACAATTCACTGGTAGTGCGCTCAGGACTTTTGAAGGGGTCAAGGCTGGCTCAACCCATTAACCAACAGTGAAAATTGCCAATGTCAGTTATACAGAGCCGCAGCTAAAGAGGCTGAGGTTCAAGTCACATACAAATTTGGAAAGACGTCCCTAGAGTTATTCAATATAAGTTAATGTCCTCTGTGTATGCGAAAGAACTAATGTGTTCACAACTATTCTAAATAAATGCAAGCAAATCTTAAACAGTTACTATAATGAGAACAGAAGGAACTGAGAAACTACAGAAACTAAATATACATGAAATCCCGTTAATCCAGTACAGCATGGTTCCCAAATACTGATCCATGATAAGTCTTCACCAGCCCAAAAGGAAAATAGTAAGCACAAGGTTACAAGTTTTCCATAAAGCTAAGTTTATTTAATCTACAGAATTGTCATTAACTCTAAAATTATGTACTCCTAATTTTTTGGTGCTATCATGAAATGACCATGACAACAAATAATTGGAAGAGAGGGGTCCTAATGTCCTTAGCAAAACAAGAAGTTGACTAATCTACCTGGTCCTCCAATTCGTGTGTGTGTGTACGCACATGAGCACAAGCACATGTGTGTAAAATCAGAACAATGTTACATACAGAGCTCTGCACCCATGGAGAATCCAGCCAAGTTTTGAATAACCAAACAAAATTTGCAAGAGTTTCTGATATAGAAAAGCAGACAGACAGTATCTAAACAGGTTCCTCTCCAGGAAAAATTCTCTTTCTATGTTTACTCACACACACAAACTCCTGACACCAGATGTGTGGTTTTTCCCCACATCAACCAATTCTCCAACACCAGCTGGATGTCCTACAATTCAATTCAATTCAATTCAATTCAATTCTGACACTACCTGGAGTTAGTGCAGACCCCACAAGATAAGGGCTCAGTCCCACAAGACTGTCCCTCACTTCAGACACCAATCATAAATAGTAGGTCCCCATGATACGCACAACTTCAGTCCAACTTGGCTACAAATCAGAGGTTCCTACGACCCCCTCCTTGGAGTCAATCACTTCCTACAGCTCAGGGAAACACTTACTTACATTTACAAGTTTATTATATAATAAAAGATGTGATAAAGGACACAGATGAACAGCCAGATGAAGAGAGACATCGGGCAAGATCCAGAAGGTTCCAGTGCAGGAGCTTCTGTCCCTGCAGACTTGGGGTGCACCACCCTCCCAGCACGCAGATGTGCTCACCAACCCAGAAGCTCTCCAAAACCCATACTTTGGGGATTTTTATGGAGGCTTCTTCACAGAGGAATGATCAATTGTTAACTCAATCTCCAGCCCCTCTCCCTTTCCAGGAGGATGGGGGCGTGCGGCTGAAAGATCCAAGCTTCTAATCATAGCTTGGTCTTTCCGGTGACCAGCCCCTATCCTGAAGCTATCCAGCAGCCCACCAAGAGTCACCTCTGTAGATCCAACAGCACTCCTATCCCCCAGGAAATTCCAAGAGATTTAGAAGCTCTGTATCAGAAATCAGGGTAAAGATCAAATATAAGAACAAAAGATGCTCCTAGTGCTCTTATCACTTAGGAAACTAGAAGGGTTCCAAGAGCTCTGTGCCAGGAAACAGGGCCAGAGTCCAATACCTACATTTTCTATTATTTCACAGCCCAGCTCCTTGGTCTCTTGCCACAGACCCCTTACAGGAAAATGATGTACAACGCAAAAGATACCAGCACATTATCAGAATGCCATTCAGTCATTAATAATAAGTCCAGTCCATCACCATTTCATAGGAAAAATGCCTTCCAGAACAAGGCCACTCAGGTTTGCAGGCTTCCATTCAATTCTGTCAGGTTACAAAAGCAGGAGCAGTCTAGGCAAACACAGTTTCACCCTTTCAGTCATGTGGCATAAGTGAGTTAAGAGACATATCATCTCTTACCCTGAGCCTCTTCTGAGGTGCTAATATTGGATTTCTCTCATTATACAACCCATTTAGTCATTCCTTTACCCTCAGCTACTATTGCTCCTTCTCTCCAGTTATATCCGAACTCTTCCACTTTTGGAAGGGACATCAGGTTCGGCCACTGTGCTGGTCCAGATTGCAAACAGCAATAATAATCCAGCAAATATCTCCCCCTCGATCCACTCTGTTCAGTTAGGGTAAGGTTACATAGGCACAGAACTAGTGAGTTATTTTTACCACCAGGCAATATAGCAGCATTCACTGTTAACCTCAATTTTACCAGATGGAGTGAAGGCACAATCCACTCCTTCAGGGCCTTAGGAATTCTGGTCCAAAGTTTAAAAATACAGTTACAGTTTCTTGCTTAGGAATCATGCTTGTTTCTGGCACTTGTAAGTGCAGCCCTCATCCTATGACCACTGTATCAACTAGGGAAAAAAAACTTGAAGTGATATGGGGAAGAAAGAAAAAAGTATGGTCATTCCACCAGCATACACCTCCCCCGATAAGAACTGCACAGTCATTCCAGCATCCTTCCTCACCCTCCATTCCCCAAATCCACCAGAAAAAGAGGACTCTAATTAGTAGGGCCATTCCTTTAACCCCAACTCATGTTGAGTGTGAGCACACTTTCATGAAGGTATTTAAGCCAGCCCTTCATGTCTTTAGCTCCCCCCATTTTAGACAACCAATGTTTTAACTGCCTGTTCCAGTTCTCAAACTAGTACTCTGAGGAGGATATCTCTCTGCCCATTGTTGGACATTATGGGCTGTAAAGTATATTCCCTGGTCTGAAGAAATAATGGCCAGCCATCCAAAGTGGCATATGTTATCTTTTGTTCCGGTTCTTTTATAGCACTGTGAGCATTTGCATCTACCATCAGATAAGCAAAGCTCAGTCCACAGTCAGTGTCTATCCCTGTCAGGACCCATCTGTAGCCCCCAAGGGCTACAAGCATCAGTCTCACCTGCCAGCTATGCTCAGGGCCTTCCCACCAGGGTATCTCCCACAAAGCCATCTGCAGTCTCTGTCTCTTTTGCTTACAGACAGAACAGTTCTTACTGGCATTTTGTGCCTCAGAGAGTGCAAAAGGAATATGTCTAGATTCAGCCCATCTCTGCATTGCTGCAGTGCCCCTGTATCCACTCATTTCATGGACCCAGGTGGCCACCACAAATGAGCACACAAGGATATTTGCTGGTTGATTCCAATCACCTTCCAAACTTGGAAGAGGGTTCTTCCGATGGGCATTGACATGTCCTACTTTAATGCAACCCTCAAATTCCCACAGTGATTTCCAGAATACTGTGTCCCATATGGGCATCCCTTTAATAGGCGAGGTTTCCACTGCTCTTCTGCCTGACCTATGGCCAGACCACTGGCCACTGCCTATGAATCAGTAAAACTCCAAACATATGGGCTTTTTCCAATGTTCAATTCTTCCATCATTGCTAAGAAAACAGCATGCAACTCAGCCTACCAAGCTAATTTGTCTTTATATTTATCAATCAGAGTAGTGGCCTTCCAAATAGGATGCTGCCCATTCACCTTGGAACTCCCATCCACAAACCAAGCAGCTCTTTTTTAGTCAGTTATGAGCTGTACAGAGGACACTACCCAAGTGACAAAAGAAATCAGCAGCTCCTCACACAGTTCCAGAGTCAGCCCTGGGGAAAAGAGGCTCCCTGCTCAAGTTTCTCCTCCTTGCATTCCCCAGGCAGCATGATCCTGTACACACCTATTATGGAACTCTTATGGGCACTGCCCTCCCCATTTGAGTGTTTATCTGTCATTATACAAGACATTATGAGTATTTCAGGTTTCAAGATTATTTTATGACTTTTAGTCATAGTGGCAGTTTCAATTAATGTCCAATAGCAAGCCAATAACTGCCTTTCAAATGGAACTTCTCTAGTCCAAAGTCCGAGTAGTCATTGCCGGCTTTTGCCATAAGCCCCAGTCCACAGTACACACATGGCTATCACAC
The DNA here is from genome assembly GCF_021613505.1 of Equus quagga. NCBI lineage: Eukaryota > Metazoa > Chordata > Mammalia > Perissodactyla > Equidae > Equus > Equus quagga. The sequence goes on along the minus strand of NC_060284.1, from coordinate 44,036,712 downwards.
AGAGAATTTGTCCATACCAGCACTCCAATTTCTATTCTATACTGTGTGGGCTTGCGCAATTTTACTGGTTCCCATTTAGCATGTCCAATTAACACTGCTTGAAGGGTGGATTTACATGCCTTCTGTTTTATACTAGGTAGAGGAAACATTCCCCAGTCAGATACAACATCCATCTCCATAATAGTTAGGTAAAAGCCTGTTCAAATATAGCAGTTCTCCTACAAACTTTTACCTTACATTCCTAACTGTAGCCTCCATTAGGACTTCATTAACAGGTTTTGGTTTTATAATACTAGGTAGGGGAAGTGCTCCTCAGCCAGACATAACATCCATTCCCACAAAAGATTCAGGTAAAGGAGACACAACCTCTTTACATAAAGCCTGTTGAAACATTCCAACTTTCATAATCCTGTCAAACCTTAAATAGTTTGAAGTTCTCTCACAGTTGCATCAGGGCTTCACCAATGGGTTTTGGTACCACAGTGCAAAGGGCTCTCACATAAAGGAGTGCTAAAAACTTCTCGCCACCTCCTGACCATTTTACCCACTCATGCACAAAAGGCTTTGGGTCCTCCCCAGGGGTTAAGCCAAGGGACTCTGGCCTTTTTGTCAATCTTGATCTCATTTAATCTGCCTAACCAATGCCCCAAGGGATTGCTGGTCAGGTTTCTCACTGTAATCTCCGCCTTGGGATTTTTCATTATTTTTTTGCTGGGAAAGATTTGCCCTGAGCTAACATCTGTTGCCAATCTTCCTCTCTTTTTTTTTTTCCCTAAAACCTCCCCAAAGTCCCAGTACATAGTTGTATATTCTATTTGTAGGTCCTTCTAGTTCTTTCATGTGAGCCACCACCACTGCATGACAGATAAGTGGTGTGGTTCCATGCCTGGGAATTGAACCCGGGCTGCCAAATCAGAGCACACTGAACTTTAACCACTAGACCATCAGGGCTGGCACTCTGCCTTCAGATTTTTAAATTTCTCTAAGCTAGGGTAAACAGAGTGGACTTGTTTGAGGCCCTCTAATGTTGGCGGCCACAAAGAGGTCCCTTTGGCCAGCCCAACCTTGGGTAGTGCTGAACTAAAACCTTTGCTTTAATCCCATCAATGTCTGTTTTATTCATCCTATTCCTTAATAACCATGTAAAGTTTTCCATTATGCTAGGTCAAGTCCTGTGATTCTTCCTTTTCTTTGGTCCTAGCAATATCTGTTTTATTCATACCTTCTTAATAACCATTTAAAAATTTCCACCTTGTTAAGACCAGTCCCTTGACCCTCTACTTTGCTTTTCCTCATTCTCTTGTTAACCTAAAGTTTTTATTAACATTTGTAAAATTCAGGAGGGGAAGCTGAGACAGCAAATATATAAGGCTTTCCCAATTGCCCCCTGGTTTGGCAGCAGTGAGGTCATATGGGGTGTTCATGTAAAAGAGTCCCCCTTAACCACAGCATTTACCATGAACTGGGTAACAGGCATATTCATTAGGTGAATATCCCCCATTAACATAAAGATAATCCCATATGGTTTATATAGGAAAGAAATCATCACTTCATCAGGAGAGTTCCACTTGGCATTCATAGGGAGCGGCAGGCAGTCCCCTTTCTCAGGGTACACAGACCTTACAGTGGCTTTTGCCCTGTCCACCAGGCTGACTGTTCCCTCAGGAATAACCTGCTTTGTGTCTGGATCACATATGGCCATCTGCGGTTGTTCCATAGTGAGCTGTGGATCTTACATCAACCCAAACATGCCCTTCCCCACTGCAGCATTTAAAACCAGATACTGCTCCTAAATTAGTTACTTTCACAACCCATTTTAGTAAGGGTTCTTCAGGAAGTTGATATTAGCAATCCACAAAATGAAACAACTCCTTCACACTATACTCCTTGGTTTCAACAGTTTTTCGGTTTTGCCTTCCTCTACACCAACTACCTTCTTGGTGACCAGGTCTTAGAGGTGCTTTCTGTTGTCCTTGTGTAATTTTTCCCTTGGGGAGCAGCTTTGAGGCTAGTGGCCTAAGCTGACTCACTGAAATCTGAACTTGCTAACATCAAACTCCAACTCAGCGCTCTCTTTTAATTTCATTTTAGCTATTACAGGTAACAATAACCAAGGGATTGAACATTTCACCTTTTTCTTATTAGTTTCCATTTCCTTATGCATCCAGTGAACCAAAGTGCTGAACCAAACCAAACCATCTCTAAATCCCACTGGTAACTTTTACCTTTAGTAACTGAGAGCAGCACAAGTGCTGTTCCATACCACGGGTGACCACATGGCCACCCAGGAACCAAAGGTTCTATATACTCCACCCTTTTATCTGTTCTCTTCCCAAATCACGTGTTTCCCTGAGCCAGGGCCATTCTAGCAAATCTCACTCCTGTGACACCAAATATCTAAGAAATACTCCCTGTGTTCAAAGAAAAAAAAAATATTCAATGACATTTGTTAAAACACAGAAAGGAAGGCTTTATTCAAGGTGGTGCAGGTTATCTCTACAGGTATAGGGACCAGTGCAGTGAAATTCTACAGTGAGGGAAAGAGATTGGGCTCAACTCCGAATACTGCATGGGCAAGTGGGAATTTATAGCTAAAAAGTAGCCTTACTCCTTACTCCTTATAAGAAGGAGCCTTACTCCTACAGCTAAGGTCAGCTAAGGTGAGTGAACATAAAATTACTAAGAGGAAACATCAGGGGTAGGGGGGATCCAGCTAAACAGACCTTAGTGGATTCCTGCTGAAGACAGGCCAGGGTGATTAGACATCACCTAAGGAATGGTGGAGGATGAGGAATTGATCATACATTAAGGGGGTGGCGGCTTCTTGCTAAACTTAGCAGGGTTCTTGCTAAAACTGCATTTTCAAGGAAGTATACAGATGGGTCTAGGAAGAAGGTTCAGGAGTCTGACTAAAATTTGGTCAAGCAGAGAATCTTTGTGAGTTCCCACCCTTGTTCACGAAAGAAGAGACTTTCTTCTTATGAAGGACCAGGCGAACCTTCTGTTGGGGCTTGGTATTAGAGGATATTTGCTCAATAGTGCCAGCAGTCAGGCATTTAATGAGGGAGTTTCTATGAAAATAAAAGACAAGCAAGAATTAATAGATAGAAATCCAGTTTCTGAGTCCAGAGGACAGCCAGTTTCAAGATTTTTAGACTTGAGCTTGAAGCATATTGAGATGGCAGAGTGAGGACAGTAAGTGGTTATCTGAAGAATTTTCCTCGTTTGCAGTGTGAATGTCTCTGATGATGGCAGTGGGTGTTCTGATGAACTCCATGAGTGGTCCACAGAGCAGAAGGCACAAAGGTTGCCATACATGATCTGTTGTAGTAATTTTTTTTTACGTTTATATCAAGTCATCCAGCTTCAGCTTGCGGGGTTTCAGGAAAAGCACAGTTTTAGTTCTCAGCACCAAGTCAGAAGGGTGGGGAAAAAATTGGAAACATTAGTTTGGAGAGTTGTAACCAGATACAGAGGGAACTAAAATTGAGAATGTGGTAAAGACTGGTAAAATGTGCAAGACAGAACCCAAAAGGGTGCACTAAAGTTTTGCATTGAAACAAAAAAATTTCTCTCTTCAGTCAACTTTATGATTCTTGTTTACAAAATAATTCTGGTCTTATTATATTTGCCCAGATTATTTACATATGTGCAGCAAGAATAGTAACTGACCATATAGCCTCTTTTTGAGTTTGCTTTGCTGGACCTTTTCACAAGGAATGTCAGATTAGACTTTTTCTTCTTTTTTTTTCCTTCTTCTCCCCAAAGTCCCCCCAGTACATAGTTGTAAATTCTAGTTGTAGGTCCTTCCAGTTCTGCTATGTGGGACACTGCCTCAGCATGGCTTGATGAGCAGTGCTAGGTCTGCACCCAGGATCTGAACCAGCGAAACCCTCGGCCGCCGAAACAGAGCGCACAAACTTAACCACTCAGCCATGGGCTGGGCCCTCAGATTAGACTTTTAAAAAAGCCTCTCAAACACAGGAAGCCAATCCAGGAACTAGCCACCAGACTTCACCTCCCACACCTATAGATTTGAGTGAATTCCTCTCTTTTTGAGTTCCCTAAGATATCCTGAGGTCCGGAGCCTGCCAGAAAGTGACCTTCCTTACTCACCTATAAGGCTGGGAAACCCCATAAGCCAGGTTACCAGGCCAGTTTTTCCAAGAGTACTGGCTCCATGAAGTCAACCTTAGTCCCTTAAACCAGATTCTCTGCACATCATTCTCAAATATAACATTCCAGACAAAGCCTTGGTGATAGAAACAATGTTTCCAATTGTATCCTGTTACAAAAAGAGATTCTTATTGAACTTATGCAAATAACTATATTGTCAAGACAATAAAAATACTAGGAGTTTCCGAATTCTGGAGAGATGAGGTAGAGAGAAAAAGTAATTGTTTCATCTTTGTTCATAAAGGTATAATCTACCAGACTACTGTAAGCTATAGACAGCTTAAGAGAAAAGTAAAAAGGGTTCTTTAAATCTGGAAAACAAAACATTAAAGAACCTGCAATGTTTCAAACACAGAATCATAAAAAAATTATAATCATCCTCATCAGTTCATTCAGTCCCATGTAATTAGTTAGTTCTTGTTCTGCTTGACCTTGGGTTAACAGTTTTATGAATCCATGAGCTTCTTCATTAGTTCTGGAAATTCTTACTCAGTCCAATGGCATGGTCAAAAGTTATTTGACTGATGCCATCATGGAGCCTTCTTGCCTGTAGCTAATTGTAAATGCTTTCAGAGAAGAATGAGAGTAAAACAATTTGTCTGTGAATGACAGACTTAAAATGGCCATGGTTAAGGTTCTGATGAGAGTTCATTTGATAAGGAAAATTAGTTATTTGTGTGGCAAACAATATTTTAACATAATAACCGGACAACAGTATTGACAAATTTCTATCAACCTCATATATTTCTGGAATACCTATATTAGTAACATATATATATCCATACACATATAACCTAAGAAGGTTTGTTATCATTTCTTATTTGACAATGCTTCCCACATAATTTAACATACCAAACAAACCTAATTAGTTTAACATCTCTTTTACAAGATGAAACAAATCCTTTGAGATTTTCCAGAGGCCCTCTGGAATATCCCAAAGTCAGTTTGTAGTCAAAAAGACTCCTTTTAGAATTTGATTTGGAGGAGGTGACAAAAATGTCAAAAGATTTAAACACTTGACTAAGATCACAAGTCACTGTGAAACAATACTTAGCTATCTATTTAAATAAAGTGACAAACAAAAGATTTCAAAGGCAAATATAGAAAGTTACATAGTTGTTACAGAGCACAGGCAGAGTAGATTTAGTCCTAGGATTTTTGGAATGAGAAATGAGCACTAGCTTCAGCTTAAAGTCACCAGTTGTGTTAGCCCCCAGCAAGAGAGTCAGCCTGTCCTTTGAAGCCAAGCACTGACTTCTCCTCTTCTGCTGTGAAAGTCCTAGGTGGCATCTTCTTCCAATACAAGGCTGTCTCATCTACACTGACAATATGTTGTTTAGTGTATCCACCTTCGTTACTTCTCTTAGCTAGCTGTTCCGGACAACTTGCTGCAGCTTCTACACCAGCACTTGATGCTTCACTTGCACTTTTATGTTATGGAGACAGCTTCTTTCTTTGAACCTCATGAACCGACCTCCACTAGCTTCAGACTTTTCTTCTGCAGCTTCCTCACCTCTCAGCCTTGATAGAATTGGAGAGAGTTAGGGCCTTGCTCTGCATTAGGCTTTGGCTTAAGGGAATGTTGTGTTGCGGCTGATGTCATCTTCTATCCAGACCACTAAAACTTTCTCCATATCAGCAATAAGGCTGTTTCGTTTTCTTATCATTGGTGTGTTCACTGGAGTAGCACTTTTAATTTCTTCCAAGAACTTTTCTTTTGCATTCACAGCTTGGCTAACTGTTTGGAACAAGAGGCTAGCTTTAGGTTTATCTTAGCTTTCCAAATGCCTTCCTCACTAAGCTTCATCATTTCTAGCTTTTGACTTACAGTGAGAGATGTGTGACTCTTCCTTTTACTTGAATACTTAAGAGGCCAGTGTAGGGTTATTAACTGGCCTTATTTCAATATTGTGTCTCAGGGAAAAGGGAGGCCTGAGGAGAGGAAGGGAGAGAGGGGAACACTGGTCAGTGGAACAGTTGGAAAACACACAACATTTACAGATTAAGTTCACTTTTTTTTTTTTTTTTTTGGTGAGGAAAACTGGCCCTGAGCTAACATCTGTTGCCAGTCTTCTTCTTTTTGCTTGATGAAGACTGTTGCTGAGCTAACATCTGTGCCAATCTCCCACTGTTTTGTATGTGGGACACCGCCACAGCATGGCTTGATGAGTGGTGTGTAGGTCTGCACCAGGCATCTGAACTGGCAAACCCTGGGCCGTGAAAGTGGACCATGCAAACGTAACCACTATGCTACCAAGCCAGCCCCTAAGTTTGCTGTCTTAAATGGGTGCAGTTCATGGTGCCCTAAAACAATTATAATAGTAACATCAAAGATCACTGATCACAGATTACTATAACAAATATAATAACAATGGAAAAGTTTGAAATATTGTAAAAGAATTACCAAAATGTGACAGAGACAAAAAGTGAGCAAATGCTGTAGGAAAAAGTGTCAATAGACTTGCTCAATGTGGGTTTACCACAAACCATCAATTTGTAAAAAATGTGGTATCTGCAAAGTGCAATAAAGCAAAGTACAATAAAAGGGTGTATGCCTTAATTTTTTTTCTACCTAGATTTACTAGTTGAACAAGCTTATGCTATCTCTATAAGATGTTTAAGATTATAAAACTATAAAACCAAACTAAGAATAAAATGTATAATAAAAATGAATTGCTTCATATATGTCAAGCACGGCACTATGAAAAAAGGGGCGGGGAACATGTATTTAATCTTTTTAGGTTTTTGCTTTTGTGATGTTTGCCTAATGTGTGTTTTGTAAAAATAATTAGTAGGGAAATAATTTGAGACGATGGCTAACTCTGTTTACTCTTACGTCTGCCTAAAATAAGAATCTAAGTCATTTCTAAGTAAAATAAACTACTGAAACATTCATTATCGAACCTAAGTTTAAGTTTATATATTTTTGGCATCTTGTTTTTACATGGTATAAAGAAGCTAAAGATACTTGGATTTGCTAGTAAACATGTCGTTTGCTACACTGAGAAACTGTACTATGAGGAATCACGTGCCCCCAGAAATTGTGAAATTGTATACAGACGGTCCCCAACTTACAACGGTTTGACTTATGATTTTTTGACTTTATGTTGGTGTAAAAGCGATACACATTCAGTGGGAACCATACTTTATATTTTGAATTTTGATCTTTTCCTGGGCTAGCGATATGCAGTACTATATACTCTTGTGACGCTGGGTAGCGGCAGCCACAGCGGTAGTGAGCCACAGCTCCCAGTCAGCCACGTGATCACAAGAGCAAACAACCAACACACTTACAATCATTTTGTACCCACAGAACCATTCTGTTTTTTACTTTCACTACTGTATACAATTAATTACATGAGATATTCAACACTTTATTATAAAACAGCTTTGTGTTAGATGATTTTACCCAACTGTAGGCTAATGTAAGTGTTTCGAGCATGTTTCAGGTAGGCTCGGCTAAGCTATGATGTTCGGTAGGTTAGGTGTATTAAACGCATTTTTGACTTACATTTTCACTTACATTGGGTTTATCAAGATGTAACCTCATCATAAGTTGAGGGAGTGCTGTATTCATAAATTTACTAATCTACTCCAGAATACTGATCTATGACAGACCACAGATGTTTACTTCCTAGTTTTCTCTGTAAAAGAAAGGTTATTAATGGTTAAAAATCATATAAATATGTGTAAATGAAACTACTAAAAATTCTAAGAATGAAGAGAAGCAACTTTGTATGCTAAGTATGCAAGGTATGAAAGATGTGTTTTTGTTCAAAGAAAAAAAGTAATTTCATTCTAAGGTAGACTTACTGGTTGTTCCAGGATGAGAAAGAAGAAAAATATAGGACAAAAAACTGAATGGAGGGGCCGGCTCCGTGGCTGAGTGGTTAAGTTCGCGCGCTCCACTGCAGCGGCCCAGGGTTTGGATCCTGGGCATGGACATGGCACCACTCGTCAGGCCACGTTAAGGCGGCGTCCCACATCCCACAACTAGAAGGACCTGCAACTAAGATATACAACTATGTACCCAGGGCGGGGGGGGGGGGGGGGGGGGGGGGGGGGGAGGAGGGATAGGGGAAAAAAAAAAAAAAAAAAAAAAAGACTGGCAACAGTTGTTAGCCCAGGTGCCAATCTTTAAAAAAAAAAAAAAAAAAATATTGAAACACTATTTTAAAAAAAAAAAACACAGAACTTTAATATCAAAAGTGCACTAAATCAAAACTATAATGCCAAAGTTTTCTTGGGTTCTTGGTCTGCTCTTATTAGGAAATTATAAAAAGGTTTTTCTTTACCTATTAAGTAATCTGCCTCGGAAACAAAGATTTTGTGTCTTATCAAAATAATTTCCTGTGTTTCACGTTACCTTTATCAGGTCTTTGATTATTTAAAAAAAAAGCTGAGTCTTCTCAATTTTAGAAGAGCCTGGATGACAGCACATCTGTTTACATTGTTTACTGAATAGTTCAATCCCACTGTTGAGACCTACTGCTCAGAAAAAAAGATTCCTTTCAAAATATTACTGCTCAGTGACAACACAGCTGGTCACCCAAGAGCTCTGACTGATGGAGATGTACAAGATTAATGTTGTTTTCATGCCTGCTAACACAACATCCATTCTGCAGCCCATGGATCAAGGAGTAATTTCAACTTGCAAGTCTTATTATTTAAGAAACACATTTCGTAAGGCCACAGCTGCCACAGACAGTGATTCCTCTAATGGATCTTGGCAAACTAAAGTGAAAACCTTCTGGAAAGGATTAACCATTCTAGACACCATTAAGAACATTTGTGATTCACGGGAAGAGGTCAAAATATCAACATAACAGGAGTTTGGAAGAAGCTGGTTCCAACACTCATGGATGACTTTGAGGGTTTCAAGACTTCAGTACAGCAAGCAACTGCAGATGTGGCGGAAATAGCAAGAGAACTAGAATTAGAAGCGGGGCCTAAAGATGTGACTGAATTGCTGCAATCTCATGATAAAACTTTAATGGATGAAAAGTTGCTTCTTATTGATGAGCAAAGAAAGTGGTTTCTTGAGATGGAATCTACTCCTGGTGAAGATGCTGTGAAAATTGTTTAAACGACAACAAAGGATCTAGAATATTACATAAACTTAGTTGATAAAGCAATGGCAGGGGTGAGAGGATTGAGTCCAATTTTGAAAGAAGTTCTACAGTGAGTAAAATGTTATCAAACGGCATCAGAGGCCTCAGAGAAATTGTTCGTGAAAGGAAAATTCAATCAATGCAGCAAACTTCATTGCTGTCTTACTTTAACAAATTGCCACTACGCAACTAGAAGGACCTGCAGATAAGATACACAACTATGTACCGGGGGGATTTGGGGAGATAAAGAAGGAAAAAAAGAAGGAAACTGCCACAGCCACCCCAACCTTCAGCAACCACCACCCTGATCAGTCAGCAGCCATCAACACTGAGGCAAGACCCTCCACCAGCAAAAAGATTATGACTCGCTGAAGGCTCAGATGATGGTTAGCATTTTTTAGCAATAAAGCATTTTTTAATTAAGGTACATAAATTGTTTTTCAAGGCATAATGTTATTGAACACAATAGACTACAGTATAATATATACGTAATTTTTATATGCACTGGGAAACCAAAAAATTCACGACTCATTTTATTGCGGCGGTCTGGAACTGAACTCACAGTATCTCAGAGGTATGCCTGTGTATGTCTGCATTATATTTAATGCTGACAACTCAGAAGACACACCTGTTTTTATTTCACCAACAATTTTAAAATTATATTTATGAAAAATTACCCCTGATCATGTGAACTTAAAACATTGGGTTAGTTTCTTTATTTCTGAGAGTTTCAGCAATATTTAATTCATATAAGCGCTCGTTTATCTCTAAGCCAACTTGAATGGAACCGATTTAAGGAATTTTATAAATTAACTTGGTAATACCATCCAGAGGTACAAAAATATCACACATCTATAACATACATATATATTAACATAAATAAACATACAGACATAAATAGAGATCTTATGGTTTTCATTCTAAAATTTTAGCCATGAGTTAACAAAACATAGTAATATAAACTCACTGGTGTATACAAAATAATTAGCTCTTGTCTTTTCTCCACTTCATATTTTTATGCAAATTGTTTCTGGAAAATGGGACAAATTAAGGTTACCTGTTTACCAATTTTGTAGAGACCACCTTCAAGACCTTCCCTTGCCATGATATGTAATCTTATGGAGGCTGTGGACCAAATTTTAGGTGAGTCACCGAGGAGACATCTAGCAGCTACCTGATGTCTCCAAAGCCCATCCAACTGGCCAAAACATCCAGTCCATTTCCAATTAGGCTTTTTCCTTTTTAGCCTCAAGTGGCCGCTTTTAGGGGTCCCTAAGGCCCTTGACAGCCCCAAATGGAGGACAGGGAGCCCAAAGCCAAGTGGCTAGACAGACTGAGGTGGAAAAAGGTCTGGCAGGGGTAGAGGGATAGAGGAGGAAGGCATTTGGAGGGGGACATATCAAATGATTCAAAGGAATTGGAGGGAAGACCGAAGGTGGTAAGAGGAGGAAGGAGAAGCAGAGGCAATGGGAAGGGAGAAGTATTAGAGGAGCCAGTTCGGGGAGATCTCAAGTTTGACAAAGAGGCCAATGAAGTTCCATATTATTCTCAGCAACATCATGCCTACAAGAATGGAGGTAGACACAGCTGGCAGAGAATATAGTCAGCAGGGGTTCAAAAACCCTTAGTTTGAGTCAACGAAGAAGTTCTCATGGGAGAAGCAGGATCCAGTAGAAAAAACTGAGAGGTGTCACAGAGAGCAAGGAAGAAAGACTTCCAGCACAAAGAGTCAAGGAATAATCAAAAAAAGAGACTTCCAGCCCAGTAGGTACCTTTCAAACAAAGAAGCCTAGGACTCTATCCCAGCTTCTTACAAACAGCTGCTTGCCTGGGACTCTAACTGAGCTTCTTATAAACAGAGAAACCTGGGACTCTAACCCAGTCTGTGTTTATCTGGGACTCTATCCCATCTTCTGGAGTACACTCAGACTCTTAAGAATCAAAATCTATCCTTACCAGCTTCCACGGACGTTTGTCCGGAGCAATGGTTCAGGAGTCGGACTCACCAATGGATCCCCGATCAATCAGTCAGGAGTGAAGATAAAGGCTTCAAAGGTACACACTTAGGGTCCTGGGTGAGAGGTCCGGGGGTCCAATGATGAATCTGATCCTATCCGAGTTGTGGCACCATAACTGTTAAAAGGAAAAAAATATTCAATGACACTCGTTAAAACATGGTAAGGAAGACTTTGAGGGGGGAGGCCTATCTCAATAGGTATAGGGACCACTGCGATGAAATTTTGCAGTGAGAGAAAGAGATTGGACTCAACTCCAAATACTGGTAAGTGGGAATTTATAGCTAAGGAGCAGGATGGGGTCAGTAGACGGAAAATTACTAAGAGGAAATATCAGGGGTAGGGGGGCTCCGATTAAACACATCTGACAGGATTCTTGCTGAAGACGGGCCAGGGTGATCAGACATCACCTGGGGGATTGTGGAGGATGAGAAACCCAATCAGATGTTGAGAGTGTTCAGATATCGAGGATGGGGCTTCTTGCTAAACTGACTTGGCAGGGTCTTGCTAAAACTGCATTTTACGAGGATGTGCACAAATGGGCCTAGGAGAAGGTTCAGGAGTCTGACTAAAGTTTGGTAAAGCAAAAAATGTTTGCCACTTGTTTCTTCCTTTACTCACACACATAATATTTCTCACACCAGACGCATGTGCTTTTTCCCCAACACCAACCAATTCTCCAACACCAGCTGGATGTCCTACAATTCAATTCAATTCAATTCAATTCTGACACTACCTGGAGTTAGTGCAGACCCCACAAGATAAGGGCTCAGTCCCACAAGACTGTTCCTCACTTCAGACACCAATCATAAATAGTAGGTCCCCATGATACGCACAACTTCGGTCCAACTTGGCTACAAATCAGAGGTTCCTACGACCCCCTCCTTTGAGTCAATCACTTCCTACAGCTCACAGAACTCAGGGAAACACTTACTTACATTTACAAGTTTATTATATAATAAAAGATGTGATAAAGGACACAGATGAACAGCCAGATGAAGAGAGACATCGGGCGAGATCCAGAAGGTTCCAGTGCAGGAGCTTCTGTCCCTGCAGACTTGGGGTGCACCACCCTCCCAGCACACAGATGTGCTCACCAACCCAGAAGCTCTCCAAAACCCATACTTTGGGGATTTTTACGGAGGCTTCTTCACAGAGGAATGATCAATTGTTAACTCAATCTCCAGCCCCTCTCCCTTTCCAGGAGGGTGGGGGCGTGCGGCTGAAAGATCCAAGCTTCTAATCATAGCTTGGTCTTTCCGGTGACCAGCCCCTATCCTGAAGCTATCCAGCAGCCCACCAAGAGTCACCTCTGTAGATCCAACAGCACTCCTATCCCCCAGGAAATTCCAAGAGATTTAGAAGCTCTGTATCAGAAATCAGGGTAAAGACCAAATATAAGAACAAAAGATGCTCCTAGTGCTCTTATCACTTAGGAAACTAGAAGGGTTCCAAGAGCTCTGTGCCAGGAAACAAGGGCAGATATAAATATTTCAAAAACCAGGATTAATGAATATTGTCTACGATCTTTTTGATAAAGGCCACAAGTTTAATTATCTGAGTTTGAATTACCAGTATATTTAAAACATTGCATGTGTTTTAAAAATTCAAAATTGCATAAAGAAAGCCATGTGTATCTAGTGGTTTTATAGTTCAAGCCAACTGCTGATGAATGTTAGATTTCTCAGTTTCATACAGCACAATCCCATCTTTTAATATTCTAAGAGTTATTCTGCTAATATAAGGCTTCTATCCAATTACATTTCTACAACAGAATTAATCTCCAAGGCATTTCACTTCAACTGAAAATGTCAATTTTATTATAGGACATTTAAAATTCTTGAATGCCATTTGGCTTTTGGCAATTTGTCTTGACTAAACAAAAATCAAACCTAGACACAAAATTAATGTATCTTACATAAAACTATTTCTAATTACTGTTTACCTAACAATGAAGGACCTTCAAAAGTAGGCCACACTTCACAGCCAGGCAAGCTAACCACTGGCTGCATTAGATGCCCGTAGCTCTGCTGCAGCCCAGAGTGGGAAAGTGAGATCCAGCAGTATCAGATGGTAGCAGAGCTGCAAGTCTGGGTGAACCAGCTCACGGCTGCCGCAAAAGCCCATAACACCACTGCAGACCCTAAGGAGGGAGCATGTCCAGGCGGGTTGTGGGAGCAGGCACCAGCAACCCAAAGCCCCCATGTGATTATTCCCACAGCTGACAGAAGACCCCACATGGCCACTGCGATCCCAGGAGGGGCCCAGGCTCAGTCAGGACAGCTGACAGGGATCCTGGTCAGTGCAGATTACACAGCTGCTGCCCCCTCCCCCCAACTGGAAGCAGTAACCAAACTCTATCTCTATGTGGAGGCACAAATCCATGCCACCAAGCAGTACAAAAAAAATATTAAATCTCCAGAACAGAAGGAAAATGACAAGTACCAAGAAAACAATCCCAAAGACACAGAAATCTATAACCCAAATGACAAAGAATTCAAAATATCTATCATTAAAAAACTCAATGAGTTAGAAGAGAATACAGATAGACAATTCAATGAGTTCAGGAGCTACATCACAAAAGAGCTTGATACTGTAAAGAAGAACCAATCAGAAATGTTGGAAATGAAAAACACAATGGAGGAGATTAAGAAAAATCTGGACTCCCTGAACAGTAAGGCTGATAATACGGAGGACAGAATTAGCAGTCTGGAGGACAGGAATATAGAAATGCTTCAGATAGAGGAGGAGAGAGAACTAAGACTAAAAAGAAATGAAGGAACTTTCCAAGAAATATCCAACTCAATTAGGAAACACAACATAAGGATTATAGGTATCCCAGAGGGAGAAGAGAAGGAGAATGGAGCAGAAAGCTTGTTCAAAGTAATAATAGCCGAAAACGTCCCAAACCTGAGGAGACAATTGGAAATCCACATGACAGAAGCTAACAGGGGCTGGCCCCGTGGCCGAGTGGTTAAGTTCGCGTGTTCCGCTGCGGTGGCCCAGGGTTTCAGTGGTTCAAATCCTGGGCACAGACATGGCATCGCTCATCAGGCCATGCAGAGGCGGCATCCCACGTACCACAACTAGAAGGATCCACAACTAAAATATATACAACTATGTACTAAGGGGCTCTGGGGAGAAAAAGGAAAAATTTTTAAATCTTAAAAAAAAAAAAAAGTTAATAGATCTCCAAACTTTACCAATGTAAAAAAACCAAAAAAAGGGGGTTACAAAACCCTGAGCAAAGGAGATAAGTAGAAAGACAAAATCAGAAAATTGCAGCTCTCCATCAGAACAGGTTAGCAAATGCTAAAGGATAACATTAAAGATAAAGGGAAGATGGGGCTGGGGGCTGAGTGGTTGAGTTTGCAGGCTCCACTTTGGCAGCCCAGGGTTTTGCCAGTTCGGATTCTGGGCACGGACCTAGCACCACTCATCAAGCCACGCTGAGGCGGCGTCCCACATGCCACAACTAGAAGGACCCACAACTAAAAATATACAACTGAGTATTGGGGGGCTTTGGGGAGAAGGAAAAATAAAAAATAAATAAAATCTTCAAAAAAGGGTGTGGGGGAAGGAGCGGCCTGGTGGTGCAGCGGTTAAGTGCGCATGTTCCGCTTCGGCAGCCCGGGGTTCGACAGTTTGGATCCTGGGTGCAGACATGGCACCACCTGGCAACCCATGCTGTGGTAGGCATCCCACATAGAAAGTAGAGGAAGATGGGCACGGATGTTAGCTCAGGGCCAGTCTTCCTCAGCAAAAAGAGGAGGATTGGCAGATGTTAGCTCAGGGCTAATCTTCCACAAACAAAGAAAAAAAGAAAAAAAGGGAAGGGAAACACCAAGAATAAATATAACCTTGTCATTTTAAACACAAACTCACAACACAAGAAGACAAAAAGATGTGACAATAACAACCTAGAAGGGGAAGAGGAAAGGGAACTAGCTTAGTCTAAGGAAATAACAGACTATCAGAAAATGGATTATCTCATCTACGAGATGTTTTATACAAACCACATGGTAACCACTAAACAAATAATTAGAATGGAGACACAAATTAGAAATAAGAAGAAAACCAACACAGAAAACCACCTAACTGAATTGGTAGTCCAAAATGCATGGGATGAGAAACAAAAGAAATGCAGGAGAACCAGAAAACGAGCAATAAAATGGCAGCATTAGGACCCCACATTTCAATAATCACTCTAAATGTAAATGCATTGAATTCTCCAATCAAAAGACACAGAGTGGCAGGATGGATTAAAAACAAGACCCAAGAACATGCTGCCTCCAGGAAACACCTCAGCCCCAAAGACAAACACAGACTCAGAGTGAAGGGATGGAAGACGATACTCCAAGCTAATAGTGAACATAAGAAGGCAGGTGCTGCCATATTTATATCAGACAAAGTAGACTTCAAGGCAAAACAGGTAAAGAAAGACTAAGAGGGGAAGTTTATAATGATAAAAGGGACTCTCCACCAAGAAGACATAACACTTATAAATATATATGCGCCCAACACAGGAGCACCAAAGTACGAAAAGCAACTATTAACAAAACTAAAAGGAGATATGAACAACAATATGATAATAGTAGGGGACCTCAACACCCCCTAACACCAATGGATAGATCATCCAGACAGAAAGTCAACAAGGAAATTGTACAATTAAATTAAAAACTAGACTAGATTGACTTAATAGATATAGATATATAACACTCCATCCAAAGACAGCAAGTTACACATTCTTCTCAAGTGCGCATGGAACATTCTCAAGGATAGACCATGTGTTGGGAAACAAAGCAAGCCTCAACAAACTTAAGAGCACTGAAATAATATCAAGCATCTTTTCCAACCATAATGCTATGAAACTAGAAATAAATTACCAGAATAAAGTTGAGAAAGGGGCAAAGATGTGGAGATTAAACAACATGCTAGTGAATGACCAATGGATCAAAGGAGAAATCAAATATTATCTGGAGAAAAATGAAAATGAAAACATACCATACCAATTCATTTGGGATGCAGCAAAAGCCATATTAAGAGGGAAATTCATCGTAATACAGGCTTACCTCAATAAACAAGAAAAATCTCAAATAACCAATCTCAAACTACACCTAACAGAATTAGAAAAAGAAAAACAAACAAAGCCCAAAGTCAGCAGGAGGAGGGAAATAATAAAAATTAGAGCAGAAATAAATGAAATCAAAACCAAAAAGACAGTACAAAGGATCAATGAAACAAAGAGCTGGATCTTCGAGAAATAAAATTGACAGTGTCTTAGCAAGGCTCACTAAAAAAAAAGAGGGGACTCAAATAAATAAAATCAGAAATGAAAGAGGAGAAATCACAACGGATGCCACTGAAATACAAAAGGTTATCAGAGAATACTATGAAAAACTATATGCCAACGAATTGGACAACCTAGAAGAAATGGATAAATTCTTGGACTCTTACACTCTCCCAAAACTGAATCAGGAAGAAATAGAGAATGTGAATAGACCAATCACAAGTAAAGAGATTGAAACAGCAATCAAAAACCTCCCCAAAAATAAATGTCCAGGACCAGACAGCTTCTCTGGAGAATTCTACCAAACGTTCAAAGAAGACTTAATACCTAGCCTTCTCAAACTATTCCAGAAAATTGAGGAAGATGGAGCACTTCCTAACACATTCTACGAGGCCAACATCACCCTGATCCCAAAACCAGACAAGGACAACACAAAGAAGAAAAACTACAGGCCAATATCACTAGTGAACATAGACACAAAAATCCTCAACAAAATATTGGCAAACCGAATACAGCAACACAGTAAAAAGATCATACACCATGATCAAGTGGGATTTATACCAGGGACACAGGGACAGTTCAACATCCACAAATCAATCAATGTAATATACCACAGTAACAAAATGAGGAAGAAAAACCACATGATCATCTCAATAGATGCAGAGAAAGCATTCGACAAGATCCAACATCCAGGGGCCGGCCCCATGGCCGAGTGGTTAAGTTCGCACGCTCTGCTGCAGGCAGCCCAGTGTTTCGTTGGTTCGAATCCTGGGCACCGACATGGCACTGCTCATGAAGCCACGCCGAGGTGGCGTCCCACATGCCACAACTAGAAGGACCCACAACTAAAAATATACAACTAGGTACTGGGGGGCTTTGGGGAGAAAAATGAAAAAAATAAAAAAAAATCTTAAAAAAAAAAATCCAACATCCATTTATAAAAACTCTCAATAAAATGGGAATAGAAGGAAAGTACCTCAACACAATAAAGGCCATATATGACAAACCCACAGCCAATATCATACTCAATGGGGAAAAACTGAAAACCACCCCTCTAAGAACAGGAACAAGACAAAGATGCCCACTCTCACCACTCTTATTCAACATCTTACTGAAAGTTTTGGCTAGAGCAATTAGGCAGGAAAAAGAAATAAAGGGAATCCAAATGAACAATGAAGAAGTGAAACTCTCGCTGTTTGCAGATGACATGATCTTATATACAGAAAACCCTAAAAAATCCATCAGAAAGCTACTAGAAGTAATCAACAATTACAGCAAAGTTGCAGGGCACAAAATCAACTTACAGAAATCAGTAGCATTTGTATACTCTAATAACGAACTAGCAGAGAACTCAAGAACACAATCCCACTCACAATCCCAACAAAAATAATAAAATATCTTGGAATAAATTTAACCAAGGAAGTGAAAGACCTATACAATGAAAACTTCAAGACTTTCCTGAAAGAAATTGATGACAACATAAAGAGATGGAAAGACATTCCATGCACATGGATTGGAAGAATAAACATAGCTAAAATGTGCATACTACCTAAAGTAATCTACAGATTCAACACAATCCAAATCAGAATCCCAATGACATTCTTCATGGAAATAGACCAAAGAATCCTAAAATTCATATAGGGCAACAAAAGATCCCAAATTGCTAAAGCAATCCTGAGAAAAAAGAACAAAGCTGGAGGCATCACAATCCTGACTTCAAAATATACTACAAAGCTATCATAATCAAAACAGCATGGTACTGGTCCAAAACAGGCACACAGATTAACGGAACAGAATTGAAAGCTCAGAAATAAAACCACACATCTATGGACAGCTAATCTTTGACAAAGGAGCTGAGAACATACAATGGAGAAAACAAAGTCTCCTCAACAAATGGTGCTGGGAAAACTGGACAGCCACATGCAAACAAATGAAAATACACCATTCTTTTATGCTATTCACAAAAACAAACTCAAAATGGATCAAAGACTTAAAGGTAAGACCTGAAACCATAAGACTTCTGGAAGAAAATATAGGCAGTACACTCTTTGCCATCAGTCTTAAAAGGATCTTTTTGGACACCATGTCTTCTCAGAGAAGGGAAACAATAGAAAGAATAAACAAATGGGACTTCATCAGACTAAAGAGCTTCTACGAGGCAAGGGAAAATAGGACTGAAACAAAAACACAACCCACCAACTGGAAAAAATTTTGGCAAATCATATGTATCTGACAGAGGGTTAATCTCCATAATATATAAAGGACTCATACAACTCAACAACAAAAAATCAAACAACCCGATCAAAAAATGGGCAGGGGATATGAACAGACATTTCTCCAAAGATACACAGATGGCCAATAGGCACATGAAAAGATGCTCATCATCACTGAGCATCAGGGAAATGCAAATCAAAACTACACTAAGCTATCACCTTACACCCATGAGAATGGCTAAAATAACCAAAACAAAAAATAACAAATGTTGGAGAGGTTGTGGAGAAAAAGGAATCCTCATACACTACTGGTGGGAATGCAAACTGGTGCAGCCACTATGAAAAACAGTATGGAGATTTCTCAAAAAATTAAAACTAGAAATACCATACGACCCAGCCATCCCAATACTGGGTATCTATCCAAAGAACTTGAAATCAGCAATTCAAAGAGACCCATGCACCTCTATGTTCATCGCAGCATTATTTACAATAGCCAAAACACGGAAGCAACCTAAGTGCCCATGGACTGACGACTGGGTAAAGAAGATATAGTATATATATTTATACATACACAATGGAATACCACTCAGCCATAAAAAAGGATAAAATCATCCCAGTCACAGCAACATGGATGGACCTTGAGGGTATTATGTTAAGCGAAATAAGCCAGATAAACACAGACAATGTCTGTATGACTCCACTCATATGTGGAAGATAAACACGTAGACAAAGAGAATAGATTAGTAGTTACCAGGGGAAAGGGGGGGCTGGAGGGGGGGCACAAAGGGTGAAGTGGTGCACCTATGAGTCACAAATAAGAATGTACAACTGAAATTTCACAAGGTTATAAACTATCGTAACCTCAATAAAAAATTTTTTTAAAGTAGGCCATATTTACTTCAATTACAGCTAATGAAGCTGTGTTGTTTTTAAACCTGCACCAGATTTATGCTGTCATAATCAGGTAACTATTCGAAGAATTTCTTAGAAAAAGGCACCTGCTGCATAACAAAGACAGCTGTAGTAGGTTTAATTTAGACTATGCTGCACATTGACGTGAATTTTTAAATTGCATTTGTGTCAACAGAACTGGAATGAGCTACAAGTGTCACGATCACAAAATGACAGAAAGCGTCTTATTATATTGCACATCTAAGCTACTGCAACACTTGGTTACCTTAACTTTCTCAATGATTTATGACGTAGCTGTCTTTCCCATCTATCCTATTTGCAAATGTATTAATCCTTTAATCTCTGCAGCAGAGGCCTTCTGTTTGTGTTCTACTTCCAACGAAAATCCAAACAGCCCCTCATATTTTAATTGCACCTCAAGCTATTCTTTTTTGTGACGACTAGAAATCTGTCAATTAATAAATGCGTCGCTCAGTTAGCAGCAAAGAAATAACTGTACGATGGTGGTTAAGCAGCTCCATAATTGCAGCATATAATACCCACTGTTGCTCCTAATGCCACCAGGTTGACTCAGACTAATGAGCTCTCCAGGGCCACTGTCTAACACAGGCCTGTCAAGATGAGCACTCAGCAGTGGAGTCTCCCGAAGAATGCATCCAAACATTGTACTTGCTTCTCATACATAAACACAGAGGACTGATTTTTAGGTTCTTCGACACACAGAATTGCACCGAAAACAATCAAAGCATCACGTGATTTTGGAAAAGACTATTCCTTCCCTTCTTTACAGTGAATCTTAAATTAGAACAAGAATGCTACTTATAACGACATTTGTTCGCGGTAGTACTGGATCTCCTAACGCTGCAGCTCCTAACACAGATTTTAACCTTGTTAAGTATCAAAACTATAGCACGAAATGAGCCAAAACGCTAACTGGGCACAAAAGACTGTTCATATGTCTTTGGCGAACCTGGTTATAAAATCACGTGCCCGGGGACCATTCCACTGGGTATACACTGGATGATATAGCCCAAAGCGGGCAAGGAGCCCCAAACACGCAAAGTCAATGCCGCTGCCCAGGACCAGTGAGCCCTTAACAACATCCCCGCCCCAACTCCTCCCCAGCCCAGGAATCAGACTCCCCGATCCTAAGAATCTTAATCCTGGTCTTCACACAAGCCTCCAAAACCTGAACACCAGGCTTTCAGGCTTCCACCACCGCCAGCCTCGAAAGTTCACGACATCGTAAAGTCCTTTTCCTTGAGAACTTAGGCCCCCTCCACCCAGACCTGTCTCCCTCCGGTCCCCCGTGGAGGGGGAGCTCCCCTTTCCCTCGGTCCCCGCGCCCGGCAACGCTACTCACAGGCTGGCGGCGTCAGGGGGCAGCGGGCTCGACAGCGCCCTCCAGCTCGGGGCGGGCAGTTTCCTGCGACTGCAGTCCAGCAGAGGGATGCGGCAGGAGCAGAGCGCGGGGCAGACACCTGCCCGGGCGGCCGGCAGCAGGAAGAGCACCGCCTGGGCGAGGAAGAGGAGCCGGGAAAGCGGTCCCGACGCACACTCCAGCAGCGGCTCCTCCCGGACGCCTCGGGGCGCCGGCGCCATTTTCTTCCCCGACCCGGCCCCGGCAGAGAAGAGCCGCCAGCTACAAAAGGCGGCTCGGCGGAGACGCTTGGCGGCTGCGCGACCACCCGAGGCCCCACTGTCGCCCGCACCCTCTAAAGGCAGGCGAGGGGCGGATACGGCGCGGCAGTGGGGGCGGCGGCCGAGGACACACGGCTGAGGCCCCACGGACAACGCTCCTCCGCCCCGCCCCGCGACGCAACGTCTTCACGCACAGGAACCAGCCAATCGGTGCCAGAGGACGAGATCGCATGGGGGCGGGACTCCGTGAGGGGGCGGGGCCGGAGATAGCGAGCTCCTTAAGGAGGAAGCCTTTAAGGTGTCCTGCGCTTTCCGGCGTCCCTCCGGGGTTCCGCCGCCGTTCCTCCGCTGGAGGGCGCCGTGGCTCCTTCAGAGGGAGTAGGTGCTGTAGTGCTGCAGAGTCCAATGTGCTGACTTGGGGTATATCTATTAGGGCGATAGGAAAGGACCTTTTCTCTTCTCTAGAGGCTCCAAGAAAAGAGAATGGCAGAAGGGCTGCCTTCCAAGTCGCAGATGCGAATGGGGCGCGGGAGCTTCCATCTGGACCGGTTGGTCTCCTGAGCCGAGCTGGGCCCTCCTCCGCCCGCTTCTGCTTGTCTGCAGCTCGTGGTGTCCTACAAATGGGCAGCAAGTCTCACTCTCCTGACAGGAAACATCCATCACTATCAATTGATGGCCACCTAATCTCACGTAGACCGAGGCCCTGTTTATTCATCTTTGTACCTCCAGCTTCTCTTCTAGCTCGGAGTTCAGTACGTGTTGATGGGACTGCACCTGCTAGGCATGTCTCTAAGGAAAATACTCTTCTTTTCTCTGTTTTGGAGAATGGTGTTCTAGATACAATAGTCACTCTCAGAAAGGCAAGCGGGACATGTAGATAAAGAGGGTGTTGAACAGTCAACAAAGTGAAGGCTGGGTGTGAGGAAATTTTTTATTTATCCTGAAGCAAAGGTTATGGAAAACCTACTAGAAAAGGTGAAGTCTGGCCACTTTATGCTCACTCAGCCATGTATATCCAAGATTATAAATAAGACTTTGAGAATGTTAACCTAAAAATAAAGAGCCAAAATGAAAGGCAAAGAGACATTTATGTTCTGGTCGAAGAGTTGCAATTTGAGGCACACAGATTTGGATAGGAACCCAAATAGTGTTCTGCTAGAGAGTAAAAGTGAGGGGTTTTTAAAGACAAAGAAAAGAGGTTGTATTACCAAGAATTTTAATTGGAGTTAGAGGCAGAGCACTAGTCTTGGCAAAACATTGGTCAATTATTGATTCTATCTTCAGAAAGTCCTTAATCCTCAGTCTTTGTGATCAAGATGTTCATTCTCCTGCTGACTTCTCAAACAATTGCTTGTAAACAATTGCTATTTTGGCCCAGTCCAAAAGTTTGGCCCAGTCCAAGGTTCAAGACACCAAGGAAGCTTCTCTGGAAAGACAGCTCTGACTCCATTTTAAAATTACTCCACTATAGTCAATTTTAACAAGAATAATAGTGATGGTTCACTTATATGTAGTGCTTTTATACTTTTCAAAGAACCTTTGCATCTGTTACCTTGTTTGGTCCCTCAATGACTGTGAAATTGGCAAGACAGTTATTGCTGGCAAGGAAACAAGTTTAGAGGTTAAAATAAGTTACCCAGAGGCAGAGGCAGGCTGGCATTATTGTGGGTTTTCTGAGTCTTGTAAATTAGAAACCTGAGCAGGTTAAAAACGATAATGCTAAGTCATAGAGTTGTCCTAGAAAGTAACTGAAATCAATCTTTCCATGACTGGTTTGGAGTCACAATTATACTTTTAAAATTCTTCTTCCATTTTTTAATAATGAAATATTTCTTGGAATCAAGGCCAAATACAATTCTCCAATCTAAACCAAACTTTTAAAGCCAAGGGAGCAGAGTTAAACTTACTAT
This sequence comes from Equus quagga, assembly GCF_021613505.1. Lineage (NCBI taxonomy): Eukaryota > Metazoa > Chordata > Mammalia > Perissodactyla > Equidae > Equus > Equus quagga. Next base: position 44,013,444 of record NC_060284.1, on the reverse strand, counting down.
TAGCCTCCCTTCCCTGGCTGCTGAGCATGCTTAACACCTACTCTAAGAAACTGGGCATAGGCAGGAGCCCCACAAAAAAAAAGGGGCATTTTAGTATGTATCTCTCTGCATTATAGTTTTATAACCCATTAGAAATTCACACTCTCTACCCTGTGTCCTTTCCAATGAGTAGTGCAGATCATACCAGCTAGGAGTCCCTCCCAGCTCTTAATTCCTTCGGCACATTATTTTTCCCATTCTGATAGCACATATATGCACCTTATATATCTTTGTATTTTCCTTATGGGCTAGCACAGCATCTGGCACATAATAGACACTCAATAAATATTTGATAAATGAATAGATAATGAGATATTATCTTACATTCTACTGTTAAAACTTTTTTATTGTGAAAAATGTGAATATACATAGAAATAAAGAGCACCCATATAATACAATAAGCACTCATATATCTAAGTTGATTTAGCTAATACACATTTTTAATAAAGAGTTTAGTGATCTATTTCTCATTAACAATGGAGCAAAGAGTTTTATATTCATTGCCCTAGAATTGTCTAAAAATCCTTGGGTACCAAAGTACATGGGCAGAGTTTTTAGAGTTCAGCATAACCCAAAAACAGAGAATAGCGCAGCTCCAGACTCCTAAAGAAAACTGCTCACTTTGGATTCCCTGTTCTAGACCTTCATATAACACCATCCCTTTAAAATTTAGCTACCCCATATTATCCCATTATCTCAGGACTTTACTCTTTGCTAAGTCATAGCTAACTAATCTAGTCAATTCCATTCTCCTAAACTAGAAATCTCAGGGTCACCCATGCTTTCTCATCTTTCTTTCCTCCTGCATCCAGCCAGTCACTAGGCTCTATTGATTTCCACTCAAGGATGTCCCAGATCTTTTCCCACTTCTCCATTCCCACTGCCACTGTCTTTATTTAGATCTCCATCTCTCGTGGGTATTAACGCAATAATCTCTGAACTCATTTCCTGTCCTCCAGTCTCTCCCCTCTCCCAGTATCACTAGAATTGTTTTTCCAAAGCATAATGATATAGGTATGTTGTTAGCTTCTCCCTATATAAAAATATTTGGTGTTCCAGTGGCTTTTATTTTATTCTTTGTGTTTTCCCGAATGTTTTATAATGAACATGGATTATTTTGGAAAATAGAAATTTTTTTTTAGTTAATGACTCCCCATTGCCTATAATATCAAATTCCAAATTCTTTGTCCTACCATTTAAGGCTCCACAGTCAGGCCCCAGCCTAACTACCTCCCACATTTCCTGTATCTCCTCATCATTTTCTCCGTATTCCAGTCACAGGAAACAATTTGCCCTTCGAAATTGGGCCGTGCATGTCTGTACTTATTTGTACATGTTTTGCTTCTACTGGCTGCCATTCTCCACCTTCTATGGCCAGGCATTTCCTACTCTCCCTCTAGTTCTTCCTTTTTTTTTCTTCTTCTTCTCTCCAAAGTCCTCCAGTACACAGTTGTGTGTCCTAATTTTAGATCCTTCTAGTTCTGGTATGTGGGACGCTGCCTCAGCATGGCTTGATGACCGGTACTAAGTCCATGCCTAGGATTCAAACTGGCGAAACCCTGGGCTGCCAAAGCAGAACGCACGAACTTCACCACTCGGCCACAGGGCCGGCCCTAGGTTCTTCCTTTATAATGATTTCTCTGACTATTCCAGGCATTAAGTGGCTTCCACTTCAACTCTACAACCACCGTTTATGGCATTCATATAAATATCACTTCCATGCCATCTTATTGTGTTGAAAATACCTTTTTCTGGTTGGCCTCCCACGAGGTAAAAAATCTACATACTTGTTTTATATCCCTGTGCTAAATGCAGACAGAGTCTGGAATATAAGAGATAATAAATGAATATTTGTTATTGAATAAATTGTTGTTAACTTCACGGCTTCTCTATTGAATAAGCCTAAGTGTTCTTAGAATAACTTTGACTCCTTCCGTCTCTTCCTTCCTCCATCTCCTTTTCCCACAAAAGCAAAGAAGGAGTAATAATAATAATTACTATTCATTGAAGCAAAATCTAAAGCCAAAAAAATAGATAAATTGGACTTCATCAAAATGAAAAACTTTTGTGTACCAAAGGACACAATCAACAAGTGAAAAAGCAACCATGGAATGGGAGAAAAGATTTACAAATCATACGTCTGATAAGGGATTAATATCCAGAATGTATAAAGAACTCCTATAATGCCATAACAAAAAAACAAACAAACAAATTGAAAATGGGTAAAGGACTTGTATAGACATTTCTCCAAGTAAGATATGCAATGGCCAATAAGCACATGAAACAATGCTCAACATCCCTAATCATTAAGGCAATGTAAATCAAAACCACAACGAGATACCACTGTACCCCCATCAGGATGGCTATTATCAAAAAAACCAAACAAATGAACAAACTCAAGATCACAAGAATTGGCAAGAATATGGAGAATTTGGAACTCTTGTGCTTTGCTAGTGGGAATGTAAAATGGTGCAGCTACTGTGGAAAATAGTATGGCATGTCCTCAAAAAATTAAACATAGAATTATCATATGATCCAGCAATTCCTCTTCTGGGTATATACCCAAAAGAATTGAAAGCAAGGAGTTGAAGAGACATTTGCACACCCATGTTCATAGCAATGTTGTTCACAATAGCCAAAAGGTGAAATCAACTTAAGTGTCCATCTACAGATGAATGGATAAAGAAAATGTGGTACATACAAAGGAATATTATTCACTCTTTAAAAGGAAGAGATTCTCACACATGCTACAACATGGGTGAAATTTGAAGACGTTGTATTAAGTGAAATAAACCAGTCACCAAAGGACAAATATTGTTAGTTCCACTTACATGATGTACCTAGAGTAGTCAAATTCATAGAGACACAATATAGAATGGTTGTTGCCAGGACCTAGGGGGAGGGAATGGAGAGCTATTGTTTAATAGACACCGAGCTTCAGTTTTGGATGACAAAAAAGTTCTGGAGATGGGTGGTGGTGACGGTTGCACAACAATGTAAATGTACTTAATGCCACTGAACTGTACATGGTTGAAATGGTAAATTTTATGTTATGTATAATTTACCAAAATTTTTTTAAAAATATAAAACCAGAAATCTGGAACTCAACTTTGAGTCATTCCTTTCTCCTTATTCTCCATCAGCTCTCTACTGTTAGCTCTCCACACCAATCCATCAGCAAATCCAAAATGTATCTTAAAATTGATTGTTTCTTTCTATCTCCATTACCACCATATCAGCTGAAGCCACAGTTACCTCTCACCTCTACCACTTCAGTAGCCTCCTAACTGAACTCGTTTTTCCAATCTTGTTCCCCTCAAAATTATCCACACAGTAAACAGCATAAATGAACTCTTTAAGAGGTAAATCAGAGAGTGCCAGAAACTCACTACTTTATCAGATATAGTACATGTGTGTTATACATATTACATATATCATATAAAATATATATCATATATATTTTTTCATATACTAAAATAATTGTATGGTTTTTCTTCTTTAACATATATATGTACTATATGATATATAATATAGGTCACATACCAAATAAGATATGTGTAACTATCTACCATATGAGATCTAATATATATGTGTGTAAAACATAATATTCCAGACTTACTCATTATAAAAACTCTTTGCCAACTTGGAATACAATGAACTTCTTTAAGCTGATAAAGGGTATTTACCAAAACCTGCAGCAAACTTCAAACTTAATAGAGAAACATTAAAAATTCTCATTTTACATTGGAATCAAGACAAGATGCTTATCACTGCTTCTATTCGACACTGTACTAGTGCAGCAAGAAGTCCTAACCAGTGAAAGCAAAGATATTAAATGGTATAATGATTTTAAAGGAAGAATAAAATTACCCTTATTCACACAGGATATGCTTATCTAAAGGAAAAATCCAAAAGAATGTTCAAGTAAACTATTGGAACTAGTAAAAATGTTCAATAAGATTGTGACTACTAAACATAGTATGTGACATACTAAATCTATATTATTCTAATAAATTAGCAATTTTAAAATATAATTGTTTAAAATATAGCATATGCAATAGCAAAAAAGCTAAAAGATATCTAGAACAAAAGATACATAAAATAAAACTTAGAGTTACCTAGGTCAAATAAAGAAGTGCAAGAGAAAAAGTATACAGAGAACATTATAAAACATTATTGAAAAGCATTAAAAAAAGACCTAAGTAGATGGAGAGTTATACTATGCTGTTAGACTGAAAGAATCATTATTGAGCCAGCCCTCAAGGCCTAGCAGTTAAAGATTGGTGCTCTGTGCTTCGGTGGCCTGTGCTCGGTCCTGGGTGTGGAACCACACCACTCATCTGTCAGTAGACATGCTGTGGCAGTGGCTCACATAGAAGAACTAGAAGGACTTACAACTATGTACTGGGGCTTTGGAGAGAAAAAAAGAGAAGAAGATTGGCAACAGATGTTAGTTCAGGGTGAATCTTTCCCAGAAAAAAAAAAGAATCGTTATTATTCTCCCAGGTTAGTTTGTAGATTTAAAGCAATCTCAATAAAAATCCTAAATGTGCATGATATCACAAGGGGAAAATAATAGCAAACATCCTCTTGGGAGAAAAAATCTAAAAGAACCTGCTTTATCATATACCAAGATAGTTTTTAAAGCTATAGTAATTAAAAAGTGTAGTATTGCCACATAGAAAGTTAAATAGTCTTTTGATATCTACAGAGACTTAATTGGACATTTGATTTATGACACAGGAGTCCTTCTCAGTGGAGAAAGGATAGACTTTTCAATAAATGCGGCTGAGATTGTTAGACAATCGTATGGGAAAAAATGAAATTTGATCCTTTCTCACACCATATACGAAAATTAATTCAAGACCTAAAAATGAAAGGTAAAGCCATGAAGCTTTTAGAAGAGAATAGTCAAGACTATCTTTTTCACTTTGGAGTAGAATAGGATATCTTGAAAGGGAAAAAATCGTTAATCATAAAAGAAAAGAACATTAAATTTGAATACATTAAAATAAAATTTCATTCACCAAAGATACCAAAGAAGATATTCGTAACACACATAACCAATAAAGTATTCAGAATTTGCAAAGAATTCCCTTTTTTTTATTTTTGAGGAAGATTAGCCCTGAGCTAACATCTGCTGCCAATCCTCCTCCTTTTGCTGAGGAAGACTGGCCCTGAGTTAACATCCACGCGAATCTTCCTCTACCCTATATGTGGGACGCCTGTCACAGCATGGCTTGCCAAGCGGTGCCATGTCTGCACCTAGGATCCGAATTGGCAAACCCCAGGCAGCCGAAGTGGAAACTGCCAACTTAACCACTGCGCCACTGGGCTGGCCCCAAAGAATTCCTATAAATCAATGAGATAAAGGCAAACAACCCAAAAGATAAATGGTCATCAGCTTTTAACAGGCACTTCAAAAGAAAAAGATATATATATGTAAATAGCCCAAAAGCACTTGAAACATTGCTCAATCTCATTATTTGTCAGGGAAATGGACTATTAAAACTACAATGAAATACCACTACACAATCAGATTGACAAAAAATTATAAAACCTGACCAAAGTAACAAAAATCATAGAATCCGGAGTGTTGGTATGACAATGGAGCAATGAAGTGTCTCATCAAAATCTGGTGGGAGGGGCCGGCTCTGCGGTGGACTGATTAAGTTTTCACGCTCCACTTCGGTGCCCCAGGTTTCATTGGTTAGCATCCTGGACATGGACCTAGCCGCTCGTCAAGCCGTGCTTAGGCCAGTCAAACATAGCACAACTAGAAGAACCTGCAACTAGAATAGACAACTATGTACTGGGGGGCTTTGGGGAGAAGAAGAAGAAAAAAAGAAAAGATTGGCAGTAGACGTTAGCTCAGGGCCAATCTTTCAAAAACAAGTCTGGCGGGGGTGGGAATTAGCATAACCACTTTGGAAAACAGCATGGCATTATCTAATAAAGGTGAGGATGTACATATGTCACGATTCAGCACTTCTCTTCCAGATGTATACCTTAGCAATAGGCATGCTTGCGCAACTTGATATGTGTAACAAAATGTTGATAGCAGCATTATTATAATTGCCCCAGACTGGAAACAACCTGAGCATAATGTTGAACCCAAATCTAAATGACAAAACAGTGCGTACTGTATTGTTCTTCTCATACAAAGCTTAAAAGCAAGGAAAATTATTTTATTTAAAGATGCAATCACAGACAGTAAAACTATAAAGAAAATAAGTCCTATAAAAGTTAAGAGTAGTTACCCCCACAGGGGAGGAGCACGATTGTGTTTGGCAAGGAATATACACAGGACGTCTGGAGTTCCAGTAGTATTCTGTTTCTTGACCTGGGTGGTGGTTATATGGGTTTTGCTTTACAACCAAAATGTAGGGTTTTTTTTTTACACTTTTCTGTACGTTGTATTTTATAATAGAAAAGTTAAGAATGACAAGTCTGCCAAAATGAATCCATAAGTGCAATGCAATTCTAATAAAGTCTTCTACAAAACGTAACAAGTTGATTCTAAAATTGTAGAGCAGAGCAAAGGACCAAAAAGAACCAAGACTAATTTTATTAAAAAATAACTAAGCCAAGGAACCTACTCTTCAGATAATAAGGCTTATAGTAATACTCTAGAAATTAAGAAACTGGGGAAGAGGTATAAAGGTAAACAAATAGAACAGAACAGAGAGTTCAGAAATCGAGTCATGCACACAAGGAAACTTGATGTAAGACACAGCTCACATTACAAAGCAAGAAGAAATGGATGGATTAATCAACAAATATGCTGGAACATAAGAAAAAATAAAATTAGACCCCTAATTCACACTATAATGAAAAAAAAACCCTACTAGAATAAAAACCTCAGGGGAGAGAAGGCATGACAGAGACTACTCCTTGCCCATGAAATCCATTTTCCCATTCTTCCGTAATAATCGCATTGTAGCTGGACACGTTTCCCAGCCTGCCCTGCAGTTGGGTCTGGTAATGAAATTAACTTCTCTCCGTGGGCTGTGAGCAGAAATGATGGGTGCCACTTTCAGCTCTGGGACTTGACGTTAGGTATGCTTCCTCCAGGATCTCCTTCTCTTTCTTGCTGGTTAGAATTTGAATATGGCAGTGACGCAGCTTTGACTATACGAGATGGTGATATGCCCAAGAGGATGCTGCAAGATGCCGTGAACCTGCGACCCAGATGCCTATGTTCAGCAAAGCCACCTCAGAAATCAAGACTGTTCATCAGGTTCTGTTTTGTGAGAGAAAAATAAATGTCTCTTTTTTTGAAACCACTGAATTTTGGGAGTTCTTTATTACAGCATCTCAGTCTTCACTAACATAGAAATATTTTGTAACCATGACTCAAAGAGCACCAACCAGATGGAAAAATGTTGATAAATTCGACATTAAAATGAAAAATGTCTATACCACAAAACACCATAAATAATGTGAAAATGCAGCCATGATTGAAAGATGATATTTATAATGCCTAACCAGAGTGTATTAGAAATTCCTCAGATCAGTGGAGAAAAGATAGAAACCCAATAGAAAAATAGACAAAATAAATAAACATGAAATCACAAAAGAAACCAAATGGCCAAATAAACATATAAAAAATGTTCAACTTTAACAGTAATCAGATAAATGCAAAATAAAACAAACAAAAAAAACCATTCAAATCCAACAATTGACAAATTAACAAAAATATGAAAGTCTAACTATCAACTATTTGCGGTGAGCAACAGGAACTCTTGTACCCTGTTTTTGTAGCAGCTTAAATCAATATAAGCACTTTGGAGAATAACTTGCAAAGATCTAGGAAAGTTAAAGATGCACATTACTGTGATCCAGTAAAATTCCATTGCTAGGTATATATCCTAAGGACACTGTTATACATTGGTGCAAGGGGGCATATGTGTACATGAGTATTAATTGCAGCATTATCTATAACAGCTAAAAGTTGGAATCAACCTAAATGTCCATCAGCAAGAAAATAGATAGATGTAACAGCACCAAAGATAAACCTCAAAACTTAATGACAAGCGGAAAAAAGCAAATTGCCAACAGATGGGTATAGTATGATCAAAATACACAAAGTTAAAAATATGCAAAAAATAATATATGGTAAAAATATGCTTGTGAAGGATAAACACCAATTCAAGAATGTTGTGGCCTCTGTGGATAAAAAATGGGTTCGTGTGCATGTGTGTGTGTGTGAGAGAGAGAGAGAGAGCACATGCTTTGGATTGTCTTCATATGGGAAGAAATCAGCCTCTGCATGTGCGCATCCAGGGAGGGAAGCAAAACTCCTTGAAAGGCCCTTTTTTATATTCCTGTAAACTTGCAAACAGTCCTATTTACAATTGTGTTTTAATTTAGTCTCCTTCCCTACCTTGCAGTTTTTTCATTATCCCCAAATATACAACAATGGTTCTTAAATTTCAGAATGTATCAGAATCACTTGAAGGGCTTGTTAGCACAAATTGTTGGGTTGGCCCCCAGTTTCTGATCCAGTAGGTCTAGGGTGATACTTGAGAATTTGCATTTCTAGCAAGTTCCCAGGTGACGCTGAAGCAGCTGGTCCATGGATCACACTTTGAGACCTACCATCAAGTCTATTATACGCAGCACAAATGTTTTGGTGGTTGTGGGAATTAGGAGACAAAGCAGTGAAAGAAAATGTGACATTCTCCACATTCGCCTTGGGCTGAGGCCAGCATAGAAGTTCATAATTCTAGGTGGCGAGTAAGAGTGCTGACAGTGCCGCAGGTAGGAGTCAGGTGTCAGTGGAATGCGTTTGATATGAACCCCTTTTTTCCTAAATATATGCTTGAACAGGTATGTATGATGTAACTGGCTGAGGAAATAACTGGGCTGACTTCCTATCAAACAATGCTCCTTCACCGCAGGGGGCCCCCCACCCCACACAGCATAAACTCTAGTTTCACATACTGATGGTGTGGGGGGGAGGGGATTGAAAATGCTGACTCCATTGTGTACCCAACAAACCAACTTGTCCCTGGGCCGCTTGAGCCTCTGAGCTAACTTGTTAGTCCCATTTTCTTGTTTTCAGCTAGCTGGGCCATTCTCCAGGGCTGCTCCTTTATCCTTTCAAGATTGGGAAGGAACCTGCCCTCACCCCGGATGAGGCACTTGTGATGGTTTAATGGGTTCTTGGGAACCTCAGGGTTTGGATATTCCCAGCAATCAGCAGGAGCAGTCGTGCGTTTCTGGGCCCTCCAGCTTCACCCTGTTTACTGGCCTTCCAGGCCTGGAATGTATCCACAAACTCTTTAGTTGACTAAAAGCCCAGGGAACTTGCGTGCATGCCTGCATGCGTCTGTGCGTGTGTGTGTGTGTGTGTGTGTGTGTGTGCGCGCGCGCGCACATGCCCAAGGGAGAGTTGAAGGCCAGTGCACAGAAGAAAGCTAGAGGCCTCTGGCTGGTCATTATCTCTAGGCCAGAACCTGAATGAGACCCTGGTGCTCTGCCAAATAGCCAGACTTTCACTCTGTATAATGAAGTTCTCACTGATTATCCTGATGATGTCCCAAGAGACAAGGCCTAGGGAGGTCCATCTGCTGCCAACCCTGGTTCCTTGTTCCACTCCCCTGTAGAAATGAGGATGTCCCTGTACTTCCCCCACTGCCTTACTTCCCTAGCATAACACACATCCCCAAGGGACCCTGCTCCTGGGGCTGAACTGAAATGACAGCAACAGTTTATTAATTGGACTAATGAGAGGCCTAGGAAAGAGTGAACGATAAGCTGGAAGAGCGAGAAAGAAGGAGATGAAGACAGGAATATCCTACAGCACAGGAGTTCAGGAGTAGAGTTCAGATTGGAACCAGCAGCTCACTTCCTGAGTGTTTGGGGAGTGGGCAGATCAGAAGATGGTTTTGTTAGTGCCTACAAACATAGGTTCCTTACCCATGACACAAGAGGGGCCAAATAAAAACTGGCACGCCAGGCTTACGGCAAGGAAAACATTTTTATTTCAGATGATATCAGCCAAGAGATAAGAGTGAGCCTTCAGATTTGTCTTGTCTCTTCTTGTCTCCCCAAAAGATGGGACATGAGGGCTTTTAAAGGTTGATGAGGAATGTGGCTGCTTGTAGAGTGGGGGGAGTCAGTGGCCTTGCTGGTCAGAGCTTTCCCATCAGCCTGTGTTCAGCCTTGGGACACTGCTTTCAGGGAGGAGGAGGAGATGATAAGGAATCCAGGTGGCTGTCCTTGGCCGTCTGTCTCCATTGTGAATAGTGGATTCTGGAGCCAGGAAGCCAGGGAGTAAACAGGGAATGAATGCTTTGGTTTTAACCCCATATATGCTGGGTTTAATGTAGGGGGACCAATATCAGGGCCAGTATCAGTTTTACGAAACTCCTATTTTTTATAGAAAACATGCTAACTTTTCATCAGCAAATTGTAACAGCCCCATTTCCTGAATGCTACGTCCCAAGCACTTTACTGCTTTATGTGCATTATCTCAGTTAATCTTCACAAGACCCATACGAGATGGGAATCTTTATATTCATTTTGCCTATGAGAAAATTGAGACTCAAAAGGGTTTGCTCAAAGTCGCACTTGTAATAAACAACAGAGCCCAGACTCTTAACCACTGCCATTTGAGGGTGTAACAGGAAACAAGGATCCAAGCATAAATAAATGTCGCTCTTACTGAGCATTCCTCTATTTCAGGCAAAAGGTGCTAAGCCCTTTATAGGTCGCAGCACCTCCAAACCTATAAGGCAGGTAGGTTTATTTGCCCTATTTTACAGATGAGGAAATCTAGGCTCAGAGTGGTGAAGTAATTTGCCTAAGGCCACACACTTAGGAAGAGTCAGAGCAGGGGTCTGCTATCCATCTACCTGAGTTCTTACCTTACTTCATTGCCTCCCTTAATCTCTCTGCCCTGAGCTCCTGCAGGCATCTTGCACAAGACAGGGCTAGCTGCAGGAATGGTGAGACATTTTATTTTGCTATAGAAAAAGCTCCAGTTTGACATAGGGGATCAGGATTGCCGGGAGATTTAGCCTGTGGAACAGAAGCCCTAACCAAGCGTGGAGGACAAGTCACCAGGACCTGGGGCTGGAGGCTTGTAATGCAGGCAAATGCAAGGATTCCTTCAAGGCAGTCTAGATCCGGCTCACCCGCTTTGCAAGGCAGAGGCTCGAGGGAGTTGTGGAGAGCATGAAATTTTCCTCAACATTTTAAGATTTAAATCTTTTTCCTATCAATGAGGCCAACGGGGTAATCTGCACTGGCAGCTGTGTCCTTCCTGTTTGTCCTCCTAAAGCAGTTCCAGCTGACCAGCCACCGGGAACCTGCTGCTTAAGCAGCTGGTAAAGGACTGCAAAACAGCACGAGGAGGGCCTGGCAGGCAGGGGTCAGCGCCCTCCTGGGACTCTGGGACTGCCTTGCCAAGTGGAGCCAAAGGACACAGGAGCACTGCGGACGTGTGTATATCGAGCTATTCTCTGCTCTGGGTTTCCTTTGTATTTTGCAAAAAATAATAAATGCTTGTACACAAGTTCAAATCATCCAGAAGAATATAAAGCAAAAAGTGAAGCATCCTGTCCCAGACTTTCCCGCCCACTAGGGACAGCCGCTGCTAACTATTTGTTGTCTATATTTTCATATCTTTTTCTGCTAAATCTTGGTATAAATATGAGCTTACATTTTTTTTTTTTTTTGAGGAAGATTAGCCCTGAGCTAACATCCATGCCCATCTTCCTCTACTTTATATGTGGGACACCTACCACAGCATGGCGTGCCAAGCGGTGCCATGTCTGCACCCGGGATCCAAACTGGCGAACCCCAGGCCACTGAAGCAGAACGTGTGCACTTAACCACTGAGCCACCGGGCTGGCCCCAAGAGCTTACATTTTTTATTTTTTATTATCTATACAAAATGGGATTGATATGCTGATCTTCAATTTGATAACTAACTCTCTAAAGTTTTATGTCAGTTTACACTCCCACCAACAGTGTATAAAAGAGCCCATTTCCTCCTATCCTAGTCAACAGTGACTTGTTTTCTAGTAAAAAAAAAAAACCGTGCTGGTATGTAAATTGCAAAAACGTGTCTCCCACTCCTTCCCTTTTCTTCTGTCCTTTCCCCTGCTCTCTGTTAAATTCACAACCTCTGACACATGCACGATATACAGAATTCCAAAGGTTTATTAGTAGATGAGAAAACAAGGAGAGGGGGAGTTTATGGCTCATCAACTGGGATACACAGAGATGCAACATTACTTTGTAAAAGGTGATGCCAACCAACCCTATATATGTGCTAGAGTTCATTTGAACAGCTTGTTAGCTGGCAAAAAATGTGTGGTCAAGATTCTTTACTAGGTTTGGGATCTCATTTGATCCTCAGATAATCATGCAATTCGAAAAAGCAAGCATTATCTCCCCACTTTAGAGGTGATAAAAAGGAGACTAACAAATTCAGGTGATTTGCCTAAAGTCACAGTGCTAATCAAAAGTGGGACTCTAAATTCGTAATCTTGTATTCTCTCCCTTATACTTTTATACTCCCATAACTTTTATATGTGTGTAAAATATAGGGGTGTGTGTGTGTATATAGATATAAAGGCTAAGTGCACAAGATATAATTTGTGAACACATATTTAGATCCCATCCCATTTTATACCTATAGAGATATACTAGGTGTAATCTCTGTGTGTATGGTACAACGTATATAAAAGGTGGTAGATGAGCAAGACACACTAAGAAGTGGTTTGAAAACAAAACCCCACCTAAATGTCCCCTGGCAGGTTCCAACAAAGCTCTAACAAAAGTGTGTCAGGGACTAAAAAGGGTGGGGAAATGAACCATAAATGAGATGTCTTATAGTCACGGTTCTGGGCCAATGCGTAACAGGGGTTAAGTGCATGGAAATTTGGAGTTAGATACACCCGGGTTCAAGTCCTGTCGTAACCACACACTAGATACATGAACTTGGACAACTAAGTTAAGTTCTCCCAGCCTCGGTTTTCTCATCTGTGAAAAAGAGATAATACTCTCTATCTCATGAGATTATTGGATGGATGAAATGAGATAATGCATGTAAAATACCTTGCAATGTGCCTGGAACATATAACTCTCATAAGTATTAGTTATTAATTTTTATTTTGTGTTTGTCTATGTTCTTTTGGTTGGATCAACCGAGTTCAGCTGTGCATAAAACCAAGTGTATGACTGAAGAAGTGGCAACAACGAAAGATTAAAGCAGTGGTTACCAGCCCTGGCTGCCCGCTGGAATCATCTGAGAAGCTGAAAACAAAATACTGATGTCTAGGCCAATGAAATCAGAATCTCAGAAGGTGCTGAGAATCTCTGGATGAAATAGAGGCTGCCATGAGGGTGAAGTTCTGAGGGCTCCTAAGAATCACAGCACGCGGTCATGTGAAATTCAAGGCTTTTTAACTGAACGAGTCCTCTGAGTCTCTGGCACCCGGCTGTAGAGGGTGGCTGTTGGTGGGTCCTTTCCCACTTTCCCAGTAGTTGATGCACGTAGTCCTGGGAACACCGACTCCTTCCTTGACTTAAGGGGTCAAGCTGGACGCCCCTGAAGGCTAAGGAAATTATTGTATTTTATCCACCGCCACTATGATTGATTTAAAGCATGCATGTGGGGCCGGCCCGGTGGCGCAGCAGTTAAGTGCGCACGTTCCGCTTTGGCGGCCTGGGGTTCGCCAGTTCGGATCCCAGGTGTGGACATGGCACCGCTTGTCAAGCCATGCTGTGGCAGGCGTCCCACATATAAAGCAGAGGAAGATGGGCACGGATGTGAGCTCAAGTCCGGTCTTCCTCAGCAAAAGGAGGAGGATTGAGATGTTAGCTCAGGGCTAATCTTCCTCAAAGAAAAAATAATAAATAATAATCATATCAATAAAGTGTGCATGTAGCCAAAGCTGTTGTAATCAGGGTGACTCTCGGAACTGCTGCTGAGAATACTGGGACAAAGATGCTGTCTTTCCTGCTGAATGTGAATGAGAAAGCAGTAGCCCTGGGAGCTGTTTTCAGCCATCTTGGGACCCCAGAGGGAGTCAGCTTCAGTAAGAAGACAGTAGAGAAGAAAGAAAGCACTGTTTTGCTGCTGGATCAAGCCTCATCTAAAGTTAGCTGCCTCTGGACTTTAGCTTCACGAGCTGATAAATTCCATTCAAGGCTATTTTTCTTTTGGTGCAACTGAGAGCATCCAGATAGGGTATTCCTTATGCAAGTATCAATAACAATGGACAAGGATGCATACCTGGTGTTTCTTTCTATTTCACAGGAAAATAGCAAGTATTTTGCTAGAGGCTCTTCCTGCCCCTTCTAGAACCAACAGCCCAAGACTGACTTCCCTAAGCAGAAGCAAATAAACAATAAATAAACAGAGCAGTAACTCCTCTTCTTTCAAAGTCATAACCAGCTTGAGCTCAGAGTCTCTTGAACTTGTGGCAAAAGTCTTAGGTTCTGCTTGTTATGTTGTTGAGGTGGAATTACACCAGGATCATCACCGCAGCTCTGACCTTGTTAGTCTGCTCACACACTTTCTGTGGCTCCTCAACACCCATCAGGGGTTCCCACAAGCTGGATCCATTCTCATCTCCTGCTGCACCACTCTATTCTCTCTTCAAACTATTTGCTTTTCTCCAAATCTGATCTGCTTTCATGTTTCATCCTCCAGTGCCTTCTGTATATGCAGTTCCATTTGCCTGCCATACCCTTCCTCCCTCACTACATGGCAAATCCCACCTATCCTTCAAGGTCCAGCTCAAACGTCACTTTCCACATTTTCCTGAGGCAGGGCAGAGGGTGCTTCCTCAGTCCTTTCATGGTACAGTGTACACAGCTTCATTAGTGTTTATCACGTGGTAGGGAGAATGTGTTTCTGTGCCAGTCTCGCCCACCAAACCATGGGTGCCTCAAGACCAGGGCCTCTGTCTTTCTCATTTCAGTATCCCTCGAGAGGCAGTATAAAGTGATGGTTAAGTAAACCGGTTCTGGAGGAAGGCTGTCTAGATTAAAATCCCAGCTCTACCACTTATGAGCTCTATAACCTTGGGTAAGGTACTTAACTTCTCTTCGCCTCAATTTCCTCAACTGTAAAATGGCAATTAAAAATAATATCTATATTAGATGACTGTTGGGATTAAACAAGATACTGCATCTCAAGTCCTCTAGCAGAAAGCTCTGCACAGGTCGGCTATGGCTATGACCGTGATGGTTATGACTGACAACAAAGACCCATCCTAGTGCCTTGTATGTTCTGAGTACTAGTACACGTTGTTGAAAGGGAACAATGACCCGACTTCTTAACCTAAAGACCTCTAATTTAATCCCAGAGAGGCAGAATGCTATTCTCTGATTACTGCTTAGTAAGTAATTTGACCTCACGGGAAGAGGAACGCGAGGAAAACTCTGAGAGAGCTTCAGGTCAGCCTGTGCAGTTCTCAGGAACGAAGCCACCTCTGAACACTCTTCCGTATGGCTGCCTTTTTTGTTCTATATGCAGCCATTTTGAAAAGTTTTTCCAAA
Source organism: Equus quagga (assembly GCF_021613505.1). Taxonomy (NCBI): domain Eukaryota; kingdom Metazoa; phylum Chordata; class Mammalia; order Perissodactyla; family Equidae; genus Equus; species Equus quagga. Next base: position 43,997,880 of record NC_060284.1, on the reverse strand, counting down.
TCCATTAATTTCTGGGCTCAAAACAGCCTAATTTTCTTGCTCATGTGAATAGTTTTATTTTTAAAACATTTTGTTTTCCTTTTATTGTTTTTTTCACAAAAATTCAAAGAACACAATAAGGGAAAATTGTCATCCCTTCCCCCCTCCTAACTTAGAGGTGTTTACTGCTTATAGTTACCTGTATCTCCTTTCACACATTTTCTCGTTTCAGCTTTATTGAGGTGTAACTGACATATCATAAACTGCCTGTATTTAAAGTATACAACTTGGTGAGTTTTGATACATGTATACACCTGTGAAACCATAACCATGATCAAGATAATGCCCTAGCCATCACTCCCCAAAGTTTCCTAGTGCTCATTTGTAATCCACCCCTCACTCCCCGACCCACCAAGCCTGTCCACAGGCAACCACTGGCCTGCCTCTGTTACCATAGATTAGTTTATGTATTCTAGAATTTTACATAAATGAGATAGCATAACATGTACTCTTTTTTTTGTCTGGCTTCTTCCACGCAATATAATTATTTTAAGAGCCATCATGTTATTGTGTGTATCAATATTTCCTTCGTTTTTGTTGCTGAGTAATTATTCCATGGTATGGATATTCCTCTATATGTTTATCCATCATTATCAATGAACATTTGAGCCATTTCCAGTTTTTGTGTATTACAAACAAAACTGCTGTGAATGTTTGTGTACAAGTCTGTATAGGCATATAAACCAGTCTGATTTAAATAACTGTTAAAAGAGCAATAGCGACAGCTGTGAGTGACTGAGGAGGAGACGTGGAAAGAACAATAGTGGTACTGTGAGCTATTCCTTTTTAGTACATGTAGCTAACATTTGCATAAAATCTTAAACATCAAATAATCCAAATATTTCAAATAGGAATCATTGAATTGCTTGTAAACTTAGATTTCATCAGCCCAAGTTCCCACTTAGTGTAGATCTAACTCAAATGTCATCACTTCTAGGAGGAATCCAGAGTCAGTTGCCAGACATCTTGAATACTTTGAAACACTGGCAAGAAACGCCCTGAGAGCAGGACCGTTGGTCACTACCATGTACCAGCACCAGGAGCCTGGACACACACACACACAAATATTTTTTTCTAAGCAGCTCATTCCCTTTGTGGACAGTTCTAATAATTAGAAAGTCTTTCGTCACGTGGAGCAGATACTGATCTACCTTTTGGTCCTAATTATGCCCTCTGGAGCCATATCTTCCACATGAAACTTTCAAAATATTTGAAAATAGCTACGACGCAAGCCCAGGCTCTTTAACCATTTGTGTTAAGGCACAGTTTAACTTAAGACCATACTTGCCCGATCATTCTTCTGAAAGGTAGGGTGCACAGTAACGAAGCATTTGGGCGGGAAAGTCTGCCAGGTCTGTGTTCATATCTTAATTACAGCTGTATGATTTGGGGCAAATATTTAATCTTACTATGACCCAGTTTGTTTGTTTGTGAAATGAGGACAGTAATAGCTATTACACAAGATTGTTGCAAGAATTAAATGAGAAAATGTTTACTAAAGCCTCTTGCACAGTGTTATCATCATTGACTATCCCCCAGTTTTTTAGGATCCTCCTAAAGAATAGCATACTGAACCATATCCAGAGCTCCTGATGTGGCCACCCAGGGAAGAATTCTTTTGTTTTTTATATATTTGTTTATTTAGCAGTTATACTAAAAATAATGAAGACCCACCCCACCCGGGAGTTTTCATAGGATTTACTTTTGAAACATTCATGCAAAAGCTCATTTTTCTTTTTTGTCAAGAAGATTGTCACTGAGCTAACATTTGTGCCAATCTTCCTCTATTTTATGTGAGATGCCATCAGAGTATGACTTGACTAGCGGTACTATGTCCGTGCTCAAGATCTGAACCTACGAACCCTGGGCACCAAGGTAGAGCATGTGAACTTAACCTCTACGCCACCAGGCCGGCCACTGTTTCTATACTTAATTGCAGGATGCAATAATATTCTTATTGGTTTAGGGTAATTATCCAAAATAACAAGATCTTTTTGGATCTTGACTCTCTTATCCAATTCATTAAATATTGCTTCCAAATTTGTCATCTATAAATTTAATAAAAATGCTTTCCTAAGTCCTTAATAAAAACACCAAGCAGACCAGGATCAAAGGCCCTGTATCAGTTTACAGTGACATGAGCTGTTTCACTGATACAATCCAGCAAACTATGTTAGAATCTTGTCACATTTTTCATCTTTTCCATTATGATATGGAAATGATTTCCAAAGGACTCTTTAAATGTCCTTCTAAAATCAAGATAGCGTGTAACTATTGCATCCCCCTAATTTACACATCTAGTAACTTTATTACAAAATAAAATAAAGATAATTTGACATGAAGTATTCCAGAAAACTCATACTCATTCCAAGTGTCAACATCTTTCTTTATGAAGTTTCCACAAAACGACTATTTAATACACTATTCTGGTTTTTTTTCCTGTGATCAGCATCCGACTTCCTGATATAAGGTTCTGAAATCTGCCCTTTTCTCCTTTATGAAATTTATAATGTTTTCATGTTTCCAGCCTTCTGACACCCTTTTATTTTTACCACAACTTCTCAAGGATTTTTTTAAGTGAAAATATGGGTAACTTTATGCTCAAAGGTAGAAATTTGCTGGTAGATCCATGATCCCATCAACAAATCATTTTACTTCTATGGAATATCATTCTCTGGGCCCAGAGATTTTTGGAGGCATTTTCTAAAAAGCTCATTTCCCATCTGCCTACTCTCTCCGACTCCAGTTTCCTCTCAGCATTGTTCTTCATTTGCACTTGTTCTGCTAGTCGTTTTTTACCCTGTAATGTCTGCAGTGCCTAGAATTTTGGCCTCAGTGTCTCTTTAGTTTGGGAAGGAAAAGTAGAAAACAAACAAATAAACAAAAATCAGTCCTGGCCCACACTCCTCCTTGCTATATCTCTCCATTAATTTTAAACTTGATACCTTAAAATTTATTCATCAGGTATTTGATGTATAATTTTTTAAAACTTTTTAATTACTGGCATTCAAATAAGTAATAGCATGTTAATATCTAGTGACATTTCAAAATATATTAACCATGAGTGACTTTATGCAAATTACTTACCTTCTCTGTGTCTCAGTTTCTTCATCCATAGAAATGGAATAATAGTACTGACTTCATAGATTATTATGAGGATTAAATAAGTTTGCATGTGTAGAGTACTCAGAATAGCATGTGATAAACAGCAAGTATTATGTGTTGTTCTATTAATTGTTAGCCCAAGGCATTTGTGTGTGTGTGGTAGACTTTACTGAAGATCTGGGGAGAGGAAGGAATTTACATTATAGAAACACAAACAACACAAACTCAATTTGATCATCATTTCTTCCCCAAAGCCTTCTTGGTAATCCAGTTTTCAGGCCCTCCTTCATTTGATCTCCCAGAAACTGGGTTCTCCTCACTCTGTTACGCAAAACAACTGACCTCTCCATCCCTTGCTCAACCCCAGGCCTCCTCTGCTGAGCTAGACTTGCGGCTGTGCTCTGCTAACCTGTGAGCATTTTCCCAGAGCCAAGCCCTCAGGACCACTTAGAAATCTCTTTTCCTTTCTCCTTCCCCAATAGCTGCTGGGAGGATGGGGACCAAGACAGAGATTTATTCCCCTATCAACATGCATTTTGTTACCTTCTTTAGAAGGAAGAAACAGGGGCCAGCCTGGTGGCACAGTGGTTAAGTTTGCACGTTCTGCTTCTCAGCGGCCCGGGGTCCGCCGGCTTGGATCCGGGTGCAGACATGGCACCGTTTGGCAAGCCATGCTGTGGTAGGCGTCCCACATATAAAGTAGAGGGAGATGGGCATGGATGTTAGCTCAGGGTCAGTCTTCCTCAGTGAAAAGAGGAGGACTGGCAGCAGTTAGCTCAGGGCTAATCTTCCTCAAAAACAAAAACAAAAAAAATACACACACAATAATTCACTAGAAGAAACAGCAACAATCAATTATTGCTTTAAATGGCAATTTCAATTATTGAGACTTATAAACAAACATTTTAAATACATATTTTAAACATATTTTAAATATATTTAAATTTTACCATCTTCCTTCATATCAAATTTGATCAGTGTGTTGCCTAGGTCTTGATATTTTAATTACTAATGTCTATGAAAGCGAGGTTTTGAATGCTAACCAAGGTTTCCTAATTCTGAGAAAGAAGTCAGGAAGTGTGCAGTAGTTATTCACCCACAATACAGCACTGATTCTGCCCAGGAGAGGAAGGAAATAAAGTAGAACTTGGGGGGTGCTGCTGAACCTCCGTGGACGCTTAGGCATCGTCTCCTCCACTCTCTGAGCCACTCCCTGCTGCCATTTCCCCTTCCAAACAAGGCCAGACCTGCAGAAGCCCCCTGTTCCTGGACAATTCAGAAGGGTGATGGGAAGGTCTCCAAGGAGACCTTGCACTTCCCGCCATTAAAGGTATTTTAGGGACTCAAGTGATTAATGGATAATTAAAAGATGAGACTACATTTATACTCCAAGCTACAAAGCATGTCACGCCAGTTACACCTGACTATGCAACCACAAGTGTCCCAAGACTTCATTCACCCAAGACTACGGAATCAGGTCACATTTCTTTAATATGCACATTTCAGTGACTCCAAGCCATCTTCTCTAGACTATGAGAAGCTGCTTTTCATTGGATCCCTCCCCTCTTCTTTCTTGTTCAATTGTGGCAGGAATTCTGGAAAAAAGCCAACATGAGCCTGTCATTTGCAGGTTTCCTCCCCAAGTACGTTTGCCCCCACCCCCACACCCCGGCCGCTCCACAGCTCCAAAGCCACCTGACGCCATCTGGGGACTGGCTCCTCCCTGATACTGCTGTTGCTCTCCCCCAGGTGTGTCTCCCTAACCTAGACACAGGCTCTAGCCTTCTCTCCCCAAATACAGCTAAGACCAGAAGTGAGCGTTGATAAAAACCTGACAGAAGTCTTGACAACTGCAGAAGGAATGACACTGAAATGGAGGGAACCCTAAATGGAGGGGACATGTCACAGCTCCTTGCATTCGTTAGTCCACATCCTCCCTAGGGGACCTCCTACCAGAGCCGGCTCCATGGGTCTTCGACCGGTGCAATCACACCGGCCCCCACACTTACAAGGATCCCACACAATGTTCTGCTATTGTCATCTGGAAATTCTTAATAATTTTTGAAGAGGCCTTGTATTTTCCTTTTGCACTGAGCCCTGCAAATTGTGTAGCTACTCACACCCTCTACTTTTTTTATTGAGATGTAATTAACATATAACATTATATTAGTTTCAGTTGTACAATATAACGATTTGATATTTGTATATATTGTGAAATGATCACAATAAATCTAGTTAACATCCATCACCAAACATTGTTACAATCACACCCTCTATTAGCCATTCTTTTCCTTAACCCCCTACCTGCCTGTGTTTGTAAAGGCTGTATCACTCTCACCAGCCAAAGTGGCTACGATTATGCCTCTTCTACTTTGAGTTCTAGTCCAACTCTAGGCACAAAATTGCTACAGAGATACAAGCCTGCTCACAATGAAGACAACCAAGCAGATTACTTACAAGAGATGAAATTGTCCTTCAAGTATCGTAACCACAAGGCAGTGTATAAGGTGCTTCAATTTTAATACCAATAGCTAACCAGCATATATCTTGGGTCATATAGATAAAATTAGCCAAATGTGGTTATCTACAGATCCAGATATTTGGTTCCAAGTAGACCAAAAACCAAGGAAACAACCACATTTTAATCTAAAGATATCTGTTTTGGTTCACATAGATAGACTACTGTGTACATGAGGATGTTTGGGGGAGAGGCCAGAGGGTTTTGTGACACCAGAACATTCGGAAAAATGTGGCTGCTGCTCTTATGTCCTCCCACCTACACTCCCGTTTCTATCCCCCACTCTTCATCTCTCCAGTCTCTCCTCCTCGCCTTCTCTTCCCTTCCTCCACTCCATCCTAGCCCCTTTTGGGCAGTTTAAGTAATTTTCCAGACTTGACCATGCGGATATCTCCCCAGCAGGAGTCCTACACTCGGCGGAAGTCCCAGGCGGGGGTGCAGGGGTGATGACCCACCATGGCCAGCTCCAGTGAGAGCTGGGAAGAGGCAAAAGCAAGAACCAGGAGGAAATGGGTCACCGCCCCATAGCTGGCAGAAGCAACTGCTGTGCCTGAGCTTTTATTCTGGAAAAAAACTTTGCTCTCTTCACCAGTGACCCACGTGAACCATAATTCCCAACAGCAATAAAGAGAGGCAATAAAGAAGGGCTGACTCCACATCTGTGGGATAAGACCTCCCTGGCAAGAGAAGAAAGATAGAAAGACATAGTGCTTTCAAGGAGACAAAAGAAACAAAAGAGACTCTGAGAAATGAGATTTTTAAAAAGTCTGAGCCTTGACTAACTGCCCCTAGATGCCTCCACACCAAAAAAAATCCATCTTTTTTTTTATCCCCTTTCCAATTTTAAACAACCCTTCTTTTCAAGGTGAAGTAAGGGTGAGCAAGAAGGGGAAAGAATGGCTGCAGAGTCAAATCAAGCTGGGAGCTTGGACTCATGCGAGCCAGTGGAGGTCTTGGCAGAACCTCATTGTTTGTTGGATGGCTCCTGGAAACACCCACTGAACCGGCTACTTCTTCCTCCTACAAATAAGAACATAACGAGATTATTCTACCGGCTGAAGCGGTGACTTTGTGACCTCTTGGTCTTAGTCACGTCCTCTCTCCCACCCCAGCCCCAGGGACTCTTCCTCTTTTTCCTGGCAATTCCCGAGTCCAGAGTATTATTCATCAGTCGGCAGCAGAGGGCGATCTCGGCCCTGGAGAATGACCTGGTCAACTCGAGCCGTGTGCCGGGATTGCTAATGACTTGCAGCTCCATCAGCATAAAGCTAACTCTTCACAAAGGAACATTGTCACTAAGGATTTTCCTTTTCATTCTTGAAAGCCCCACTGCCTGAGCTAACCCCAGTCGCCCTCCCTGCTGCCTTCATTCTCGCTCTCTTTCCTCTCCCAACCTCTTGGAAGCAGCAGGAAATGAACAAGGTCCACAGTGGAGAAAAACAAATCCTAGGGCCCTGCTGAGGGAAACCACAGGGAAACAACCAAGTGGCACTAGCAGCTGCAGGAGCTTGTAGGCAGCTGTGTGTGTGTGTGTGTGTGTGTGTGTGAGAGAGAGAGAGAGAGAGAGAGAGAGAGAGAGAGAGAGAGAGAAAGGGAGAGAGAATGTGTGTGTGTATCTAATACAGCAGTACTTTCCAAACTTCAGTATACACAAAAATCACCTGAAGTACATGTTAAAAAACAGCTCCCTGGGCGTCGCCCAGGAATTCTGATTTACTAGGTCTGGAGTGGGGCCCAAGAATTTGCATTCTTAACACTCCCAAGATATTCTAATGCTGCCGGTGGTAGACCACACTTTGAGCAAGCACTGCTGTACACCAAATGAAGTGAATTGATCTAGGTCAGGGGCTTGCTTCAATAAAATCCTGATAAGATGAACTCCTCAAGAACAGTCAGTCCAGATCCTTCTAAGTCCAGGCCAGAAGATTTCATAGATCAGCCTAGCGCTGTTCTCTCCTCTTGGAATAGGAGCAGAGAATGTATCAACCAGAGCATTGTTTGGAGGGGGCTGAGTTCAGATAATAGGCTGGTTCTCCATGGACTGTTTCTTTCATCCCAGTTGGCAAGAGAATCACAATAGGCTCCTCCTTCACCCTTTGGGCAGGAGATTAAAGATTCTACCTTCACAACTGGGCTATGCTCAACAGCTCGTGCCTAGCGGCCTCTGTCCCCTCCTCAGCACCCTCTAACCGCTAGAATCTCCAGAGTCACAGAGGCCAGGGAAGTGAGCTGGATCTTCAAGAGAGTTGAGCACCCAAACACACTTAGACTGACTTAAGGAGAGCAACTCACTTCAGTTTATGCACCAGAAGATAATAAGAAGGAGCAAACTCTCAATGGACACTTCTTATCCCCTCCCCAACCCCAATTATGACACAGGCCAAAATCAGTGGGATGCTTCTATCATCTTTTTTCACTCTAAGTTTCTCCAAATGGCACGACATTCAATTCAACAAACATCCTTTGAGCACCTACTCTGTCCACACCCCATGTTAGATACCAGGGATGAATAGTCTGATAAACTTAATCCTAGCCTTCAAGGAGCCCATAGTTAATTGCAGACAAAGACTAACAAATATGTAAGAGCAAATGTACCAACATGTAGTAAGAGCATGCAGAATAGCAAAAAACCCGCAAGGCCACCAGAGGGAGGGAAGGGGAGGCATCCTGAAAGAAGGGATTGCACTGAGATTTGAAGGGTGAATATGAGTTCGCCAAGGGGACAAAAGGGCAAGGACAAGGGAATGAGCCCCTTGAGTGCTGGGGTGTGAAGGAAACTGAGGTAAAGCTGAAATACAAAGTGCAGTGTGGGATCAAGGCCCCTCTCATAACGACTGGTACTTCGGCCCACTTGGAGCATTATCACTACTCCTAAACCGAAGGGGCGACCAAATGAGAAGACCTGTGAGAACTGTCAGCAGGACGTGCTCTTCCTGCTAAATCCCCCTCATCCCAGGGAATGACACCAGGTGGGGATGGGGACACCTTTCCTTCTGGAGAGTTTGAGCCCGAAGGGTCCCGTGGGTCTGAAGCTTGATTTCTTCATCTGGAACAGTCTGCTCGCCTCTGGCAGCTAAGGGGCTAGCAGCTTTGCTGTGCCAAGCTACAGAGGATGGACAGAATGGGCAGAAACCACAAAAGGGATAAGGAACCCAGTTTGTGAGCACAGGAAAGCCACCCCAGGGACTCCAGAATGACTCAGGAGGACCTTGAAAGGGCTGGAGGTTGCGCAAATCCTCTGGAGTAGGGAACAAAGAGAATTGCTTGGTTACTGCTACTATGACCCAGTTTCTTCCCCTAGGCGGGGTGCAGCAACGTGGATCCTTTCAAAGGAATCCACCTCCAGACGCTCAGTTTCCAGTCGTGTTCTTCCCTAAAACTGATGTGGCTCAGGGGTCATCTGCAGCCCCGATTTTCTTTTCCCATCTCTTTTTCTCGATTGCCCTCTTCCCACTTTACAAAAATAAAAAATAAAAAAGTTTACCTGTCATTCTTCTCTAATCCTGCCAAATGATGCATTGCTTTAGGGTATAAAAACTTCTGGGACATCAAAGGGACGATTCCATAATTGTTTTAATGAAGGTACCATAAACACCTCCCCACTCTTTCCGTCTCCTTAAGAGACAAGTTCTCAATAAAATTTCACTTTTTAAGAAGTGAAACAATGCTTAGTAATTATATAAATTTGTTATATCTGCTGTTTTGATGAATGCTACTAATAACAGTAATATTTTTTAAACAATTAGAATCTGTCACTGAAAATGTTTTTCTATTTTTTTAAACTTTATTTTTTTTGAAGAAGATTAGCCCTGAGCTAACATCTGCTGCCAATTCTCCTCTTTTTGCTGAGGAAGACTGGCCTAGAGCTAACATCCATGCCCATCTTCCTCTACTTTGTATGTGGGACGCCTGCCACAGCATGGCTTGCCAAACGGTGCCATGTCCGCACCCGGGAGCCAAACCAGTGAACCCAGGGCCGCCAAAGAGGAATGCGTGCACTTAACTACTGCGCCACTGGGCCAGCCCCTTGAAGATATTTTTTAAATGAATTTATGTATTTTTGTTACTGAAAAGTATGTATAATACAATGATCAATAAAATGCTTTCAATCACTACATTATACTAAGACAAGATTACAAGGAAGGGGAATTGAAATATGATTTCAAAGAAAAAAGAAACAATGTAAAATTTCCAATTTAGAGAGTTTAGTCATGAATTAGTTAAATTGATGATGCTAATATCAAATTACCATGATATTTATATTCTTCTGGATTCATTAAAAGAGTGATTTCATAGTTTTACTGTATCAATATTTATAAAAGACCAATAATAGTGTTTTACTGCTCTTACAACTCCATAAGCTTATGATGAAAAATGTTAGCTGTCAACTTTAAAATCTATAAATGGGTTCATGGTTTTTCAAAACTCTTAGAAAGGCACAGGAGCAAAACCAGTTGAAGACCACAGCTCAAGGCCAACGTCATTTCCAGAGGTGGAAACAGAACTGTGACTCAGCACCACTGTAAGACTCTTCCAGGGCAGGGCTAGACCAGTCTTCAGCTTCCTTGTCGCCACTTCCACCCCCATTCCCAGCAACCAACACCGATTACTCACCTTGGAGTCATACCACCTTGGGTGATTGCTCACTCAGCCACTTACACAAATATCTGGACGCCCTTGGGCAAGGTGCTTTTGGCCTATCTGTGCCTCAGTTTTCTAACATAAAATAAGAATAATATTTACTGCTTCTTCTATTTCTTCTACTACCACTACTTTTTAATTTGTCTAAGCTACCTTAAAAAGTGCTTGGCAATAGAAGCCATTATTGTTTACTTGAATATTCACTTAACAGAAGAGAAAAAATGAGAAACAGAGAGGTCAAGCCAGATGTCAAAGTTCATTTGATTGGTCAGTTGCAAAGGACTAGAACCCTGGAATGCTAGCATCTAGCCCATTCACCTTTAATTTCTGAGCAGTGACTCTGTCGAAGAATCTAGAGATACGGTCCATAACATCTTTTCCTGACACTGGCATTGAGAATAGTCCATTCTTTCATGGATTTCCACTAAGCACTGGCCAGAAGCATCCACAGCTGGAGCAGGGGGCATAGGCTCATACACTAAGGTCTCTTGTCTCCTTGTCCTGAGGCTGGGCTCCTCTGATGATAACGGGACAAAGTAGGTACCTACTAAAATCTCCTATTGCTTCTCATTTGTTCATTAAATCCTAAAAATCTTAGTTTTTAAGAATCTGGTAACTAGAAAGGACTTTAGAAATCAGACTGCCCTTGCTTTGAGCCCCAACCCCTTCCCATCAGCCATTCTGCCCCAGAGTTTCAGAGATGCATTTCCATCTCTCTCTAGGTGGATCTCCTCCATCCTGGCTGGCCTAGTCACCCTGCAACAAAGACAGGTGATTGGAGTGGGTGGGTAATGGGAGGCACTTCTGACTCTATTCACTAGTGCTTTTCAAACTTTTAAAACTCATGATCCATTTATGTATTTAGTTATGCTTCTTTGTATTGAGGTAACATTGGTTTATAATATTACATAAATTTCAGGTGTACATGAGTATATTTCGACTTCTCTATAGACTGCATCCTGTTCACCATCAAAAGTCTAGTTTCTGTCACCATACACATGTGCACCTTTACACCTTTCACTTTCCCTACACCCCCTTTCCCTTTTGGTAACCACTAATCTGTTCTCTGTATCTATATGTTTGTTTGCTGTTGTTGTGATCCCTTTTGATCGAAAATAATAATAATAGGGGTTGGCCCCTTGACGTAGTGGTTAAATTCAGCACACTCCACTTTAGCAACCCAGGTTCGCAGCTTCGCAGGTGCTGCGACCCACATATAAAGTGGGGGAAGATAGATTGGCACAGATGTTAGGTCAGGGCTAATCTTCCTCAGCAAAATAATAATAGTAATAATAATGATAAAGTCTTACACCTTCCTTTAATGTGAATTGAAACAATGTTTGGGATTAAAATATATGTTTTCAATTTACCTCGATCTACCTCCTTGGGAAGGTTTGGGTTCCTGCAGAGAATCATTCCCCCCATTTTCCCCCTCCCAAGACCCCACATTTCTACACACACTTCTTGGCTCCAAGGGTGTATGGAGCACATTCGGCAGACCACCAAAGATGAATAGAAAGAGGTGTGAGCCAGACACCCAGCAGTAATTAGGCCCAACACCTGCACACATATGTGGGTGCACCGGGATGGGGGTGGGGAAGAGTTGCAAAGGGGCAGGAAGAGGGGTTATGTGTAACCAGAGGAGGAGAAGAGTCAGGGTGGGCTGCAGGGAACAACCCATAAAAATGCCAATGTTCTTCCCAATTCAGAGAAATAAAGGCAAGGCACAGGTCAGAGATTTAAGGCCCTGATGGTGGGGAAGGGCCAAACTGAACAATTCTCTTAAGAATTTCTATTTTGTATCTTTCTGGTGCTCTTCTGTCAGTTTCTCCTATTCTGTAGTTTGCTTACTATTTCCAGCTATTCTAATTGATCTCTCTTTAATTCTTGCCAGTCTCTCTTTCTCCTCTGTTTTAGATGCTCACACTGCAGTCCTGCCAAATTCACACAAATTAAGATTAGAGGGGCCTCATTTATCATCCAGTTCAAATTTAAAATTTTTGACTGTGATAACACAGTAAGAAGTACATTTTATACCATGACTCAGTATCTGTGTAAGTATAACCAAAACTAAGTTTCATGAAACAATACTTACCTTCCTACAAAACATACAGTCTGATTTCAATTTTAATTTTTTTTTTTTAAGGAAGATTAGCCCTGAGCTAACATCTGCCACCAATCCTCCCCTTTTTGCTGAGGAAGACTGGCCCTGAGCTAACATCCGTGCTCATCTCCCTCTACTTTATATGTGGGATGCCTACCACAACATGATGTGCCAAGTGGTGCCATGTCCGCACCTGGGATCTGAACTGGCGCACCCCGGGCTGCCGAAGCAGAAAGTGCGCACTTAACTGCTGTGCCACCAAGCCAGCCCCTGATTTCAATTTTAAAATGCCAGTTGCAACCCACTATATTGATAATACAGCCTACTAATGGATCACAACTCACATTTTTAAACACAGACTCATTTTATAGATGAAGAAATTGAAGCAAAAGGAAAGTCCCAAAGTCAATACCAGCATCAAAAATGGAGCTAGAACCATCAACAGAATGAAAAGGCAACCTACTGAGTGGGAGAAAATATTCATAAATCATTTATCTGATAAGAGATTAATATCCCTAATATATAAAGAACTCATACAATTCAACAGCAAAACAATAAACAATATGATTAAAAAAATGGACAGAGGATTTGAATAGACATTTTTCCAAAGAAGACGTACAGATGGCCAACAGGTACAGGAAAGCATGCTCAACGTCACTAATCATCAAGGAAATGCAAATCAAAACCATAAGGAGATACCACCGCACACCTGTTCAAATGGCTATTATCAAAAACACAAGAAATAACAAGTCTTGGTGAGGATGTGGATGATAGGGAACCCTTGTGCACTGTTGGTGGGAATGCAAATTGCTGCAGCCACTATGGAAAATAGTATGGAAGGGCCTCAAAAAATTAGAACTAGAACTACCATATGATCCAGAAATTCCACTTTTGGGTACTTATCCAAAGAAAACAAGAACACTAATTTGAAAAGATATGTGCACCCCCATGATCATTGTAGCATTATTTACAACCACCAAGGTATGGAAATGACCTGTGTCCATCAATAGATGAATGGATAAAGAAGATATACACACATACACACACACACACACACACAATGGAATATTATTTAGCCATAAAAAAGAAGGAAACCTTGCCATTTGTGATAATGTGGATGGATCTTGAGGGCATTATGCTAAGTGAAATAAGTCAGACAGAGAAAGACAAACACCATATACGTGGAATCTAAAAAACAAAACAAACAAACCGAGCTCGAAGATACAGAGACCAGATTGGTGGTTGGCAGAGGCAGGGGTTGAGGGGTGGGCAAAATGGATCAAAAGGTACAAACTTCCAGTTACAAAATAAATAAGTCCTGGGGATGTAATGTACAGCCTGGTGACTATAGTTACTAATACTGTATTGCATATTTGAAAGTTGCTAAGTGAGTAGATCTTAAAAGCTCTTATCACAAGACAAAAAAATTTTGTAGCTATGTACGGTGATTGACGTTAACTAGACTTATTGTGATGATGATTTCTCAGTGTATACAAATATCAAATCATTATGTCGTACACCTGAAACTAATATAATGTTATATATCAATTATACCTCAATAAAAAAAAACAAACAGAGCTAGAACTCTCAGCTCTTCCTTCATGGAGCTAGATTCAACTCGGAACAAAAGCTTTGACCGGAATGGGAGAAGTTTTTAAGCCTCCTATTTTGGTGCATAAACATTTTGTCTGTTTTTGTGTGGGCTCTCTGCCACTCTCAATTATTTGGTGCCAGATTGTTGAGATTTAGTAAACGGAGAAATTTTGATGAATGGGGAACTCCAAATGCATTTGCTTTCTTTTTTGTTATGCTGGTGTTGGAGGGGGTGGTGAGGGAGTGAAAGGGATTTCTTTGCCCTTCCTTCCTACTGCAAGCAAACTGGTATTAAATACCTATTATATTCCAGGTTTTCCGCTATTTCTATAGATAGGGTGAAAAAAATCTCTTGCAAAATACATGCTCTGGCAAAGTAATCAACTTGTAATCTGTCCGTTGCGATGCTACACAAGAGGTTAAGGCAGCGTGAGAAAGAAGTTTTAAGCTTGCACCCAACCCAGACAGATGCGGGAAGAAGCGACAGGAAAGGCATCCCTGAGGAGGGGTTGGCTGAGCTGACTCCAGCCCAGTGAAGAAGGGGAGGGATGTCTCAGACACAGCCCTCGCCTGCCCATGTGATGGTCTGGCTGTTTCATAGAGCTTCTAACTAATTTTAGGGAAATCTGCCAAATATTCACTGATTTTCAACTCCCGTCTCTGGAATACCCTTGAACTGGAGAAAGAAGTCTCCAGCCTCTCCCACCCAACCAAAGCGGTTTCCAAGGGGACAGCTCCCTGTGGGGCAGTGAGGAGAGACAACATTCAGCCACCTTGCTCATTCTTGGAATTTTAGAATTGGTTACAACGGAGGTAGTTTGTTTTATTTTATTTTACACTCTCTGAAATTAAGGGACACAGAAATCCAGCAAGAATATCCTTGAATCACTTGAGGATGCTTAAAACACACACACGCACACAGACACACGCACGCACACACACACACACTCCAGCCTCGCTTAGGAGGCACGTACAGTAGTGCTAAGAGAACCAGCCTCTACCCTCACCCCCATATCTCCTGAAGAGATGGCAGACATAGGGCCATTGGTTTGGATAAGACTCTGGGGCTAGGGCACAGTATCTGGGCTCAAGCAAGAAAACAAAACAAAAAAAAAACAGGAAGAAGCTTGGAAGCTAAAACTAGACCCTTGAAATATCAAGCCTCCAACTTAGTAGATCTTGGAAGGAGGGCTCTAAAAACAGAAATAAACAAAAATTATGTCTCAAGATCCAATTTGAAATAATGCCATTTAGTATGTCCTTTGTGATCTTTATGTTGAAAATAATTACTTCTAAAACTGATCAAGATGATGTTAGAAAAGCCAAATGAAAAATTCTGACAGACAATTTGGTGCCTTCATCAACATTCTATCTTCCCTAAGGATCAGCAGATTCATTAAGGTCATGCTCTTGCTTGCCTGTCCACTATCGTCTACTTAAAATATCTGAGGTCTTTCTAGTTTATTTCAACCATTACTTCCTAGAGACAACAGACTTGAAACTCATAAGAAAGTGTGAATTATGCGAGTTGTCTAATTCTGAGGCCTCTTAAGTCAACAAAAAATGGTATTTCTCAAGACTTTTAATAAATGACCTTCATTCAATGCCTATTAATACCAGGGTCTTTTTTTTTTTTTTTTTTTTTTACATATCGTATCTCATATATAACAATCCTAAGAAATAACGATTTTATTCCATGAGATTCGGAAGTTATGCAGGGAGTGAGAAAAAGCAGCAATTGAAATCCAAACGTGCCTGTCTTCAGAATCCATGATCTTTCTGTCCTAGCACACTGTCTTCTCAACTGAATCAAAGCAGGTTCTAATTTAGTTAATTGGCTAAAAGCTACAAGCATCATCCTCAAGGTAGGAGAATACCCAGAGCAGCTCTCTTCCCCTCAATTTCTCCTTCCCTTTCGCTCACTATCCCTTCCTCTCTCCCTCATTCCCCAGCTGCCTTGCTCTCTTCCCTTTCTGAGCTCCCTTCCTAAATGGAAGTCTCTAAAATGCCAGACACTCAAGCAGTCTCACATCAAAGGTCGGAGCAGGAAATTTCCAACGGCGCTCCAGGACTTTCACTGCCTCCTACCACGAGCTCCCTGGAAGCTCCAAGGAGGTCTGAGTGGTGTTCTCTCCATTTCAAAGGAGCATAATAGAAATTGTCCATTCTTTTCAGGCTACTCAGATTCTTTTGTTTTTGTCTGGAGGTCCATCAACTCAGTGTATTAGGCCTGGTTGTCTTATGGGAAATGGAGTTAATTAATAAATGAATTTGCCCTGCAGGCTAAAATCTTTCTTGAAGCATTGAGATCCACCCCTGAGAGCTACTTAGCAGTGAAAAAGTTAGGGTTTTGAAATTTAATCTCCAGTAACAACGTCTTAATCCAAAGAGATCAACTCTTTCAGTAAACATTCAAACAACAGTACCATTGTGTTGGAGGAGAAGAGTGTGGATTGAAGGGTTGAAGATATGTTGATCTTGATATCTAGGTCCAGAATGCAGAAGCACCAACAGACTACAATGGGTAAGACAATGGGCTTGGACAGCAGCAAGACACCCTTCAAATCCCAGCTCTGTCACTTGTTATGGGTTATTGACCAAACTACTGAATTTCTCTGTGCATCAGTTTTCTTCTTTGTGAAATAATAGCAACTGTCTCATAGGATTGCCAACTGGATGCAATGAGATAATGTATTTGAAGTGCAAAAAGGGGGGCTGGCCCAGTGGCACAGTGGTTAAGTTCACACCTTCTTCAGTGGCCCGGGATTTACCGGTTCGTGATCCCGGGTTCGGACCTATGCACCACTTATCCAGCCATGCTGTGGCAGGCGTCCCACATATAAAGTAGAGGAAGATGGGCACGGATGTTAGCTCAGGGCCAGTCTTCCTCAGTAAAAAGAGGATGGGCAGCAGATGTTAGCTCAGGACTAATCTTCCTCAAAAAAAAAAAAAAAAAAAGAAGTGCAAGATGCCTGACATATAATAACTGCTCAACAAATGCTGTCTTAAAATTTTTTAAAGAAGCATAACACTAAGTTTTTCACTATGACACAGGCACATCTCCTCCTCCCCCATCTTTCTACCAATTATTATCCTTTTTGCACCCTCTGAATTAATTGGATGTTTTGGATGATGTTGAAAAATGCCTGAAACAAAAGCAGAGGGAAAGTGTAGCCCGGGTCCGAAGGGTGTGTGCCAATCTTTTCACCCTGAGTGAGGCTACTGCCAGGCTGGTCACAGCACAGAGGGAATTTGGGCTGCTGGCACAGAGAGGAGGAGAGGAAAAGAATAAATAAAGACCCCGTTCTCAGGGAGCCAGGAGTCATGCTTGGGACAGAAAGAGACCCACCAAAAACAGATTTGGGGGAGTATAACTATTAAACATGTAAGTGCCAGGAAAGAAGTTCTTCCTTTAAAGGCATTGGAAGCAGAGATTCATGGGGAGGGATAGGTCAAGGGACACCGTGCCATCACCCTCACTGAAGCACCTATTCCTTTTATCCCTCAAATTTGTCCCCCCATCACCACAGCTGCCTATAGTAATTGCCCTAAAGCAGTACTTTAATCGTGCTGCTCTTCAACTAAACATTTGTGACACCTATGGAATTAAGCATAGACTTCTTAGCTTCTCCAAGGTGAAACCAATTTATCCCCCGTTGCTCCCTGATAGGCACCAGATTGCTCTCCTCATTGTCCCCTGAACACATCCCGAGCTTTGGCTCCTCTTACCTTTCTTTATTCTTTACTCTCTTATCTGGAATGTCCTCTTGTTCCCTCCCATCTCAAATGCCACTCCTCCCTTAGAAGCTTCCCCTAATCTTATCTGAATTCCCCGAGCATTCCCTCATCTGAAATTTGGGGCTCTTATCAGTTACTGCCTGAGGTTAAGGTTCTCTGTAAATTTGGGGGTTTACCACTTATCAGATTAACTCCTTCAGGGTAGGCACAATGTCTTACTCTGGATGGTACCCTCTGCCAGCACTTAATATGTAGCACTCAAGAAGTGATTATTGGGAGCCAGCCCCGTGGCACAGGGGTTAAGTTTGCACATTCGGCTTCAGCGGCCCGGGGTTCGCCAGTTCGGATCCCGGGTGCAGACATGGCACAGCTTGGCAAGCCATGCTGTGGTAGGCGTCCCACGTATAAAGTAGAGGAAGACGGGCATGGATGTTAGCTCAGGGCCAGTCTTCTTCAGCGAAAGGAGGAGGATTGGCAGCAGTTAGCTCAGGGCTAATCTTCCTCAAAAACAAACAAAGAAAAGTGATTGTTGAATTGAATCAGAGCTGAATAACCTTCCTTCCCCCTCAAGACCTTATTCATATTTATTCTCCTATCAATACCTTTCCAAGTGAAACAGAATTGATTCTTCCTATTTTACTGAGCAGGAAACTGAGGCCTGGGGAATAAACATAATTGGTCCAGAAGCAGTTGAGGATGGGGGATGCAACAGAAGCTGATTTGGAAACTTCCAGACCAAAACAAAACCAGTGATGACTCTGCTTGTCATTCTCCTGTCTGTTTAGTGTCTCTTGTCTTAAGGCTATGGTGACAGCCTCAACTGGATTAAACCCTGAATAGCAACTGCAGTGCTCTGGGCCTGGGATGAAGTCATACTTCTCTTTAACTCTCTCCTGAGAGAAAATTTTAAAAGTATAAAGAAAGAGGAAAAGGAAGTTTAGCCCCCAGACAAATTTACCACAATGTAAAATCATACACAGCTTTAAAATTTAATGTTTTCCTTCTCTTAAGATACTCAGGACAGTTTGCCTCCGCTGTTTTTCATCACATAATGGCTTTGCTTGGAAGGCAAGCGGGGGTAAATACAGCAGCAGTATCTCTGATGTAACGTTCTCTGACCTGGCCCGGGCAGATTCTTGAGATCGTCCTTTAGAAGGGAAATAGAAGGAGAGAAAACGTGTCCCTGCCACCGTGTGTAAGAGAAAGTCCTATTCCCGGCCATTAGCAGAGTACAGGGTGACAGATGAGTATAAAGAATAAAAATAAAGAAGGGAAGGATGCTAGATTTGTCAGGTTTTCTGTGTTTGGCTGTCTCTGGGAGGCGGGCCATGGCAGAGCCAGTCAATCAGCACTATTTACCAAGGCGGAGGTGGCCGGATGCCTGCGCTGGCAACCACATGTGGTTCAACTTCCACTTCTGCCCGTTGCGTTTTGAAGAGGGTCCTGCCTAAAATGCTCTGTAGGGTGTGGAGTCCCGCTTTCTCCTCGCTCTTTCTTGTCTCTTTCTTAAGGCAACAATTTAAGGATAGCAATACCGAAACTAATTTGAATAGGCCTGGAACACACATCAAAATGGTAATTGTAGTTGTCTCTGGTGAGAGAACTGAATGGATGGGAGAGGGAGGTGAGGGGCTGGGGGCTGGCAGGAGGGCAGAGCAGAGAACGGCACAGAACTCTTTGTTCTGTATTGTCCGGCTCTTTCACAGTGAGGATGATTTAGTGAATTACATGTGAAATTTTTTGAAGTAGGGAAGGAAGGGAGAGAAGGAAGGAGGGAGAGGAGGGAGGGAAGGAGGGAAGAAGGGAAGGAAGGAAAGAATGATTAATAATGGATTGAGAAACATCTCACCTGTGATTTATACTTGAAACTTGATTTAGACATATTCTGTTCTTTCAGTTAGCCCCAAGTAAAGCATCTGGTAGGTTGACTGTGATTATCTTATTTCCAGTGTCTCGGATAATGTCTCAACTCTTTTTTAAAAAAATTTTTGTACCCCTAATGTAAAATGTAAATTATGTACCACATATAAATACATAATTTACACACGTTTAAACTATAGTAATTATATATATATATATATATATACTTCTGAATATCAATTTCTGTCTATTGAGTACTTTCTTGTTTTCATGATAAGCTAGAAATAAGAGAACCTTGTGATGGTACTGCTGGCATGTGTGTCCACCCCTGATTTGAAGACCACTAGTCAAATTAGCAGAGCAATGCTGTGCTAGGAGTTAATGTATATATTAATGTGCATAAAATTCCTCACACAATGCCTGGCTTATGCTAGTTGCTCTATAAAATCTTTTTTCTCCCCCTTGTCCACGGAAGAGGACAGGGTTGACACTGAAGAGTTTCAATTTGTAAGCATCTGGCCTAGGAAAGTTAGAGCTAGGAAGTGTTAAATATATTTCACCAATTCTCCTCATCCTAAAACAGGGAAACCGAGGCCAGGGAAACCTCTAATAAAGGTTACAAACCACTCTTCTAAGCTTCCATGTGTAGCTCTGGCTCATTTCTAAACTAAGTGAAATGATTAGAATTACTAATTTTTAGGTTAACTGTCTTCTTTCTTCCCTTCTGTTAGAATATCTAGTTAAGAATTTTTATTTTACACGTAGAAGTATCTATAGGAATAAAACTTCGGAGGATATAGAAATGCAATAAAAACTTTAAAAGCCCAATTAAGGACTGGGCTGAAGGCGTTCTGACTTCTCCCAGAGCATAGTATACATGGTGAGTATCAGGTGTGGTTTGTTATTATTGTTGTTGCTGTTATTATTATTATTAGCATCATCATCCTCATCAGTTTGGCTTCCATGTAAGTGTGAATAGGTTTTTAATAATGCATTTCAGAAGGCTAAGCAGCTTTTCTTGTCCTGAGGGAGTGAGCCAGCCTGCAGGTGGCTCCTAAAAACAATACCCGCCCCTGGATCCCCAGGTGGCTCCTTGACACTGAGCCCCGGTGCAAAGGGTGGGGAAGACTTACCTAGGGAAGGCCCTAGGCCCCAGCTTGCTGCCTGGGGCGAGCTCCTGGAAATGCATACCTAATTTCCACCTAGAAAAACAGAGCTCTCCTCTGGAATTCAAACACAACTTAGAGAGGTCAGAGAAATTCACAGCCTGGACCCCGTGTCTGCCTGGTGCCAAAACAACCACATTTTCTGCTTTCTGCTCTGTAGTTTACGAAGCACTATGAGAGGCAGAAGATCTGAGTAACAGGTCGATTTTACAAAGCTCACCATTCCCATTTTACGAAGTTAAAATAAAACAAAACAAAAAACAAAAACAGAAGGAAAAAGGTGAAGAGGAAAGAAAAGACACTAACACGGCTGGAGAACCCATGTGTCCTGGACACCAGGCATCTTACATCTTATGTCACTTTCACCAGCTCCCTGGAAGTAAGATTTATCCCCATTTTATAAAAACTGAAGCTCACAGGCCAGGCAGTGTCCACACAGCAACAAAGTGGCAGAACCAGAAGTTGAACCCACACCCTTTGACCTTTGATCTAGTGAGCTCACTTTCCACAGCCCAACGTGAGGAAACCAAATCTCAGAGGCTTTAGTACCTTGCAGAAGGTCACGTAGCTAGTAAAGAGCAGGGCTAGCATCTGCCTGTAATTCAGATCTCAAGCTTAAGCGAGATAGTCTGTGTTTAACAAGATGGTTTGTTTGCTGATGGGAAACAAAAAGTGGGTGACAGAAAAGGAGATGCCACACAGAAATTAACCTGTTTGGATTAGGTTAATTTGGGTTGAGGGCATGGTTTGCAGGGAGAGGTCCCTCAACTAAAATATGACACTGTGAAATCACAAACCAAATGAAAAAGTAGGGTGTGAAATGAAGGAAATCCCAGAGGCTATGTGGACCAGAGAACAAAATTTTCTATTTCTCTTCTCAGCCTTAATCAAGTATTTAAAACAACTATTTATTTTTTTGAATAAAATGATACATGTTCATAATACAAAGTTCAAAAGATATAACGTGAAAAGTCACTTTCCCTCTCTCCTCTGACCTCTGACCCTCAGCTAGCCTGACCCCCACAGAGTATCCAGGGGCCTTGATTCAGCCTCAATGGAGAGAGTGTTGGCTATTGGAGGAGAATGCTCTTTGCACTGTGTGATTTGAGAAATGTGGAAAGTTCCAATGCTTTGCCCAAAATATAGCTCCACTGGTCTGGTACCACTTTTCCCTTCAACCTAGCAGGAAATTCCTCCCAGTGAGGGATGATCCTTATGTTAAACAAAGATGGGGACATACTTCCAGAACTACACAAGACAAGGGTAACTGTAATTTTCCTTAAGGTGTTTTTTGCCGTAAGTAATTTTGCCTTAAGCTGTTTCTGTTCATCGAGTCATTATTTTCTCTGGTTATTTTGTTCTCTCTGCTCTCTTCCTCAAAACATATAACCATCTGGGGAAGCCCTAAGAGACCCTCACTAAGGCAAATCTGATTTCAGCATTTTAAATGTGATACATTTTTCTATGGCCTCACATCTTCCAGAAGAGCCAGCCAGCTTGACATGAACTAGATTTTGCTTATGGGTAAAACCTGAGGGATTTACAATCAAGAGGCTTCTTCCCCTTCCCCATGTCCTGTCGCGGACCTCTCAAGAACATAATTTATGAGGACCCTTATCCTCCACTCCCTTTTTACAAAGTACAACAATGGGAAGAAAAATGTGAAGAAGCTCTCTTAGGATGCTACCAACTCTCCATGGTTAATCAGTCTTCTTTTTTTGTTTGTTTGTTTTTTGGTGAGGCAGATTAGCCCTGAACCAACATCTGGGCCTATCTTTCCTCTACTTTGTATGTGGGATGCCCCCACAGCATGGTTAATGAGTGGAGTAGGTCCACACCAGGGATCTGAAACAGGATCCAAACCTGGGCCGCCAGAGCAGAGTGCACAGAACTTTAACCACCAGACCACAGGGCCAGCCCCTCATCAGATCTTCTTTAGGCTTACCATTGAAATAGCTGAGGAGGCAGAGCTTACACTTGTTTTGTCTGTGCCTTTGTCCTGTTTCTACCCTTCTCTAACAAATTAATTATCTACCCTGATAGTTATCTCCACCTCTTAACTTCCAGTAATTTGGTTTTGGTCGCTAATGAAAACATGATTAGGGGTCATTATGTATCTAATCATGAATGGGTGGATTCAAATGCCCCTTCTCAGTCTTTACTGACTTCCAGAGTCCCGTTGAAGTTGTTACTGCAAACCACCCCCTAAGGATGGTTCTTTTTCTTTTTTTAAATTAAAAGAAATTAATTATACGAACAGTATAGCAACATTAATACAGTTCTAAATAAAAGGCACAGAAGGCACCCACAATGGCACTATCCCCAAAAAGATAAACATTCTTAGAAAGTTATGTTTATAGGGCACTAGATCAGCATGTTATAGTTCATCTTGGGGAATCTTATGCAACATTTGCAAACAATGAGATGAATCTATAGGTATGAAGAAAAGACTCCTGTAGTAATTACAAAGTGAAAATAGCATGACGCATAACAATATGCATCATGGAATACCATTGGGGTATTTTTACATATGTATATTATGCTGGGATACGTACACAAATTTTCTAGATGGACAAGACACTGTCAACAGTGGTTGCTTCCAGCTCCAGAAAATGGAAATGGCTGATAGGAAAAAAGGATTTTACTTTTTGATTTATACTTTTATGGATTAACTGATTGATTTGTTTACCAAGTGAATGTATTTAAAAAATACTAACATTTAAACAAAAGTTATGTTTGTGCACACTTTTTTTGAAATTAATAAAAATTTTAATTAAATCTCAACATATATAACATGTAAGGTTCATTAATTATTAAATTAATACTCAAAAGAAGTTTTTTACATCTGAAAAGTATTTGAAGATTATATTTTATTTTATTCTACATAAATTCACAAGACTGTATGATAATTTTTGAGAAATGATAACCAAACATGAATTAAATATTGCTTACTCATAGTTTAAATAATAATTTCAAAAGAAAAATTATACAAAATTCTGTCAAAATTTAACAGTGAAATTTAATACTTGAAAATTATGATTATATTTAAATATGCATATATGATACTACAAAGAATCTTCAAAGGTGACAAAACCAGGCACATAAGAAGATCTTAAGATAGATGGACCTGGGTAGCATAAACTCCAAACTACATAAAAAAAAATTTGTATCTAATTCTGACTGATACTTGATGTGAGTAAGAAATGACAAACTTGTTATGCAAGGAAATTGTTGAAAGAAATTCACTACTCTTTGCTGGTTAAACGGTCTATGCTTGCATTTTCCTGCCTCTGCCTGTCTGCTCTCACTATTTCCCTCTCTCCTTACCTTGGCATTGGAACCCAGGCCATCCTTTAAGGAGGGCAAGAGACTCTTGCTTCTAGAAAGCCGTAGCATGTCTGCTGGTGAACCATGTAAGGTCTACTTGTTTTTCCATCTTCTTCATCAACAAAGATAATTTTTTTTTTCTGCTTTTTCTCCCCAAATCCCCCCAGTACATAGTTGCATATTTCAGTTGTGGGTCCCAGTAGTTGTGGTATGTGGGACACTGCCTCAGTGTGGCCTGACGAGAGGTGCCCTGTCCGCGCCCAGGATTTGAACTGGTGAAACCCTGGGCCGCTGAAGTGGAGCGTGCGAACTCAACCACTTGGCCAGGGAGCCGGCCCCAAAAGATACTTTTTTTTTAAAAAAAGTGAATTTTGGGGGCCTGCCTGGTGGCACAGCAGTTAAATGCATACGTTCCGCTTCGGCGGCCCGGGGTTTGCCGGTTCGGATCCCGGGTGCGGACATGGCACCTCTTGGCACGCCATGCTGTGGTAGGTGTTCCACATATAAAGTAGAGGAAGATGGGCACAATGTTAGCTCAGGGCCACTCTTCCTCAGCAAAAAGAGGAGGATTGGCAGCAGTTAGCTCAGGGCTAATCTTCCTCAAAATATAAATAAGTAAATAAATAAAAATAAAAAGTGAATTTTGAAAAAGATAATTTTCGGGGCCGGCCTGGTGGCGTAACAGTTAAGTTCACATGTTTCGATTCTTGGTGGCCTGGGGTTCGCTGGTTCGGATCCCGGGTGTAGACCTACACACTGCTTATCAAGCCATGCTGTGGTAGGCATCCCACGTGTAAAGTAGAGGAAGACTGGCATGGATGTTAGCTCAGGGCCAGTCTTCCTCAGCAAAAAGAGGAGGACTGGCAGTAGTTAGCTCAGTGCTAATCTTCCTCAAAAAATAATAATAATAATAATTTTCATGCTGGGAGAGGAAGAACAAACATAGGTAAGAAATTTGAAACACCACTGAGGTGAGATAATATGAGATATTCTGACACTTTTAACAAATCAAGATTTCTAGTCCCAAATACTGAAAGACAGAGAAAGAAATTGCCACATGATTGCAAACCACGAATGGACACATAAAAATTATTGACAGCAGGAAAAGCGTCAGAAGGTGAAATGTGTTGATTTTCAACTGTGAAAAATAACTTCTTTTAAAGATAGAGAACTGACCAAACCTGCTTAGTTTAAAGTAGTTACCTATCTACAGAGTAAGACTGAGGAGTAAAGCAGGGTTATATATGGTTTTAATTATAAATATCTGCTACTACTGTAAGATTACATCCATATATTACAGTAACTAAGTTTTACCAAAAAAGTGTTTTTCATATGGAAAAATGAGATCTTAAAAACTATAGTCTGAAATATTCAATGACCTCTGAAAGATTCTGGCATGGATTATTAAATGATGTTTTATGAGCACCTAGAGAAATTCCCGCTAGGCACCAACGTGGGTCCAGTCCATTAAGGGCAACTTCATTCATTTAGCAAATATTTATTTTGCACCTATTGGGTCCCAGTTACTGTGCCAGGTGCTAGGGATGAAGAGAAAACAAAACAAGCACATTCCTGCCCCTTGTGGAATTCTAGTAAGGAAGACAAATAATAAAGAAAAATTACAGCATAATTACAACTTGTGATAAGTGCTATGAAAGAAAACACAGGATTTATGTGAGCACACAATTAGAGGAACCAGCCTCATTGCAGAAGGAGGCAGTGCTAGAGAAGTCTGTGAGTAAGCGGTGTGAAATCTGAGCCCCGAAGGATGAGTAGAATTTAGGTAGGCAAAGTGTGGGGAGTGCCACAGAAACAATCTGACAATCCCATCTGAGAAAAGCATGAGGCAGCAATAAACCTGGCATGCTGGAGGAATGGAGAAAAAGCTGAGGTGGCCCAAACAGTAAACAGGAGGGAGTGTGAGAATGACATCACTCAGTTAACAAGGGGCCAATTTACACAGGCACCAACTAACACTATTTCCTTTTTTGCAATGATTACTGGACAGGTACAAAGACGGGCTAAATTTGTTTTCAGCAAAACAATTGATCAAAATGCTTGGGATGAACCACAGTTATCAGTCCTACAACAAAACTCTATCCAAAATCCGCCCTCTTCTCCCTATCTTCTCTCTCCTCCCTAGATCAGGCCACGACCATGTCTCCCTTGGGCCACTGTTTTCACTTTCACCTCCCACAATCCATTCTCTATACAGCTGCAGGGATCTAAAATCTAAGTCATACCATTTGAATTCTTTGCTTAAAATCCTTCAGTGGCTTCCCATTTGTCACAGGTTGGGTTCTCCACAAATGTGGAGACCAAGTTGGGATTCATGACGTTTATTGGGGTTTAACACCTGTGAAAGGAAAGGGGAGGAAGCAGGAGGAAGAAATCAAACAGTGATGGAGACCCAACAAAGCCTTGGCCAACCCATCAGGGAGTTCTGAAATGAGTATTGTCAGTCAGAATGGTCCGGTGCCTGATCAAAATAGTTTATATCCCCACTCACTCAGTCTCAGTCATGGTCTGCCCGAGGAAGAGTGTGTCCTCAGGCAGCAAGCCTCTCTGCAACTGACACATACCCTGAAAGAGCTGTCAGCTCAGGCCTATTGGCTGACCACACTCTTCAGCTCTGGGCATCAAGTCTTTCCTTAAAGGGCGATCTGGGTATTGCACCTCCTTATCCATCTCACCGTTGCATCTAAAATAAAAGGACTTCAAGACTCTAAGTGATCTGGCTCCTGTCTACCTCTCCTCCACTTGCTTCTGTTCACAATTTGCTCTGGTACGCTAGCCTCCCTGCTTCTTGAAGCTCATCCCCTCCTCAGGGTCTTTGCACTTGCTGTTCCCCTTGCCTGGGGTGTTATACTCTCAGTCTTCACTGGTCTTCCTCCTTCTAATGTTGTCTGCCTCCCTCCTCATTGCTTCCTCATGTTGCTGTTTCACTTTTCTCATGCACTTAAATAAAATTATCTAAATTATTTAAGTTTTGTTTACATCTGTCTCATCAACTAGAACGTAAATTCCATGAAGGTGAGGGTCGATCTGTTTTATTCCCCGCTCTATCCCCAGTCAGTACCTGGAACATAGCAGACCTTCAATGAATATTTGTTATTTTGAATCGGATGAGGTGCAGAAATGTACTAGATAGCTACAGTTTTAGCTAATTGAACAACTTTGACCAAATAATATTTATTAGTGTATTAAGGTTAACCTGAAGGGCGAGCTTTAGTTGGCTGACACAAATCTGTCTGATCCTGTCAAATGGTTAAAATCAATGATTTGTGTAGACAGAAATGGCATAATCATCCAAATTGCTGATGACACAAAGCTGGGAGTATTGGTGGCTAACATATTGGATGACAGATTTCAGATTCACAAAGACCTGAAAGTCCAGGAAAAATGGAATGGATAATTGTGGTATATTATTCATACAATGAATGACAATAAAAATAAGTGCAGTACTGCTATCTGGAACATGGAGAAACTTCAGAAAAATAATGTTGAGGGAAATAAACTAGACACACAAAAAAGAGTATGTACTGTATTATTCTATTTCTGTATATTTCAAAACCAGGCAAAACTATCGGTGGTGTTAAAAGTCAGGACTGTGGTTCTCTTGAGGAAGGAGCGAGGGGACAGTGATTGAGAGGGGGCTTGAGGAAGGCTTTTGAGGTGGTGGTAATGTCTATTTCTTGACCTGGGTGGTGGTTATATGGATGTGTTTACTTTGCAATAATTCATTGATCTGAGCAGTTATGATTTGTGCACATTTTTAATATGTGTATTACAGATCAGTTTTAAAGTTGAGTGAAAAAGGACTCGGAGATATACTTAATTTATCAGTGTGTAATTCCCGATTTGAATGAAAGAGTTTTAAAACTATTTATTTTTATCTTTTTATTCTATTTTCTCCCAAAGCCCCGGTATATAGTTGTATATCTAGTTGCAGGTCCTTCTGCTGCTTCTATGTGAGATACTGCCTCAGCATGGCTTGATGAGTGGTGCTAGGTCTGTGCCCAGGATCCAAACCCGTCAACCTCAGGCTGTCGAAGCGGAGTGCGTGAACTTGACCACTATACCACCAGGCCAGCCCCTAAAAGAGTTTTAATATTTGCCAGTTAGGATTATAGTTACTGTTGATTTGCAGTAAATAATCTTTATTATATTTAAGTCATTTCCTTTGATCTCTGGTTTCACAGGTTTTGTAGAATGGCTGCTGAGTAGGCTCTAAGACCTTTTGCTGCAGGGATGTGGGGTAAAGGATATTTTCATGTGCTGCTATTGAAATGTAAAGTGTTACAGCCTTTTTGGAAAGCAACAGCTGGCAACAGCTACTATTTAAAAAATACATATACCCTTTGACCTAGCAACCTCAGTTCTGGGAATCTATCCTACTGAGATAAAACCACTAGTTTCAATAAAACTATTGAAGTAAAAACATCATAAGGTGCCGGACCTGTGGCCAAGTGGTTAAGTTCGTACACTCCGCTTTGGCGGCCCAGGGTTCACTGGTTCCGATCCTGGGCACAGACCTACACATCACTCATAAGGCCATGTTGTGGAGGCATCCCACATAGAAGAACTGGAATGACTTGCAACTAGGATATACAGATATGTGCTTGGGCTTTGGGGAAAAGAAAACAAGAGGAAGACTGGCAACAGATGTTAGCTCAGGGCCAATCTTCCTCACCAAAACAAAAAACAAAAACCCCATAGTACAAATGTACAAGGATATTTATTGGAGCAGCAATTTAAGTGGCAAAATACACACACAAATTGTAAATACTATGCACTCCCATCAATAGAATGGTTGCAAAAATTATAGTACAACTACATTTGGGAATATCCATTAAAAGGAATAAATTTGTACTCTATCAGTTGATTTAGAGGGATTTCACATAAGAAATTGTTTTAAGTAAAAGAGGCAAAAAAGTAATTACTTCTTAAATGGCAAAGAAAATCTATATTGAATATGTGTGCATTTGTATTTGTCTATATGTGATTACATGAACATGGAGAAAAATGTTAACATCTAGGTTGACAAAATGGTTACTGGAGGGGAAAAAGTTAATGGGGTGGCAGAGGACAAGGGAGCAAGAGGGAGTCAAGGGAAAAAAAAAGAATCAAAGAGTTTTTGGAAAGCTCTACGTGAGCCAATAATCTCATCTCACAGGTGAAAAATCAAATGCAGGCTTAGGGACATTAATAGATTGTTCTGTGTCCAAACCAAAGGACATAATAATTGCAGCATACTTTATGCTCTTCAGATCAAATCTAGCATGCTGTATCAATTTCTGGACATGACACTAAAAGCAAAAACAAATATCTCCCTCCCCCCAAAAAGAAAGAAATTGTTTTTCTTGTTATAAGAGGAATGGTTAAGAGTCAGGCAACCCTGGGTTCCAATTTCTTTTCAACCACTTAGCTGTGTGGCCTTGAGCCAATTACTTAATCCCTTTAAACCCTAGTTTCCTCGTCTGTACAATGGGGATAATTATAGTTTCTATCTTTCAGGGTTGTTGTTGGATAATTATATGTAATTACTGGGATCCGGCATCTAGAGGAAACTCAATAAAAATAGTGATTGTTGTCATTGTTATTAAAGTAAATACTTATTGTGAAAATTAGAATTTGCATATAAGCAAGAAAATGAAAACTAAACTGTTGTTTACAAGAATAAACTATTGTTAACCTTTGGATGTTCATGCATTTACTCAATGTGGTCTGAAAAATCACTCTGAGGCCTCGTGATAGCTTAGTTAGGACGAATTAGCAGCCTCCAAATATGTGAAGGGTTGTTGTTTGGAGGGGGATTGGACATATTCTGTGAGGATCCAAAGAGCCACAGCAAGAAGCAAAGGTTACAATGAGAGCTGTCCAGCAATGGAAGGGGCTGCCCAACACCACAGGGAGCCCTTGTTCTAACAACTGCATCTTGGCTGCCGATCATTTGTCAGAAAAGTCATGGAAGAAATGACTGTGTTGAAAGAGAGGTCAAGCTAAATGACTTCTAAAACTCTTCCTGACTCTAATATTTTATGATCAAGAAATATTTGCTGGACGTATATATATTAGATTCACAACTCACATAAGACAATTTGTGTTGTTCTTACTATAATACTAGATGGTGTAATAATAATAATAATAATATAATTATTGTGTCCTTTAGGTGGTAAGGACAGTTCCAAATTTATCTCATGAAAGTTAATAGGAAATTCCTAGCATAGGTCATGTACAGGACCTCTCCCTCATACAAAACCGAGGACGTGCAATTCCACCAATTAATCTCATTCAACATAGAGAAAGAAATCAAAAGGAGGGGCAGGCCTGGAAAGAGTTTATGTCTTATCTTCAGGTACTGTTTGCCTGCTTTCTTACTACTCGGGGTCTCTTCCTGGGAAAAACTCGTGATCTGGCAAAAAATCATAGTAATTACTCAGGGGAAAGGAAAAAGAAGGAACAAACAAACAAAAAATACGTTACTGTGGTTAGGAAAAATATCTAAGAACATGGTATTGGTGGGAGAGAAGACTAAATGTCTATGTAAGACCCACCCAAGGGCTTTTGATGTTTGACCAATTATTATCTTATTATTCTTCCTGCTATAGATACAGCTGCAATTTATGTAACAGGATGTTTAAAAAGATTAAAGAGAAGCTGTGGTAGGGTTCTGAGGTGATAAGAGTCCCCAGAACAGGTATTTATGGACGTTTAGAATATAAGTTCCTGTACATTCTTAGAATAAACCACCTATTTGTTTTTCTTTTTCTTTTTTTTTAAAAGAACCAAGTAAAATTTGTATTTCAATATGGCTGCTTCCTGCCCACACGTGATATAGAAATAACAGAGCAAAGAGAGCAAACAAGTAATAGAGCAAAGAGAGGTTGGTGGTGGTTCAATCTGTGATCTGTGCTGGTTTCTAATCAGCTTTGACTTTGGGGTCCAAAATATTTTATGCCTATATTATATTAGATAAGTGCAATTTATTTGCATTAAACTTGTTCATCAGAAAAGGGATTATTCTACTGTTCAAGCAGGAGAGTTATGTAGAATTTGGGACTCCGATGACTTAAGGTGAAGATGAAGGTTAAAGAAACAACTTTCAGTAGAGGGGTTTGTGGAATTGAAGTTAAGATGAGTTGAACTGACTTTGGGTTAGAAGAGTGATCTATAGGTCTTTCAAACCAGGGAATGATTCACCGGCATTCAAAACTTTTTGCTATGTGGGCTGCTATCTTATCTTACATCATAAATTGGCACTGAACACCCAGTAAAAGGGCTTTGAGGCATATTCTCAAAATTTCTGATATTAGTCATGTATAAATTGCTTGTTTATTTCACTTCTTTCTCTTAGCAACCTAGACCAATACCTAGCATATGCTCATGAACTCTCTCTGTATGTGTGCATTTTCTGAACTTTTTTGTTTGAGAATAAGTTGTGGACATGATGCCCTTTTCCCCTAAGGACTTCAGTGTGTATTTCCTAAAAACAAGAACATTCTCAGCCACAGTACAACTATGCCAATTAAGAAGTCAATACTGATTCAAGAACATCTAATCTACAGACCTCAATGTTCAAATGTTACTCAGTAGCCCCAAAAATGTCCTTTATAGTAAAAGAAAACTCCAGATCATACATTGCAGTCAGTTGTCAAGTATCTTTAGTCCTTTAATCTGAAATAGATTTTCCACACTTCGTCTTTCACGACCTTGACATATTTGAAGTTACAGGCCGGTTGTCTTGTAAAGTGTTCTTCCAATTGGGTTGTCTGATGTTTCCTCATGACTAGATTCAGGCTATGCATTCTTAGCAGGAATACCACAGAAGTGATGTGATCTTTTCAGTACATAATATTAGGAGTTGATTTGTTCCATTACTTTTGAAGTTGCCTTTAATGATTTGGTCAAAGTGGTGTCTGCCAGGTTTCTCCACCTTAAAATTACTATTTTTCCATTTATAGTTAACAAGTATCACATGGTGAGATACTGTGAGACTATGTAAATATCCTATTCCTCATCAAACTTTATCCACTAGTTTTAGCATCCATTGATGATTCTTTTTTTGATTGCCAAATGGTGACTTTATAATTCTGTCTTTCCTTATGTATATATATATATATATATATATATATGTATGTATTTTTTTTTTTTTTAAAGATTGGCACCTGAGCTAACATCTGTTGCCAATCTTTTTTTCTTCTTCTTCTTCTCCTCAAAGCCCCCCGGTACATAGTTGTATATTCTAGTTGTGTGTGCCTTTGGTTGTGCTATGTGGGATGCCCCCTCAGCATGGCCTGATGAGCAGTGCCATGTCTGCGCCCAGGATCCGAACTGCCGAAACCCTGGGCTGCCAAAGCAGAGCACGTGAAGCCAACCACTCAGCCATGAGGCCGGCCCCCATTCCTCTTATATTTTTTAGTTGGCACTCTACTGTAAGGAAAAATGTTCTCTTTTCCGTGATTTGTTTGGCTATTTATTTATACCAGTGTGAACTCACAGATTCCTATTGTATTCAATGGGTTATAATCTGTTATTGACACTATTGATTATGATTCTCAAATTGTGCCTGATTTGGATAGTAGGAATCCCTTCAAACTATCCTTTTGTCATGTCCCTAAGATTCTTTGAGCTTCACAACTTTATGACACAACAAGATATTTCAGGCTTTTCCTGTATTTTCCTAACCCTGAAATCAGTCACTTCTCTAAGAAGCCCTGGTTCCTTTAGTGGATAAAAGTATTTAGAAAGATTTGGGTTCTAGGTGTGCCGATTTGTACTGGCGTGTCATTGCTTGTAGGCCCTCTGAGACGACAGGTGTGCATGCTTTCTCTCTCTCTCTCTCTCTCTCTCTCTCTCACACACACACACACACACACACACACTTATAAAACAACGTGGTCAGACTGATATTTTCAATTCCAGTCCAGCACCGGAGAGTTCATTTTAGCCTTCCCCCTTTCATATTTATAATCTCCTTCTCTGACAGTGAGAAATCTGTGGAACCACAGTCTTAACTATTACACTTAACCACACCTACATGCGCTCTCTTTCCTCTCTGGTTCACTTCGGTGCAATCTCCTGTCATCCTGAAGCCAGCCTATACACACACACTGATGCCAGGGCCAAAGCACCTGAGCCACTGGTGTCTGTGCTACATCTCCCAGGCTCACTGAGATCTGATGCTGCCCTAGCTTCCTTCAGGGGCCTGATGGTGGCTGTTTCAGCCTGTTATGCCTACCATAGAAATTCCAACTGCCGAAAGCACTCTCCACCCCAGGTTTGCTCCACACAGTGACACAGTCAATCTGGAAGGGCTGCTTTAAGGTCGTAACAGCTCACAGAGGTTTTACGGAAACTACTCTTTCGGGTTTTACGTGCCCTTTATTTTAGCTCCCTTTCCCTAGGATTCAAATATGAATCTGGTCTGTGACCAAAATCATTCCTCTCTTCTAACCCTGTCTTGTGGTCCTCTCTTCCCTTAGGATGAACTCTTGCTTAATCTTTTACATCGATGGAACCTTGGCAGCCAGGTCCTCCAGAAATGTCTGAACACCAGAATGTGTCAGCTTAAATTTTCAAAACATCCCCATCACATTTGTTATTCTCTTAAATTATCTGCATCAATAGTTTAATTCAGAAACTCTCTTGAAGACAGAGGACTATATCAAAGCAGCAGCACAGAAATGAAAGGACTGCATCCCACCCTAAGGGTCTCATCCAAGGAAAAGAACCCCCTCATCATCCTCCTGGCTGGTAGAGACAGAGGGACCTGGAGAGTTTCCAGTTTGAAGACTGCCCTGAGCCACACTTGATCACAATGACATTACTGTCCAGCATGCCTCTTAGGACACCACCATCACAACATGGATGTGAAGTTGTTTTTCCAACGGTGCTAACAGACACCTCATCTATCATTCCCTGATTTCCCTTTTCCAACTGCATGCCTCTGAAGGAGGACAGGCCAGGCTAGCAGAGTAGTCCGTGACTGTGAGACTGAAGGTTAGTAACCAATTTGTGCAGAGTAAGCCCAAGAGTTAATGACCTTGATATCATTAATACCTTTCCCTGTCTACTGAGCTAACTGGTCACAGACTGGTTACATTTGAACATTTTCTTACTAAATGAGTATTTAATAATATGCAATTAATTTACTTGAGTTGAGATAATATCTCCTGATTACATGAAAGATATCAGTGCAAGACAGATAATTCTAAATTAAAGCCAGATGGGGCCGGTCCGGTGGTGCAGTGGTTAAGTTTGCATGTTCTGCTTCTCGGGAGCCCGGGGTCACCGGTTTGGATCCTGGGTGTGGACATGGCACTGCTTGGCAAAAGCCATGCTGTGGTAGGTGTCCCACGTATAAAGTAGAGGGAGATAGGCATGGATGTTAGCTCGGGACCAGTCTTCCTCAGTAAAAAGAGGAGGATTGGCAGTAGTTAGCTTAGGGCTAATCTTCCTCCAAAAAAATAATAAAATAAAATAAATTAAAGCCAGAGTACATTACATCTCCAGCATTACAGACATTACAATACACTCTCTACTGCAGATACTGAAATTGTTTCCTTTACTAGAATGTAAGCTTCATGATGACAGGGAGCTTTGTTTTGCTCGTTGCTGTATACCCTAGTATGAGTAGGCCTGACTCAAAGTAGGAGCTCAATAAATATTTGTTGAACAAATGAAAACATTTAGAGATATTATAAGAGAAAATCAAAAATTATTAAACTAGGGGTTGGCCTGGTGGCGCAGCGGTTAAGTGCACACGTTCTGCTTCGGCAGCCTGGGGTTCGCCAGTTGGGATCCTGGGTGCAGACATGGCACCGCTTGGCAAAAGCCATGCTGTGGTAGGCGTCCCACATATAAAATAGAGAAAGATGGGCATGGATGTTAGCTCAGGGCCAGTCTTCCTCAGCAAAAAGAGGAGTATTGGCAGCAGTTAGTTCAGGGCTAATCTTCCTCAAAAAACCCCCAAAATTATTAAACTAAATCCTGAAAGAATTATTGCCCAATTATCAGTATTCCAAACAATATCAGTGAGAAGGGTAAGGAAGAACTTGGAAAATGACTGCTACTAACATGGTCTGAAGAATCAAAGCTCCCTCCATCTCTAGTATTTCAAAGGCTGAGGGAGAGGATAAGTCTCGCTAAGAACTTACCTAAATCCATAAAGGAACATTGAAAAACTTCATGTGGTTTGGGAGTAGCTAAGAGAGTGACCTATTATAACTTGAAGATCCAAGGGGCAAAGTTTACAAGCAGAAGGGGAAGGAAAGAGAAATGTTCACATATTATAGGGTAATTAGGAAAATGTACACCTTCCTCCTTATGGGTTTAGGTACAGGGCTCTCAAGCTCAAATGCTTTCCGAGGGCAGGCCAGTACTATAAATGGGTGAAGCAGTTGGATGTAATATAACAGGGAGGAGTAGAGACTGGCGGGAAATGGGAATTGCATGCCCCTTCTAAAGACATTAAAAATCCTTTAAAGACAGCAACAACATGGAATCTCAAAAACAAAATAAATGAACAAACAAAACAAAACAAAACAGAAACAGACTCGCAGATACAGGAAACAAACTGGTGGTTATCAGAGTGACAAGTGGTTAGGGCAGATGGGTGAAATGAGTGAAGAGGTTTAAGAGGTACAAACTTCCAGTTATAGAATAAATAAGTCATGGGGATGTAATGTACAGCATAGGAAATATAGTCAATAATATTGTAATAAGGTTGTATGGTAACAGATGGAAACTCGACTTATCACAGTGATCATTTTGTAATATCCATAAATATTGATCCGCTATGATGTACATCTGAAACTAATAGGATATTGCATGTTAATTAAACTTAAAAGAAAAAGACAGCAGTTACAACAACAAAACATCAGGCTGATCAGACATGTCTGTGGGATGTTTTCACTTTATAGGCAGTTTGAGAGCTTTAGTTTAAGTTTTCTTGTCTCTGTGATTTAACATTTTCCCTTGAAAGGTGTGTGTGTGTGTGTGTGTATGCGTGCATTGGTGTTCCAACAGTTACTGACCAGACAATTTAACAATAAAAAGGCACATTTGCTACTCACAGCGGTGAGGAGACAAGCAGGGTTCACACTTGGAGGGACAATATGCCCACCTGGACTGTTCTCTGGGGCTAGAGTGCCAAAGGTGGCCGTGATGGTCTGTGAGAGTTGTCTGAAGCATTTGGGTTTTTTGACTGAATAACTCAGACTCAGAGAATGAACTACTGGGAGCAGCAAGAGACAGTCTCTGAGATGAGACCAACTCCACAGGTAATCACTAGAGCTTCCCGAGGACAGATGGACAACCACACAGCACAAGTTCAGAAACGGAGAGCTCGCAGACTTGAGGGTAGGGTAGAAAGATGATAGTTTGGGCTGTCTACAAGGCAGTCTCCTGGGAAGGGTGTAATGTCTCGTTCGCTTTTCTGAGACTATTGGAAAGGTCAGTTAGCTGGACCACCACTGATATACTGAAACCAGGATGTACAAAAAACTACATAACTTGATCAATTAGTATCGCTAGTCTCATTTTGTTCTCTGACCCCTGACTTTCGCTTATGGTGGTGGTGGGAAGTCAGGGCACTTA
Organism: Equus quagga; assembly: GCF_021613505.1. Classification (NCBI taxonomy): domain Eukaryota; kingdom Metazoa; phylum Chordata; class Mammalia; order Perissodactyla; family Equidae; genus Equus; species Equus quagga. The sequence continues at coordinate 43,961,189 of NC_060284.1, read as the reverse complement.
ATTTTGCTGGCCTCCCTTCTGCAGCCTTTTGTGGGTTCACTAGTCTGAAACCATAGTGACGTGAGAGATTCAGGAGTGGAATATGGACTTAACTCTTGAAATAGCAGGTCTATGAGGCATGAGTCTAAATTTCTAATTAGTTAAGTGGAAGTCTTGATGGGCCTTCGAAGAAGGCAGCTTAAATAGAGCTTTTACCTATCAAATGCTCTGTGAGTTGTATGATTATAGCACATTTCGTATTCAGTTTAAATTTTTTTCCCTTCCTACACTGTGATTTCCTTAAGTTACTCCAGCCATTCACTAAGTTTAACAGACCTACACTACCTTGTGTGTTGGAGGTGTGGAGAATAAAGGGATGAAACTGTAAAGAGAATTGTGTCCTGCCTCACTTTTACTCTTATGCTGCACCCATTACAGGCAACAGCATCCTACAAGAGAACTGTGTCCAGGAGTTCAGGGCAGTGATCTGCGATTAAGTGAGTGGTGACCCATAGTGGAGGAAATGGTGAAGATCCCATGATGCAGTGGGCACCTGGGAAGAGCATGCAATTAACAACTAGGAGGAGGACAGTCAGAGGAACATAAACCCATATCCCCCTCCTTCTTTCTCCACTTACCCTAGAGGAAAGAGAAGGTCAGGATAATTCTAGCAGTAATTGTGATAAGCCCTGTTCTTTTGGTGTGCTTTAAAATCATATAGAGGACATGACTTGATGTTACCTTGGTAAGATGTCATAAGGGGGTAGAAGATGACTATTTGTTCTTCAACAGCCTTCTCTCAGCCTAAAACAACTTTGCACATCATTGCTGTTAACAGAGTTTATGAGGCTATAGCTAAAACAATCATATTTCACAGACTGAAAAATTTCTAAATTTCATGGTCTGAGGAGTAAAGGACTTCTGAGATAAAATATGTAAAGATCTGGACTTTCCCAGATAATTTAGGACCCATGGTTGCCACAGCTGGAACACACAAGCAAACTCATGGACATGTAATTACCTCCATACTCTTGAAATAATAATTAATTTTGGCCTCTTCTAACTTAGAGTCTCATTAATTAAGGATTAAATTTGTTTTTCTGTCTCTTAATGGTTAAAAAGTAAGGTTTAAACCAGGGGATGGGTCAGACTGGCTATCTTTTCTTCAGTTCTGGGTGGTTGTCATAGTAATCTATAGTGGAATTGATACAGAGCCATGGGAGTGGCAAAATTCCTGCTACTGTCTTCCTTTTGCTTTTTATTTTTTAAAATTATTTTATTGTGGTCACACTGGCTTATAACATTGCAATTTCAGGTGTACGTTACTATATTTCAGTTTCTGCATAGATGGCATCATGTTTACCACCAATAGCCTAGTTTTTATCCATCATCATACATATGTGCCCTTTTACCCCTTTCGCCCCCCCTTTTTGCTTTTTAATCATTAAAAATGATTCAGGAGGTTATTTGCCAAGTGAAGATCAATCCTGCTGAAATTTGTTCCCAGATTTTCCTAGACCTAGATAAATGCCCAATGCTGAGCATAGTATTTTCTAATTGACTCTCCTGATATTAAAGATCAACTTGCAAAGTATTCTAAGAGGTGAATTAAGCTGTGTCCCGTTCTCCCAGGAAAGAGGCCAGCAAGGGTGCAGTGACACGCTCTGCTTTAAGAATGAAGGCCATATTCCACTCTCAAATGTTTCTATTGTTTCAGCTTAGTGAACTTTTACCGACAAAAGTCTTTCTTTGAACAGTCTGATCAAAAACAAGGTCTTTAATTTTTTTTTTTTTTTTTTTTAGATTGTTTGCTTACAGCTAAACCTTTAGACAGGAGGCCAACTCCCAGTGGCCAGTTTCAAACAGGTTAACTTTGGACTGAACAGATTTTTAAAAACGCCGCAACTTTCAAACAGACATGTGAATGATGCCAGTTGGCTTGAATTTATCTGCTCTTCTGAAGCATTTCCTCTCTCCCAGGGAGTACCTCAGGGGAGTGCTATGGGCTTAAGAGAACAACTTTAATGGGTCATCTTTGTCCAGTCCTGAAGTGAGGAGTGCAATTGATTAAATGGTGACTCACAGATTTGGGTTGGAATGGTTAGGTCTGCAGGTGGGAGGAGGAGAGAGAAAGGTGGGGGAAGTCAGTCCAGCTATGTTAAGTGCACCTCCATGTTCCTTTATTCATATGGAACCTTCTCCTCTTGGATCTCACATGCATGTTTTTATCTCTTGCTTTTTTGGTATAGGATCAAGTTATAAGGGAAAATCACTTACTGACTTAAAAGTCTCATTCTTGTGCTTTAAGAATGTTCCTTTCCTGGACTTCCCTGAGAAAATTAACAAAGTTCAGATTCACATTCTGTCCAGGCAGTTCCTCAGTATTTCAGAAACCATAGAGAAGAAGAAGGATTTTTTTGGACAAAATGGGTAGTAGAACAAAGAGAAGAGCCTTTGTAAAATTATGTTTGAAAATGATCATTTTAACTTCAAACTGCTGGTAAAATTGGCAGACTGATTTTTTTTTTTTGTAATGCCACACTTTACAGGTAGGTAATGTTTCTAATACTCCCAAGTATTTAGAACACAGTCCAGGGACTAGATATTAATGAGTAAATAGCCATCAAAAAGCACATGCACTTTGCTCCTTAGGAGATTAAAGTGCCCTCACACAGTCATTCAACTGTGTATAAAATAAAGGGATCAAGTATACAGACCAGAGATACTGATAGCAGACCCTAGAATCTGTTCAGATGATCTAGAAGACAGTACAATTGGTTGGAGATATTTAGCCCAGACAGTAACTCTGGTGGTTATTAACAACAATGCTAAAACACCCACCATTTATTGAGTGCTAATTATGGTCTACTGGGCACTATTCTATGTGGTAGGCACAAATGCTGTTCCCAACTTACAGCTGAGAAAACCAAGATACAGATCAAGTAACTTGACATGTTGTAATCGACAGAAGCAAGTTCAAAGCCACCTCTGTCAGACTTCAAAACTTAAATCTTACCTATTTTGTTTTATTGTTTTATTGCCTTATATTCCAATTCTAATTTTTTCCTAATATGTATTTTTTTAAAAGACAAATTTTTATATCATATTATCTAATAAAGAGCATAGGGAACTATGTAATATGTTTTAGGACATCTTAAATCTAATATGTATAAATTTGTTGGTATTTAAAGAGTAAGCTTCAAATATCTAGAAATTTCATTTATATGGAAGAGAAAGGACAAAGCCTTCATTGATTCATGTGTTGGTTCAATGAAGTTTTGGTTGCTTATCTTTTATGTTTGTCCCAGTCATGGCTTAAAGGACCCATTTATCTAAAACTCCTTCAGCTCTGGGGTGATTCACTCATTGAGGTTGCATGGGACTTTTGCTAGTTTTAGCATTCTAAGTCCCACACCCCAAGAAATGCCTCAGTCCTGGGAAAATCAGGATGGTAGATCACTCTAGCTTCACAACACATAATGGGTCTTTAAGGTTGCTTCTGGGTGACAGTGATGATTATAAATAGGATCTGGTAGACTTGAGTCCTCTTTTGGGGAGAAAGACAGAAGCTGTTCAGGTTGCTTCTGTGGGAACACCTCAAGTGATGAGGAAAATTTTCTGGAAAGCTCACTTCATTTTTACTTTTCTATCACTTTTATACATTTCTTTTGCATTCTGAACTAAAAATCTAAAAATCTATCTCAGTGAAGCTCCCACTCCTTTTCTTATTCTATCCCTTGCTACCATATGGAATGAACTGAATCCTTTCCCCATGGGATTGCACATTAAATATTTAAAGAAATCAATCTTGCCCCCCCAATATTTTCACCTTCAAACAACACATCTCCTAACCATTCAATATTTCTCATATTCTTTGCCATCATGATCACTCTTTTCTGAATACACTTTGGTTTGGCCATATTCCTCTTAAACTATTGTTTCCAGAAATTAATCAGCAGAGTAGGGTAGATATGTCACCTCCTTTGACTAGAATCTATGCTTCCTTTAATTCAGCTTAATATCTTAGTATTTTTCTTGATAGTCATTAACTTAGATTAAGTTCCAATCTACTAAAATTTCCATTTTTCTTGTGTGCTTCTGCTAGGCTATATTGTTTATTCTGTACATGCAACTATCTTTTTTCTACCTTGAAGTTTAATGCTGTTAAACTTAATTTTTGCTGTCCCTCCCTTTTTTTTTAAGATTTTTTATTTTTATTTTTCCTTTTTCTCTCCAAAGTCCCCTGGTACACAGTTGTGTATTTTTAGTGGTGGGTCCTTCTAGTTGTGGCATGTAGGATGCCGCCTCAGCATGGCTTGATGAGCGGTGCCATGTCTGCGCCCAGGATCTGAACCAGCGAAACCCTGGGCCACCGAAGCGGAGTGTGTGAACTTAACCACTCGGCCATGGGGCCAGCCCCCTCCCCCCTTTTTTAAAATTACCCATTCCCAACTTCGTTTGGTTCACAGGTTTGATGAGCACACTTTCATGTCAATGACAGAATTGTTAAAAGGACAAGGCCTTTCTTGGCAATCTTTCTTTATGTTTATAGTAATCCAGTAATTAGTGTTTAGTTACACTAATTCAATCCATTTGTAGTTAACCTAATTTATTAATAACAAAAATTAATTGTTATACAGATGGTCCTTGACTTACAAACGTTCGACTTAATGATTATTTACTTTATGATGGTGCAAAAGTCATGTGCATTCAGTGGAAACCATATTTTACATTTTGAATTTTGACCTGTTCCTGGGCTATTGATATGCAGTCCGATATTCCTTTGTGATGCTGGGCAGCAACAGCAGCCTCAGCTCCCAGTCAGCCACATGAACACGAGGGTGAACAACCAATGAACTTACGACCATTCTGTACCCAGACAATCATTCTGTTTTTCACCTTCAGTACGGTATTCAACAAATTACATGAGATATTCAACACTTTATTATAAAATAGGCTTTGTCTTAGATGATTTTGCCTAACTGTAGACTAATGTAAGTGTTCTGAGTACATTTAAGGTAGGCGAGGCTAAGCCATGATGTTCATTTCCGTAGGTTAGGTATATTAAATGCAATTTCGACTTACCGTATTTTCAACTTACAATGGGTTTATCAGAATGTAACATCATTGTAAGTTGAGGAAAATCTGTATATATTTCCTTACTTCATCCCATACAAGACCAGTGTGATAGGAAAGTGAAGTCGGCAACAATAGAAAATGCTTTGAGATGATGAAGTATTTGCTACTTTGGTCAAAACTGTGGAATTGCCTTCTACGCCACATGTTTTTCCACCAAAGATGACATTTCCCATTGTAATTCTCCACTTTATTTACTAGGTTTGGCACTGAGTAAGTTTTAGTTATTAAGAAAGATCAAATCTTTTCTTAAAGAACAAAGATTTGCCGTTGTTAAGGATGTTCAAAAAATATATCACAGACTTCTCAGGTAAATCCAAAAGAGGAGTTCCAAATAGGCTTAGGAATAAGTATACGGTCTTCAAATTTATTCCTTTAAAGGAGACGACACTTTTTGGAAGTGCAAGTTTTGCTGTGTTTGTTAAACCATCAAAGACGGTTTAACCCAGTAGTCAAATACATTAGCTTTGGCCTGGTTCAACTCCCACTTCTATCGCTTGCCAGCTGTTTGACTTTGGGCAAATACATCAATACTTAGCACAGTGCCTGGCATCTAGTTAGAACTCTAAAAATAAGAGTAACTACTATTTATTAAGCATTATTTTGTGTTAGGTACCACATGAAGTGCTTAACATAGTCTCATTTTTTCCTAACAATTTTATGACGTAGACACTTTTGTTATCCCCAAATCACAGATGAGAAAAATTGAGACACAGGAAGATTATATAATTTGCTTAAGTTAAAAATAGAAGAAATCGGGGCCAGCCGGTTAAGTGCATATGTTCTGCTCCAGCAGCCCGGGGTTCGCAGGTTCGGATTCTGGGTGCGGACATGGCACCGATCATCAAGCCATGCTGTGGTAGGCGTCCCACATATAAAGTAGAGGAAGATGGGCACGGATGTAGCTCAGGGCCAGTCTTCCTCAGCAAAAAGAGGAGGATTGGCAGATGTTAGCTTAGGGCTGATCTTCCTCAAAAAGAAAAAAAAATAGAAGAAAGGATATACATCAAGTCTATCTGACTCCAGACCAGGATCGCAACACGATTCTATCCTGCCAGTCCCTAAATACAGACAAACCCTCACTAGGCCTGATAACTTTAGGAACCTGAGTAGGAAGGATACTGACCACCACCTAGTCAGGGAGTTTCTAGGGACTCTAAAAGGTCCTCCATAGCATGATCTTAACTTGGTGCTTCACCAGGGTGAGGCTCTGGTCCTCAGCCCTATAGGCTTAAAAATCTAATCTGTCAACATGTAGATGGTGGATTCATCTCCCAAAGCAGACTCAAGCTCCCAGAGACTGGTATTCAAAATCAGAACACTAGTTTATTCATAATAAATATTATGAACTGAAATAGAAAGAAATACCATAACCAAGGGCCAAAACATTCATGTCTTGTGACCAGCGCTTGGAAATCAAGTGGCAAAAGTAGGTTGCTTGCAGAGCGTGGAATCAGAAACAACGGAGTCTGTTTTATGTATGAATGTTTGATAGAACCAAACTCATCCAACTTGAAATCAGTAATTTACCTGCCCTCATAACTGAAAACGCCAGTGTAACCTTGCACCTAAAAACACTTGGATAAACACCACCGGCATTTGCCTCTCAGATCCTCTTTCTTCCTAAGTTTTCAGGGCTGACCAGCCCTAGCCCTGATTCTGATACATTCTTTTTTGAATTTAGGTTAATTTTTTTTAGGCTACAGCATAATTCTTCTTTTTTACTGAGATTTTGAACAATTATACTTTGATCTATTATGCATTGTTTGGAAAGTTTAAATCTTTTAGTTTAGAGCAACTTTAATTCCAGCTTCGTCGTGAGGAGTCCTCTCACTGAGGCCCCAAAGTACGAACAGCAGCAATAAGAGACAAGACCCCCATGGTGGAAGCGGCCTTCTCCTTTCTGAAGGTTTTGCTGGTTGGCGCTCCAGCTCAAGAAACAGAGACTGTTGCCATCAATCTCCCCATCCCCCCCCCCCCCCCCCCCCCCCCCCCCCCCCCCCCCCATGTCTACTGAAAACTAAAAGGCAACAAACACGGTTTATGTAGCTACTGAGGATACAGATGGCTTGGAGGAAGATTCATGCCTCTGTAGTCTCCCTGGCTGTGCCAGCTCTGGGGGAGTCAGTGCACATGGTGTGAAGTGATTTTTTTTTTCTTGGCTCTTTGCTGTAGGTCCAGGCAGCTACAGCAACAGCAGCAGTTCCTACTCTCATGCAGAGATTCCAGAATGCCTGGGAGTCTCCTGCTGATAACAACATGGAATGCCTGGAACTAGTCAGAGATCAGCCAAGACTAGCTGCCCCCCGAACCTTTGGGCCCGGGGTAACTGCAGAACTTAGAGTGAAGGAATGGATGCCTCATTGCCTGCATGTGCTACACAATAGCCGTGCGCAGCAGATGACAGGGAAAGAAGAGTGTGGACAAACTCCTCTCCTCTTCTTCTGCAGCTGAAGGGTTTATACAGCTTCAGGGCACAAGGAGAAGCAGGAGGGTCCTGGGAGAGCAGAATTTTTCCAGCATTATTGAGCTGCTGCATTGGGAAGGCACGGGAACTGAACCCTCTACTTTCCAAGGCCCACCATTCCCAGTTTCTTTCTGCAGAATGGAAAGAATCTCAGGCAGACCAGAGCCCCTAGTGCCTGGACAAAGAACACTGGATAGATTCAATTTTACCCACAGCCTCTCCCAGAAGAGATTTCTTGATGATGCTAGGAGACAGGGGTAGGGCTGAACAGGGAAGTCAAGCTGCAGATATTGAGTCTCTTCACTGAAGGCCAGCCAGGGGACTAGACTCTCAAGTCCACTCACTCAAGGTACTGTGATTTCTTACCATATCCCACCTCCCTCCAACATTCGTACATTAAAATGAAGCTCTTACTAGTGTTCAGAGGTTAACAAAGTAGGAAAATTTGACCCCTTTATGACTCCAGATTCTTGCAAGAAGTTTGTTTTCTGAACATTCTCCTCTGTGCACTCCTCTCTTGTCTTAATTGGCCCTACCCATTGAGGTAGATTCCAGATCTTTCTCCTGTATCTTTGGATTGGCTCAAGCCTCTGACCTCTCCACTTGTGGAGTCTGAAAGCAGGGAGATGGCCAAAATAGGCAGTCAGGGGAAAGCACAGGCATTCCTATTGCATCTGCTCAGTCTCTCAGCAATCCTCACGTCAGAGAACCTCTCAAGTTTACAGGCTGGGGCCAGAGAGAGTCTCCCCCTCTCACTCACTGTGTGAGACACGGAGCAAGGTCTCTCAGGCTGTCTGCTGAGTGCTGAAAGTCAGAGATACTGTTGTTGAATGTGGGTGTTCTGGATGTAATTCTTCAGAGCTGCTTCCTGGGTTTGTTTGAGCTAGAGTCTGGATGACTATGCTCTCAGCATGACTCCTTGTCCTTTCTCTTGTTGCCATTGGCTCTCAGGGGAGTTGCTATTCATGGGTGCCACAGGTAACTCCTATTATTGTTGTTGTTGTTGTTATTTTTAACACTTAGCGAGCTGGCACACAGAGTTGAATGACTTCCACAAAGCTAGGCAATAGTAACAAGTTACCACTTTAGCAAGGCTTGCTTGACTGACTGATTCAAAACCATCTGTTGAGCATTGACACGTGCAATGTACCACTTGATGACGTGGAAGGGGACAAAGGTGAATGAGAAAACAGATTCTCTCCTCGAAGAGGCTACATTCAAATGGAGACACAGGTGTACAATAAATCACTGTCACATAAGGTAAGGAGAAAAGTTACATTCTTGACACCTGGAAAAGTTGAAGGAGAGCATTTTCACCCACCAGGCCACCAGGCAGATGTCTATTGATCTCGTGGGGTAATGTGATTCTGTTTTGGCCTAAGAAGCCAGCACGAAGGTTAATTGTAACATGTTAATAAGGACCGTAAAGCCAGCCCTGGTGGTCTAGTGGTTGAGATTCGGTGCTCTAATCCCTGCAGGACAGGTTTGTTTCCAGTCAGGGACCCACACCGCTCATTTGTCGATTGTCATACTGTGCAGGCTGCAAGTTGCTGTGATGCTGAAAGCTTTGCCATGGGTATTTCAAATACCAGCAGGGTCACCCATGGTGGACAGGTTTCAGCAGAGCTTCCAGACTAATACAGACTAGGAAGAAGGACCTAGCCACCCACTTCTGAAAAATTGGCCATGAAAACCCTATGAATAGTAGCGGAGCATTGTCTGATACAGCGCCAGAAGGTGAGAGGATGGCGCAAAAAGACCAGGCAGGGGTCCGCTCTGCAGGACACAGGGTCGCTAGGAGTCGCAATCCACTCAGCACTAACAACAAAGCACCATAAAGTAAATATTTCCTAATGCTCTATGTGCCTATAACAGGAGCTCAGTGTATCATTTTCTTTTAAATGGATTTCTTTTAAATTAATGAAATCAATTGACTGTCATTCACTTCCCTGTAATAGTAAGAGAAAGAGAAATTGCACTTCCCTTCCCTGTTCCTCAGGGCAACTAATAAGAGAACAAACAGGATTCAGTACCAGGAATAAAGCTGACTCATACTCTTAGGCTTTCTCTCCTTTTAGAACACATTGATTGAAGACTTGGAATGGGATAACATTCATTCTCATAGGGAAACAGGTGAAGTCGCCAAGGAGAGAGGGTAGGGAGGGAACAGGGAAAATGAGGTGAAGGAATAGGAAACAGTGACTATTACACTGCTTTCAACGAAGTCTCTTCACCTCAGAAGAAAAGGCTATTCCAGGAAGATTACATTCTAGGTAGAATGATGAAGATGAGTAGAAATCATATACATTCTGGCCCAACATCCTAGGGGAAGAGAGTAAGTCTTGTAACAACATCAATAAATATATCTTTGTGGCCTGGTCCCACAAAAGTCCCCAGGTCTAGAAAACTTAAAAACATCAAGAGTATAGGCTCTAATATATAGAATTTGTAGTAAAGAGAGGAAGTAACTCTTGCCAAGACAGGAATCTCAATGCATGCCATTGAGTAACCTCAGGTCAAGAGGTGAGAATCTAAAACCCAGGAGGTGGCCCAAGGTACACAAAAGCTTTGTATGGGAAAACGACAACTTTTCCCTAAGTGTACTTCAAAATAGTGACATGAAGGGAAACAGGACATGGGGAGCTCCTATACTGGGCTCTTGGGTTTCTAGATAGAAGGGGTAGAAATGATGTCTCGTCCTCCTTTGAATTCTTATTTATTTTTTGGTGAGGAAGATTGGTCCTGAGCTAACATCTGTTGCCAATCTTCCTCTTTTTTTACCTCCCCAAAGCCCCAGTGCATAGCTGTATATCCTAGTTGTAAGTCATTCTAGTTCTTCTATGTGGGATGCCACCACAGCATGGCCTGATGAGCAGTGCATAGGATCCGAACTGGTGAACCCCAGGCTGCCAAAGCAGAGGACATGAACTTAGCCACTTGGCCATGGGGCTGGCCCCTCCAGTGAATTCTTATAGTTACTTTTTCTGTGTCATTGCCTTTGCTATCCCTTCTACTATTCGTAACTATCACTTAAGTCTTTACCTGATATTTAAATATTCATATGTTTGTTTTTATATAAACTATAAACTAGTTGAGGGCAGTGATCATATCTTTATACCTTCAATGGCAACTAGCTCAGCGCCTGTTCTTATTAGGTCATTAAGAAATGTTGCTTGACTCAACAACAAAACATCAAACAACCCAATCAAAAAATGGGCTAGAGACATGAACAGACATTTCCCCAAAGAAGATATACTGATGGCCAATAGGCACATGAAAAGATGCTCATCATCGCTGATCACCAGGGAAATGCAAATCAAAACTACACTAAGATACCACCTTACACCTGTTAGAATGACAAAAATATCTAAAACTAATAGTAACAAATGTTGGAGAGGTTGTGGAGAAAAAGGAACCCTCATACACTGCTGGTGGGAATGCAAACTGGTGCAGCCACTATGGAAAACAGTATGGAGATTCCTCAAAAAATTAAAAATAGAACTACCATACGATCCAGCCATCCCACTACTGGGTATTTATCCAAAGAGCTTGAAGTCAGCAATCCCAAAAGTCCTATGCACCCCAATGTTTATTGCAGCATTATTTACAATAGCCAAGACATGGAAGCAACCTAAGCGCCCAGCAACAGACGAATGGATAAAGAAGATGTGGTACATATATACAATGGAATACTACTCAGCTGTAAAACAGAACAAAATCATTCCATTTGCAATAACATGGATGGACCTTGAGGGAATTATGTTAAGTGAAATAAGCCAGCGAGAGAAGGATAATCTGTGTATGACTCCACTCATATGAGGAATTTAAAATTATGGACTAAGAACAGTTTAGTGGATACCAGGGGAAAGGTGGGGTGGGGGGTGGGCACAAAGGGTGAAGTGGTGCGCCTACAACACGAATGACAAACATTAATGTACAACTGAAATTTCACAAGATTGTAACCTATCATTAACTCAATAAAAAAAAAAGAAAGAAATGTTGCTTGATTTGATGTTATAGGCAAACTGGACTTCAAGGGTCAACAGCTGCAAGGGCTGGCAATCCATAGGTCTGGCCAAGAATTTTCATGAGGCAAGGCAACATTTGGCAATTACAAGGGCATTCCAATGAAATGGAATGTCAGATTTTGCAATAGTTCTGCAAATAAGATAGATTTTTCATGAGTGGCTTGGTTCGTGGAAAAATGTGTGTTTAACGGCAAAAAGTAATCCGGGTTCTCACCTTGATAGAGATCATGCAAGATACAATCTCTGCCAGATTCCAACAGGAAGGGTGATATCAATAAATTTTCTTAGCACCAGATAGCATTATGCTAGGTATTGTACATACAGAATATTAAAAAGTGATGCTATTACAGCCCTCAAGCTTAAAATCTTAATGAGAAGTCAATGTGTATACACATAAACTAATCAGAGAACAATATGAGTGTTACACTGAGTTATAAATTAAACATCATAACATTGCTGTTGGGGAAGCTGTCGTCAAGGTGGCCTTGAGATGGGTCTTGGGAGTCTCCCAATTTTTGTGTCTTTGCTCCCCTGAGGCTTCACAAAGTCCTCTCTCCTGTGGACATTTGAAATATAATAATGCTTATTGCTTAATGCCCCCCCGCCCCCCACCTCCACCTATTAGTAGATGAAGACAGCATTTCCTATACCTGATATAATATTGTGCTTAGTTCTTAATCTCATATCCCTCTGGCCTTTGAGTTGAATCAGTAACCCTAACTTATAGACTAAGCTTCACTCCAATTCAAGGACTCCAATTCTTCCTGCTAGAAAAACATGAGGAATCCAGGTCATTAGTTCCAAGAATCAGTCTTAAAGATAATCAGGCTTTGCGGGGTTCATGCCTTATACTTCTATTCCCCAGTACTAGACTTCTTACTGGTAACTTTTCCTTCCGTGAATAGAGTTACATCTCCCAAAACTATCTCTTTGTCACTGGGGTCCTGGTTTCTATGGCTGGGTTTTTGGATGACAACTTTCTGCGCACTTGAATCCATATAAATTGTCTAATGCCTGTGTAGATCAACATCCTGAATCTTGGATTCATTTTGAACTTTTTACCATAAGTAAAAACTTTCTGCATGGTCTTCAAGGGCTAGTTTTGGTACCAGAGTCATAGAGAAGGTGGTACACTAGTAGCCTAAGGTTCTCTTACTTCAAATGTTTCTGGCTACAAAGCAAGAGCAAGTGGGAGGTTGCATCTCTGTGGCGGGCTCATAGTCCTCACCTTGTTTGTGATCCAAACAGTGGCCACAGATTTCTGCTTTAAAGCATGAGACAATGAAAGGGGTATTTCAGAAAAAAAAATAATACAATATAATATGGATAAGATAGCAAGGTGACCATGAAGACACTAAATGACTTAGCATTTACATCAGATCAAATGAGATCATGCATGCAAAGTATCCAGCACAGTTCCTGGCAGTCAACAATGTTAGTTCTCTTCCTGTGCATATAGATTTTACAATTTACAAAGTGCTTTCGCATACATTAAATTCTCCCTAAAACCCTGTGAATTAGATTTATTTCCCCCAGATATAGATTTGACTTGACCCCAAAAGCAGTACATCTGAAAAGCTGCAGGGCTGAGTGTCAGACTCAGGTTTTCAGACACCAAAGCCGGTTCTCCTTTCCCTATACCCCAAAGTTTTGTTACTGCATTATCTTAGATTTAAAATTGTGAAGGCTTGGATTAGAGTGCTAACAATGGGATAGAGATCAAAGAATGATCTGTGAGCTTCTCGGTAGCTGAGCTTTTTGGGGCCTTATTATCGTATTTCCTTATTTATAAAACACCAACACCTTATTTTATATATTCCAAGATACATATATTTTCATAATAACATCTCTGAAATCAAGACAATTGATAGCATTTTTCACTTGTTTCCACTGCTCAGTGGTTTCAAAGTAGTTACTATTGTCTGCTCATCAGCAAACTTGGTTGTTATTCCTTATGGCACGACGACAACTGAAACCCATGGACATTTCAGTCAACAAACCATTTAAGCACCATTTGCACAAGAAATATGAGTCCTACCTGTTGCCCGAAATCTTCCATTGACAGCTTTTGGTAAGATGAAGAAAGCACAGGCATCAAAACCTGCAGAATGGATGTCAGAAACTTAGAAGAAAATCTCAGGAAAAAAATGGTGGAGCCTTGCTTAAGGAATGTCGCATCACCAGTACTTTTGATGGCACCGAGGGTACTGTATTGAAAAATAGACATCAATGATTCAGAGTTAAAAACTGATTCAGAAGACAAACTCTGAATGTGAAGACATTTTGGACTATCTTAACTATCTCCCTTTCAATGCACAAGTGTGATATATGATTGAAAAAAATCAATGTTTAAATAACCTAAATAAACCTTCTAAAAGGGCTGAGTGATAAGAAAGCACTGTCATAGATTAACTTGCAGTATTATTTTCTTTCTTAATGGTATATAAAATTATGGTGTGCCCTACAATGTTATCTTAGATTCAATGAGAATGGTCACATTATATTTGCATAAATGCTTCACAGTTTATATATTAACTCCTTCTGGTCATCATAATAACCTTGTGATAGTAGGAGCAAAATACTAGTCCCAAATTTATCTAAGGGAAAAATAAGACAGATTAAATAGCCTAATCGAACAGCCATGGAATCAGGATAAGGACTCATCTTAATTCAGTCCTCTAGAATAAGCCTAAAATCCTTTTTCTCCCTCTAAAATTTCAAGTCTTGTATCAATCTTAGTACTAGTTTGTTTGTTTTTTTAAAGGAGCAGATCTGGTGAGAATGAACATGGTAGTTCGGGATGAATATTGAACATGCCTCCCTTTTGGCAAGGAAAGTGAATTGTCAGGGTTTTAACAACAATGAATCACTAATATAAACAGCCTAGTAGTGTGCCTGGCACATAAAAGGCATTGTTAAGTAATAAGAGTTGTCCCAGCAGTCAAACTCTGAATTCTTAATGGCTTAACCAGCAAAACTTTATATCTCACACATGTCATATATTAGCATAGGTCAACGGGCAGCGAAGGTTGTGTGTCGCTCTACTCCACACCTTCACTTGGTAATCAAGATGCCTCAGATTCCACCATCTTGCAGCTACATGGAACACGCAACCTTCAAGGTTGCTGTGATGGGAAAAAAGGGTTAGGAAAGGCACATCAGCCTGTAACTCCCTCAGCCTGAAAGTGATACGGGTCACTTCTTTCACAGGCCCTTAGGCAGAAGTCATCACACGACCCATCCCAACTGAAGGGAGGCTGGGAAAAGCAGAGGAGCAGTGGATTATGTCGTGAGTACTCTCTTTACCACAGTGGTCCTATAATTATTTCCTTGAGGGCAAGAATCTGTTGTTTTTTTTTTAAAGATTGGCACCTGAGCTAACATCCATTGCCCGTCTTTTTTTTTTCTTCTTCTCTCCAAAGCCCCCCAGGACATAGTTGTATATTCTAGTTGTAGGTCCTTCTGGCTCTGCTATGTGGGATGCTGCCTCAGCATGGTTTGATGAGCGGTGTTAGGTGGGCCCCCAGGAGCCCAACCAGTGAAACCCCAGGCCACTGAAGCGGAGCGTGCGAACTTAACCACTCGGCCACGACCAGCCCCAAGAATCTGTTTTCTTTACTGATATTCCCGAATATCTAGAACAGTGTCTGGCTTACCATGTTCATCAATAATTCCTGAATGAATAAATCAATGAATTAATAAATGGCATCTGAAGCTGGCTTTCCTCATTTCAACTATGAATCTACCCTGAAAAATTTCTAGATATAATTAGATACTCAAGTTCAGGTTAGCATTTCTGAAACACCTAGTATTAACAAGAAGGAAGTATTTTGGTAAGAATTTATTTGAACTCGGCAGACTTATTCTCAAATGTAATTACAGATTATGTGAAATCTTTTCTATGGGAGTTTAATGATTCTTTAAATTGACTAAAATATGAGGAAACACAATACTCAACTCTAAACGCCAGCTGGATTCTTGGTTTGATTTAAAAATGAACACAGGCTGCAGTCTTCCTAGAAATGATTGCTTAGGGAGTTGGGAACAACTTGTCATGATAAGAATTTAGATTGTGGTGATATGAAAAAGCAAGCAGCAGCCAGGCATGGGGAATCATACAATAAGTAACAGTCCTTTTGGCTCTAATTCCACAACTGTTCTTAATATTACCTGCGTGATTAGGAGGGCACACAGAGTTCACTACTGAATGTTCACAAAGGAATCTCAAAGTGATTATAAGATGTAACTCATCATTTATTCATTCAACAGATGTTTATTTAGCACCAAATAGGTGCACAGCACAATGTGTGGTGCTAGGGATTCAGGTGGAAAGACAGATATGATTCCTACCCCAAGGGAATTTACAGTCTAAAAGAGAAGATAGACACTGAACAACTATTATAATAAGCGTGACTTAGTTTGCAAAAAGGGAAGTACCAGGTGCTACGGAGCGAAGTGGGGGACTTCCTGAGCAGTAAGAAGGTAGGGTCAGGGAAGATCTCCTCAAGAAACTGACATTTCAATTTAAATCCAAAGGATTAAGGTGGATTTGGCAATGGAAAAGTGAGGGGAAGAGAATTCCAGATGGAAGAAACAGCTTGTCTTTACAACCTCACTATGACATCATACATGATTACATGCTTAATGGTATAGTTAGAGAAGTGGTAGAAGAAAAAAGTGACTTTTCAGACATTGTTTAACAAGTAGCTTAATTTGGACCATAGGCCATATTTCTTACCTTTCAGGGTGGGGCACACAACTGATTCTCTCAGGTAGACTCTCTTTCCTGAGCCCAACAGGAGCTGAGCCAGTCACTTCTATGGCCCATCAGGTACATCTACCAGCCATGAACTAGACCCATGTGACAGATAGAAATTTACAGCTGTTTTAACAGCATGCAGGATGAGAACTAAAGAACCCTGAACGGCTTTCCTCCAGGAAGAGGGTGGGGTGTAGTGGCAGAAGGGGAAGCTCGATCCGCGAGAGCCAAGTGCTAAAAGCAGCTGCGTGTGACATTTCCATCAGCAATCCTCCCTCCCTCATTGTGTATGAGACACACGTCAGATGTTCTGGTTTATGATTTCAGCTTCAGAGTACATACCCTCTGAGATCTAGGCTCATGTATCTCTTCCTGGCGTGGTGTCTGCTCATTAACTGGACTCTGAACCCCATCTAAGAGTGATAATCAAATGCTGAGAATATTGGGACCCCTTTTCCTACCCTCAAGGAGGTCTGGAATCTTGTGGATTGCTTAAGTCTTAGGCCCAGGTGCTTAGTCTCTGTACTTGCTAGAAAGTGACAAAGACAGGCTACCAAAAAGATTCTGTCCCAATGCCAGAACCATATCAGAACACAAGGTCACATACAGCTGCTGTCTTCCCCTGTTTATATCAGCCCAGAGGACAATCTATTCTCTTTCCTTTGGAAGACACAGTAGAGGCTAACTCTTGGAGGTCCCAGGTAAACGCCACTTTATTAGGTAGAACAGACCAAGGAAGGGCAGGTCTTTGCCTTTCCTTGTTGTGTTTATGCCCCCAGGTAAATTAAAGCAGGAAATCTATTATTTACAGGGAAGATAATAGGGAAGACTTATAGGCTTTTGCTTCTTTGATTCAAGATCCTGATTTGACTGAGATGTCAGCAAATAAAAAGATACGTTTGCATACCAATTAGCAATCTCCAAAAATTTAAAAGCTGCTGAGATTCTGATCATTTAAAAATACATTACTTTAGAGATTTCTGTTAAGTATTGAGGTTGAAATCTGTTACTTGCTTCCAAAAATGCTAGGTTGTATAATCTCTCAGATTACTATCCCAAATTATCTCAAGCAAATATGAAACCCGTTGTAGAATAAATGTCAAAGGATTTTCTTTTTAAAGAGCAAAATTACAATGATGACAATAATCTGTTCTAATCTAAATGACAGCAGTCTCTGAGCATAAGACTGTTCGCTTTATCATTGGGCGGCCACATTTAAATGTTTTGTGCCAGAAATCTCTTCATAAGCAGATATTAGACCCAATTGTGGGTGATTTGAATGACAGGGTGGCTATGGAAGGAGCACGCTAAAGTTAGTAGTGAGATTATATCAGGGCTTCTTAGTCCGCATTATTTCTCAACTCCCACAAGTATATGTCTGGGGTAATAACCACCAGTTTTTAATTTAGGGCAAAGTAATCCTTGATAAATTCATTCATTTTGTCTACAAATATTCAAAGAAAATGTACTATATTCAAACTGATCTGTAAGACATGATTCCTGCTTTATAATATAAAATTTAGCAGAGACGACCATATACTAGACTGTGAGCTCCAAGGTCAGAGTTTGGGTCTGTTTTGATTACCACTTTACACCTAGGCAAAGCGTAGTGTCTGTCTCACGGTAGGGGCTCAATAAATATTGGTTGAATGTAAAAATGTATGAAAAAATATGTACACGATGCCACCTTTCTAATACAAATCTGTATTACATTCTTTGACAACCACATTTTATTTGTTGATTAAAATTGCACGAAACATTTCAACATCAGCCATCAATAACAGATTTTAGCAGGGCCCGTGGGAACAGCTGATTTTAATTTTTACTGCTTGTAATTAGTCTGTGGCCTTGAGGAATGTTAATAGCACTGGCTGGGGAAAAGGGAGGCTGTAAGAAAGAGAGGCATATTTAAATCAGCATCATTAAGTTGTAGTTAGATGTTTTATTTCAAATGGCCTATTCTGAAGATGAGTACAAAAAGTGCATTTTTTTTTTTTTGGTCAATGCTAATTCAAAAATAGGAAGAAAAGGTACATTATTATTATTTTATTTTTTATTTTTCCTTCTTCTCCTCAAAGGCCCCAGTACGTAGTTGTGTATTCTAGTTGTGGGTCCTTCTAGTTGTGGCATGTGGGACGCCACCTCAGCATGGCCTGACGAGTGGTGCCATGTGGGCGCCCAGGATCCGAACCAGCGAAACCCTGGGCCACTGAAGCGGAGTGGGAGAACTCAACTATTCGGGGCCAGCCCCAACATTGTTATTTTTTTAAGATACAATTTTTCTCTTTATCCTAAAATTTTTCTATTTCTTTTTTCAGACTTAAAAGAACACAGTTGCCAACTACCACATTTTACATAAGTAGAAAGGAAGAAAGATGAGATAAAGATCCCAGGAAAAAGAAAATCCAGTTATTGTTTGGATGCTAAACACTATCTGTGTCGCCTTGGATAACTTTGGACTTTATTTTTTCATCCATAAAATAAAGGGAGTTGGGTTAAATTATTTCCACTGCATTCTCTAGTTTGAATCGTCTCTGATTTCATCTGACAAGCAAACTTTACCCTTTGTCATCCTTGTTGTTCTATGTGGAATGCTCAATCCTTTCCAGTTTAAAAAAAAATCACCACATGTGCTTAAAATAAAATAGATTTCACTCATGGCATCACTTAAAAATTATAAAAAATATTCCAATACAGATACAAAGGAGGAAATAAATACCACCTTATAATCCCACCACTGAGGGATAAACATCCTTAACATTTTTAGTTATGATTTTCTATTACTTTTGTGCTCATACTTTTATGCATATTTACTGAAAAAATAGAATCATGATCACTTTGTACTTGTGTTTTGAAATCTGCATTCTTTATTTAATAATACATTATAAACATTTCTCCGTATTCTTCTAAAGCATGGTTGTTTTTCACAGCTCTATTTGTAATTCATCATTTATAAATACTACAATTTAACTCACCTATTACTGTTAGACATCTAGGTTATTTATAGTCTTTATTATAAATAACACTGCAGTGAACAAACTTCATACAAGGATATCTGATTACTTCGTAAGGATAAATTCTCACAACTAGAATTACTCCTATTAGCAATGTATGTGAGTGCTGGTTTCCAGACACCCCTGAGGGTTATAAAACGGTTTTATAATTTGAAGAAATCTTTGCCAACTATGCCAAGTGAAAAGCCCTCGAGGCCTTGGGCTTTACAATTTAGATAAACCCTTGTCGATATCCATGTCTGATTGTTACTGAACATTTTTCTGTGTTTTGCTTTAATCATTTGCATTTCTTTTTTTGGCTAAATGTCTATTTCATTCCTTTGCCCATTTTTCCACTTGTTCACCAGTTTTCTTTTTGAGATACCTCAAATGCCTCATTATTTTTGATGAGGTAGATTTTACAAGGTGCCCTGCAGATTCAAGGAGATTCAAAGTTGTTTTTGAAGATCAAGATCACCATAATTATGATCCCAGACCAAAACTTCAATTAACGTCCTTTCTTTTACAGTTTTCTCTGGCCTATCCACAGATCATTTTACGGTTTTTGTTTTGCTTTTTAAATCCCAAACCTACTAGTAAATCATTTTAGGGCTCTATTCTGGAGCACCTTTTCCATCAATATTTTAATAATGAAATATTTTGAATAAAATATTAAGACCATCAATTTTATGCATTGAAACGTTGATAAATCAAAATTATGGTGGCAGAACAATGGATTTACATTCAGATATGTCTCTACAACTTGATTCATCAGATTCTGTGGGTGGAAGCTGGGTAAATAAAAAGGTAAACAACTTGGAAGCTACTACCTTCATTAGAACTTTCTGAAAAACAAAACAGGGGTCAGCCGGGTGGTGCAGTGGTTAAGTTCGCACGTTTGGCTTTGGCGGCCCGGGGTTCACAGGTTCGGATCCCGGTTGCGGACATGGCACCGCTTGGCAAGCCATGCTGTGGTAGACATCCCACGTATAAAGTAGAGGAAGATGGGCACGGATGTTAGCTCAGGGCCAGTCTTCCTCAGCAAAAAGAGGAGATTGGCAGCAGATGTTAGCTCAGGGCTAATCTTCCTCAAAAACATACAAACAAACAACAACAAAACAAAAAGTCTTCAGTGGTCCTGACAGATGTGGTGCTCTCTGGAGCCTTTAGAAGAAACACTGAGCTACAAACACAAAACCCACAGAACGTCTGCTGTGAGCTCTGATTTAACTGGCTGAGCAGGTTATTGTTGATAGTTGGTCATTCAAAAGAACAACTTGTAACTCGCAGGTCAAGTGCAGAGTAACAAAGCACATCTTCACGTAATTTATTGCCCCTTACTTTATCTAGAGCCTATTTCTATTCTTTTCTGAGCACATACCTATTATTATTCTCTTTCAATTTCTCTTTTTTGTTTTTAGGTTGTTGTTTCATGTGTATAACTATTTTTAGAATTTGTTTTTTAGAAAAGGTCAAATTTTGCAATAACTTTTTGGTTCTGTAACAGACACTGTTCTTATTGATTTTAAGGAAATCTCTTCAGGGTCTTTTCTGGGGCATCTTTTTCTTTTCAACTAACATTTTAATATTGAAATGTGTTGGTTATCTAATCTAATATACCAAAACAGCAACAAATCTTAGAACCTGTTAAGTGAAAAAGGAAGAGGTGCAGAATAGTATATATAGTATACATGCAAAAAAGAATATACCTATGTATTCTGTGTAAAAGTAACATAAAAATGTTACTGGTAATATTGTTGACTCTGGGGAGGTGAGGTGAATGGGTGGGGAACTGTGGTGCAAGATTTCCTTTTCACTGTATATTCCTTCGTACCTTTAAAATTTTGTTCCACGTACAGGAATTAAAAATTTTTAAACAGAATTTAATAATTAAAAATCTTACTAGACATAGTAGGTATTCAATAAACATGGATGAATGAATAAATGGATAAATTAAGTAAAATGAACGAATATCTTAAATTTGCGATTTGATTACTAAAGCCTTGTGTAATCCATAAGCTATAGCAGTGGTGTTGTTATAAACGTGCCAAAACTGTAGCAAACTTTAAGATTCTAAATGGTTAATATCTGTAAATGGCTTCGGAAATGGTAGAAGTGTGATACAGCTAAGAAAAGAGTTTTGGTTGACAGAAGAACAGCATTTTTATAATTGGTTCTAGGCTACTGCTTTAAAAATTCCTAAGTGAACAAAGCCAGATTATCCTTCATTCTCTAAATCTGTGTAGGAATTACTTCTCATTGGCAAAAACACCTCGT
This sequence comes from Equus quagga, assembly GCF_021613505.1. NCBI lineage: Eukaryota > Metazoa > Chordata > Mammalia > Perissodactyla > Equidae > Equus > Equus quagga. The sequence continues at coordinate 43,939,550 of NC_060284.1, read as the reverse complement.
GGTTTAGAAAATACACTATTCTATTATTACAAAGTCATGTCCCAAGCTTGTCTAATGGCAGTTTTACCAACCTTCCTCTCACTGCTAAATATATAGTGAAATTTCATAATTGCATGAGACTAAATGGCTTTTGAAGAACAGAAATAAAGTCTGAATTGGGAAAAAACTATTGTCACTTTGTTAGATTTCTAAATTGAACCAATCCATTACTTTTTATTACATTAAAAGGGATAAGGGGGCCGGCCCCATGGCCGAGTGGTTAGGTTCGTGAACTCCGCTTCAGCGGCCCAGGGTTTCACCAGTTCGAATCCTGGGCACGGACATGGCACCGCTCATCAGGCCATGCTGAGGTGGCATCCCACACGTCAGAACTAGAAGGACCCACAACTAAAAATACACAACTATGTACCGGGGGGCTTTGGGGAGAAAAAGGAAAAGAAAAAAAGGGGATAAGGAAGTTTCATATATGTCTCTATCTATATATCTTTATCTATATCTCTCTATATTTCCCTACGTCTGCTGAGGGAGCTGGTCTTGACCAACTTTTTTCTGAAAAATGAGGAAAGGTAGAGCAAGCAGACTTCAAACCAACATTTTTATTGTGTCCTTTACTTCAGTGAAGCTAATCAAGGGTTTACACCAAGTACAAAATTACTCTAGGTTTTGTTTACAGCTTTATGTCCTAAGATAAGCAAAGCAGCTACCTGTAGTGCATTCAGGCCAATCCTTGGGGACAGGCATGGATCTAAAATGTGGCAGTTTCTGGAGCTAAAATAATAAAGGGAAGACACTAGAATTCTAGTTATTCTCGTCAGGGAGGCGAATGCTAACTGTGGAATTTACTGTAGCACAGATTCTTAAAGCGTTTTGCCAGAAAAATAAAGACAACTAGATAAAAGTGGTTTTATACTGAGCAACTCTGTGAAAGGCTTACCACAGTGCAACGTTAGCTACTATTTGTTGTCATCATTATTATACTGACACACTTCTTTGAATCAATCAGCAAATTTTTATTTAGCCATATGGAGGTCTATACAGAACAATCTGCATGATTGTTAAGATTGTTATCAGCATGATATCAAGAGAAGAAACAGTCCCTGTTTGCAAGCAGTTTATAGTGAAGCATTTTGAAGGAGAAAAGACAGAAAATTAAATTGTTAAAGAAAAAAAAGACTTAGTTTCTTTGAGGCAATGTCCTTTGCTAGTTCAGCTGAAGTCCTGTATCAAAGGTTGAGAAAAGTTCAAAGTCTACTTTTTCCTAAAAGAGTTAAAAACAGAGTTCATTAATATTTAAAATAAACAAATTACACAGTAATGATTTATCACTTTTCAAGTCCAGTGTCATAAAACTTAACTGAACCAAATTCCACGTATATTTCGAATACAAGAATCAAAATTCCCAGGGAAGTCAGGCACTTGAGTGGGGGCCTATGGAGTAATTTTTTTTCCTGATAAGGATAGAATGCCAAGAGGAAACGGCCAGGAGGACGACTGCTGAATACACAAGAATGTCCTCAGCCTTCTTCTACGTGTGCCTCCATTTCTGAACACCTTTACTTTCAGATACCTTCCAATCTACAAAAACAAACGGGGGCCAGCCCAGTGGCACAGCGATTAAGTGTGCAAGTTCTGCTTCGGTGGCTCAGGGTTCACAGGTTCAGATCCCAGGTGCGGACGTGGCACCGCTTGGCAAAAGCCATGCTGTGATAGGCGTCCCACGTATAAAGTAGAGGAAGATGGGCACGGATGTTGGCTCAGGGCCAGTCTTCCTCAGCAAAAAGAAGAGGATTGGCAGTAGTTAGCTCAGGGCTAATCTTCCTCAAAAAGAAAAAGAGGAGGATTGGCAGTAGATGTTAGCTCAGGGCTAATCTTACTCAAAACAAAACGAAGGGAGGAGGGATTAAAAAAACTGTACTATAGTTGTACTACATAATCGAGGGGTAGAAAACGTTCTTCAGTGAGTTAAAATTGTCTTGTAATCTCTTTGAAAAGGAGTAGGCAAAAATCTTTTTGAAAAGAAAGTTCCAATTTCTAGTGAGATTGTCCTCGAAGGTTAACTTTCCAAGTTGACAGGAAGTCCTACCAAACACTAACACATAATTTAAACTTCCCTCCAATATATAAATAGAAAATCTATCCTTGGGGCATTAGGCCTTTCTTATCTACCTTAAAATATAACCTTTCCCTCACTCCTTCCCTTCAGCTTTCTCTCCTCAAGTGAAGATAAAGGAGAAATTTAATTTGCTTTGCTAACCTGAGGAAAAGGTTTCTATATGGAGAACGTATAAGTTAGATCAGAAAATGTTTACATGGCTAGCCAAAACTCTTAAGATAATTTCTGAATCCTATAGATTTTGCATTCTTAATAGTAGACAATACATTAGGAGTTTGGAATGCCAGATGTTGAAAGTACAAAAAGATTTTGAAAGTACATGCATTTTTGCCTGAAGTCCTTAATACTTCAGGAGATCCACTAACAGCCTAGAAGCGCCCTTCTCATGGACTGGTAAGGCCTATGAATATACAATGTTAAAAAAAGAGAGAGAGAAAGAGATCTAGGTCTTCCAGATGAGGCAGGGCAAGGTATGAAATATAATTCTCAAGCCAATGCTTTTTCCAAAATAATCATGTACCATAGGGAAGGGAATAGGAAATGAAACACAGTATATTTAATTTGGATTTGGAGGTGGCCTTCATAAGCAACTCATTAAAGTGTAAACAATAATTACATAGAAAGAACCTGGTTAGTAAATATGATAATTATGAAACCTTATTAATCCACATTAATTAGTGGGGAAGCTAAATTGGATTATGAAGAGGTTTGAATTATATAATAGAATTACTAAAATTGCTCCCTTGTTAGTCCATCTGCCTCTCTTTCATCTGCATGTTATTCTGTACGCAGCTCACCAGGTAGAAGGAAGAAGTGCTTTCTATGAAGAAACAGCATGTACAGAGGCTGAAGGCTCAGGGTTGGGACTATGAAACCATCCTGCATTTCCTGCCTCTTAGCATCCTCCTCATCCCCGTCCTTCCCTATGACTTCAGGATTTTGAACAAAATAAATGAATGAAACTAGCCTGGCATTTGGAAGTGCAGGCTATGAGCTAAGCAGACCTAGGGTTAAACCTCAGCTTTATCGTACTTATAAGATAAAAATTACCCAATTTATGACTAAGCACAAGAATAGCTTAGTCATATACCTATACATTTGGGGAGATGAGATGGGATTTCCCTAGGTTCTTGGTGGAAGGCCTTTGTTTAGGAGCATGATTGCAGCAACTGGTAGTTACCCTAGGAACTCCTGGAATTCACCGGATTCTGTATGTGGGCTTCTGGTCAACATAGCACGAATTACGTATGCCCATGTTATGGCTGAAGCATATCTGGGCTGTGTTTCATACATGGTGTGGTCTTGCCTGGTTTGATCAAAGGGATGACTAGTGAACTAGAGGGGATATACATGATGGAGTTAGAAGGCTCCCAGATTAACAGGAGCAAAAACTCATTATCTAGCCTCTCTGGGCCTAATGGCACATGAGACCATACTTAGTCTCCTATTTGGATGGCTATCCTGATGTGTGGTGCCTGTTTGCAATTTATAGTTTTGTGCTTCTTCTTGACCTCGTGTGACATTTAACTTCTCCAGATTCTGGTTCCCCATGACGTGGCTAAGGCAAGTATACACAAGACAAAATAATGAGGTGTGTGTGCATGTGGGGGATGAAGGAGTGGTAAAAACAGTGGCTGCAGCAGAATGGTGTATTCTGAGTATGGTGAGAGTCACTATGCTTTTGGCTTTGGGGCACTTGAGTCGACCTGCTGTCCTGGAGGTACGTAGCACAGAACAAAGGGTATTCCGCTACTACAATATTTCCCAGTTTCTTTTTTGCTACTAGGTTAGAGGTGGTAAACAGTGAGAGGTATACATACATGTAGATTTAAAGAGGGCTTTCTAAAGCAAGATAAAAATTAAAGCTCTCAGTCTGAGACCATGAGTTTGAAGACACTAGAGAGAAAAGAACTTCTCTATTAGCATTGGCTTGGAGTCTGGGGCTGAAGGCTGTCCACTGCAAAGGATGAAGTGGGCCATTTCAGTCACTGTGGCCATGGTGACCAAAACAGAACCATGCGCCTGGGATGGGAGAAAATTGTGGGTGAAGTTGTAAGGAAATCCATGGGTATCTTAAATTTGAATCCTGATCTGCCAAAGGTGACAATGGAAGAGAATCTCCACAGTGGGAAGGGACTGCCAAATCTTTCACAAATCACCAGTGAGAGCATGAGGACTCAGGGGGGAACCACTCTCCCTTTTGCCTGCTTCTTAAATACTACAGCAGAGACCAAGCTAGAACAGACTAGGCTGCTGCAATATTTGTTTGCCCCACTCTCTATCTGCTTATCTATTAGTTTTCTAACCCCCACACAATTTTCTGTCATTGTTTTCCCCTTTATATATATTAAAAATAAAGTGTTAGGACTTTAATTGTATTTTCTTTTGCATTACTTTATAACGTATTATGTAGAAATGTCAAACATACTTGGATTGTAGTTAGTGCTGTATGGGGAAGTGCTTGGTACAGTACATTTGAAATATTTGAACTTGGATGCCTAGGTGGGTATGGCCTCCTTTTCACCATACCACTCACCTCTCATTATCTTATACTGTGCTTAACTTTTCCCAGTCCTTGAGGGCTTTTCAATTTGAATCTTTGACTTAGATTAAAGTTGACAAAAGTTCAGGGATAGGTAGAATGATGCACCAATAAGCAGACTTATAAAACATGAACATTTACGTTCATTTTTGGGTCTCCAGGAAAGCTTCTTAGCTTGGCTCCTACTAGGCAGTTCTGTGGCAGAAGCCATTTCCCTCCTATCAGCATGGAAGGCCCTCAATATCTTTCTCTAACGCCAAACCCTAAAAAGGTAAATCCAGAAGTACCACCTTCCACCTGTTCTGTGTTTCAAGTTTTTCTGTGTGAGGATTCTCTTCTTTGATGACTGATAATGAGAACATCAATCTTATTTGGGACACCTTTATACCCTACCCAAAGGGGTATGGTCTTGTTCTATGACCACAAAAATATAATCCTATCAGAGTACAATACAATAGGCATAACACCTGAACCTATGATTTGCGTAAAAGGTAACGGGGCAGGCTTCATTCTACTAATATACAGCTCAGAAGTGGTGTTGGTAGCCCCTGGACCTACAGGTATTATAGGTGCTGTGTATTGCAGGGCATTGTGGCAGATTCAGGGTTCTCTGAGTTGTGATTTATTTACACCTCATCTTGTTCACCAGTGCAGGAGCATGAAGGTCCAGTTAGAACACCCAGGTCTGGCTCCCCAAGCAGGTGGATGTATAAAGCTAGTCATTATGATCTAAGAGGCCTCCTTCACTGCATGCACCCCTCTCCTGACTCACACTAGGCTTGAGGTGCAGCTGTTCAGGAGTTCCAACTGTCTGCTGCTGATGTTGGGTACAAGCCACAAAGTCCAAGTTCTCACACTAAAAGATCTCTCAGCATGAAATATGGGTGCCAGGACACCCAAAACTTCCTAGAATATAGGTGATCTTAAAATTAAGTTTTCAAAACACATGTCCCAATGTCTCTGCCCCAAACTTAGCTGCCTAGAGGTTTACAACTTTCCCAAATTCAGATGAGCAGCGAGTAGCTCCTCCAGTGCACTTTCTGGCTTTCACGGCCAACAGCTTTAGGAATGATTGTCTAGCTCTGCCAGGGATAGAAGGAACCTAATTAGGGTCTTCCTAAGTCAAAACAGCCTTCAAACTCTATGGATTAGTCTCCTATGATATTAATAGTTACAACTGACAATTTCTACTCATGTATTTTTGGGGAGAACTAAATGAAGACCACTTCCTGATGATTCCAGACAATACTGATTATGTGACTTTGGGCAAGTTATTAACCTCTATCTGTATCTGCCTGTAAAATGGGAATTTTAATAGTACCTAGTTTATAGCATTTTTATAATTAGTATGTGTAAGTGGTTAGATTAATGCCTACCATATAGTAAGTACTCCCTAGATCCTAGCTTGGAAAGGTAAAATGATTTGCCTAAGGATACAGAGCTAGTCAGTGCCAAGTATCAAAGTTAGAACTCAGGAGATCTGGCTCCTGGGTCCACACTGTGAACCCACCACACTCTGCTCCTCTATAAGCCTCCTTCTGAGGTTTCCTAGGAAACCTTATTCTACCACTTACTGCTACATTCCATAGTTCAGGGCCTGGTAAGTTCACGTCTGAGCCAGTCCTATTTTGTCTTCCTAACTTGACTTTCCTACCATCTACCCTGAATGCTGGCACCATCTTGACAATCCTAAGCACTGCTGTGCTAGGTTCCCAGCCACCCCAACGACCTGAAGCGCCTTCCCTCTCTGCATTTGTCGAAGGTAAAAAGCACTTATTGCTCATAAGCAGCACTTGGCCATAGACTCCACACTGTCTTCTAACAGAGTGAATTGCTACTGAAAACTTTTCGTTGTATGAAACAGAGGCAGAGTTGGGGAGAGGAAAGCACATGGGAGCTCTCAGAACCTGATCCTCCAATCCCCACTCCACCACAATCTCAGGTTTTTCACTTGCAAAACAAAAACTTAAGCCCAACCTCACAGGGTAGTTGTGAGAATTAAGGGGGTGGGGAGTGGGTAAGGGAAGGGCAGGGTTGGGGCATGCAGCAAGTGATCATCAAATGTTGGTTGATTTCTGCCTGACTCAATCTCCCCACAGAACTTGTAAGCTCTTCGAAGGCAGGAGCCTTGACTCATACCTTCTTGGTATTTATCCAAAGTCCTGGACCTCAGAGACACTTCATGATTTAATTCGATCACTTCAACAGCTACACTTCTGTATTTGGGCTTGCTCAAGAACTTCCAATGGCTCTTAAGACAATAGCTCGGTGACCTCTGGAAAGCTACTTAAACTCTCTCAGCCTCACGTCCCTTATTTGTAAAATGTTAATAGTAGTACCCATCTATGGGGGTGTGAGGCTAATTCAGGTGAACTGCCAAATATATAATGAGCCCTTTAAAATTGCTGGCTATAATTATATCCTGTCCCAAACATCCAATGTCCATAAAAATCTGGCCTCTCTGCATTCTCCTTTCTCCATGCTTTCGACCTCCCCCTTGGGACCAGTCTCGCCTCCCTCTGACCTGCTTTCCTCACTTCTATATTTAATGCCCACCATTCACCAAACGCCACAGGCCAGGCTCTGTAGTAAGAAAGTTCTCTAAATTCTCTCAACAAAACCACCAAAAGCGCCTGCGTGGTCTATTACTGTTGCCATTTTAGAGAACAGAAAACAGGCCCAGAGGGTTTGAGCGACCTCCCTGCGGCCACTGAACTCAAGTGGCGAGGCCACAGCCCGAGCTCTTCGCCGCTCCGCCTCTCCCCGGGTCCGAGGTGCCCCCGCGTCCATTCAAACCCTGCCCAGTTCCTGCACTTCCAGCCGCCTCCCGGCTCCTCCGCGCGCCGGTCGCCCCCCACACCTGACTCAGGCCCCTGGAGGCACGCCCCATCCGTCCGGAGCGGCTTTTCCCTTTTCTCCGCCAGAAACTGACGGCGAGGCCGACGCTCGTGTCCGGGACGCGCGGAGGTCACCGCGAGGTCCCGGGACGGCAGGCCAGAGGCACGTCCCGCAGAGGCGCGCGGCAGCTCGCTCCCCGCCGCAGAAAAGGGGCGCCGCGCGCGGGTCTTGCCGGGCCGCCGGTCACGTGGCGGGGAGGGGGCGCCGGCGCGCGCGAGCGAGAGAGGGATGCAGCGGGCGCGCGCGCCTGGGAGCGTGTGGAGGCGCGAGTCGCGCTGCGGGTGTATGTATAGGGGGGAGGGGGCCGCGGCCGGGAGGGCCGACTCCGCCTCCTGTGCGCATGCTCCGGCCCCGGCGGGTTATAAGGCAGCCTCGCGGGCCCGGCCCGACAAAGTACTGCCGAGCTGCTACGTGACTAGCCGGCCGCGTGGGTGCCAGAGCGAGCTGACGGGGCGGCGGGCGAAGGACGTGACCTGGACCCGGGGCCCCGCGGAACTCCGGCCGCGCGGCCGCGTCACGTACACGCTCGGCGCCGCGAGCCGCGCATAACGGTTAGTTGGGTAGCGGCCGGCGGCGGCGCTCGGCGCGGACCCCGCGCTGCCCTCGCCGCCGCGGCTGGGTCGGAGGGAGCCCCGGGGAGCGAGACGTTGGTCTCCGTGGGAGGGAGGCGGCCCGGCGGGGCATCGTGGCGGCCGGCAGCCGCGTGGCCCCAGAGTCTAGCGTTGGTGAAGGAGACCTTGAAGCGCGGGGACAGCGCCTCTCCCATCCGGGCTGCGGCCCCGTGGTCAGGTGTCGGCCGCCGGGGTGGCCTAGGAGTTGGCTCGTGGTGCCAGTGACCTTGGGGAAGTCGCTTCCCCTCCAGTCTTGAGGAGGTTCCCCGAGAGATGCCTTTGATTTGGGAAAGGGCCGACGTGGGGCTGATTCACGTGGTGCCTCCAGACTCTCCTGGCCGCGTTCTGCTCCAAGAGAAGGGACTCGGGGCGGGAGTTATTTTGGACTCGTGGCATGCCCGCCCCAGCCTCCTCGGCCAGCCAATCCTTGTCCCACTGGTGACTGGCGATGGTGGTTTGAGAAGCTGCAGTCCCGCGGCCGAGGCGTGACTGCAGGGTTCGAGCGGACTTGGCCGAGGGGACTGGGCAGCTGGCAGCCGCCCGGGGCTGGTGCAGAGGGGGGCTCTTTGTCATTCAACCTGTGGCTGCGGCACGGCTGCCGCAGCGCGCTCGCGCCCTGGCCTCTCGGGCGGCCCTGTTGGGAGGAATCTGAAGGATAGCGTTACACTTGGTCAGATGCGCGCTTTACGTTCCAAGCACATCCTTTTTTCTCTACGTGCATTTTCACATTTCATTTCTTTGTCGTGACTTATTTGCTGCGACAAGCATTTGCCAAAACTAGTTTGTCATTAATCTTAACCAGGAAACAAACGTTATTACTACTTCATCTGAGTTTCCAGCCTCTGCTTGTAAACTAGGCGTCTACTGATAATAGTAGGATGTTTAGGAGCTACTTCATCTACCATAACTAGTTTTGAAATTTATTTTCAAAATTATTCTGGTTTCGAAATAAACTATGTATACGTCAGTTCCTTGAAAAAACCGTGGGATTAGTAACTACTGGCACGTCATTATAGGATGAACTCGGGAAGAGTGTGAGGGTTTGGAAGAATGTGATAAGGAATTAGCCATTAATAAACAGTTTTGATGTCAGCTACCAGCCCAATGAGGTGAAGCAGAGACGGTATCTTTAACTTTTTAGTTAGGCATTAAATAGTACCCCTAAATCCAAGTTTTATACCCTGGGGTACAGCTTTGCCTTCAAATTGCCATGGAAATGGTGAAGAATTCAAGACGTTAGCCCTTAAAAGAGGTAGTGGATTCGTAGTATTTAAACAAAAGTTGAACAGGCTTCAGTAATTAATTCAGTGTTTAGATAGATGCTGTCTTTTCATAGGATTGTAGTTACCCTTTTAAATATGCAGGTTAATGGTCTGGGGAGCATTTTGTGAAATTTTTGTAGCTGAATAGATTTAAAGGTTTAGTTGTAAGCTTAACATAGCATAATAGGCTATAATATACCTAAACAGATTAAAAAGGAAAAAAAAAAAGATCGTACCACCTTAGGATGAAACCAACTTTTTGGTGTTTCAATAGTGTACATATATTTTGACCTTTTAAATATTAATACGTATAATATTAACTCTGAAAAAGATCTTAATGACCAACTAGTCGGGTTTCCTTATTTTACAGATTAGGAAACTGACGTTGAAGAGGTTAAGTAACTTAACATCTTAGGTCTGAAAACTTGCGAATGGTTGGGTGGGAATTATGTGAGTCATTTGACTCCCATTTAGTCAGATTGGCACTCCTGAGCTTTCTCTAAAATTGTAAATATGGATATAAATGATGTCATGCTGAAAATAGATATTTTGAATAATAACTTTTCCCAACTTTTTAAGTCTTTCTTTCCCATGTGTTTTCAGTTCACTTCATAATGTGCATTTCTTTGCAGGACTTAGGTCCCTTAAATGCCTACATGGCCAGTCTGTTTTTGTTGCAGATGAGAACTAGGAAGATGGGACTTGGATATGAGAAAAACAGTCCACAAAGTTGTGAATTTTTGTGTATTCAGCAATTTGTTATTGGCTCCCAGGCACAATGAGAGATTTAGGATTCAGCAGTGAACAAGTTTCAGAACTATCCCTCCTGGAGTTTATAGTCTACCTGGAAAACAGATAAATATATATTTACCACAAGTACTCTTTACAAACAAGTACAGAGTGTTATGATAGAGGAAGTAGGGAACAAATAACTGTGTCATGTAGGTGTGAGAGGACACCCAAGTTAGGATAGAAGCAATCTGGGTAGGCCTCTCCAAGGAAATGCTATTTAACCTGAGACTTGAAGCATGAATAGGAGCTAGCTAGCTAGGCTAGGGAGTAACCAGGGTGGAAAGAGCATTCCAGACATGAGTGCTGAAACTACAGTGAGAGTATAGGGTGCACCGGAAAAGCTGAAAGAATTTCACCAAAGCTAAAGCATAAAGAGGGAGCAGAGAGGATGGGGAGAGATGGAAGTTGGAGAAGTAGACAATATCAGATAATGGAAGGCCACATGAGTCAATTTAAGGAATTTAGGGAAGGGACTAGATCAAAAAATTTAAGGAAGCACTCTTGTCTTGAAGCTAATCAAAAGCAGTTTGAGGGTTTTAAATGGGGCTACAGATACCACTGATAGTGGTATTATTTTTCATTTTACGAACATCACTCTGGATGCAATGTGGAGAAGAGGCTGGAGGGAGGCTGTTGGAGTGTTGTGAGACCACAGCGATGGACGAGGTGGACAGTGGTGGGAGGAATGAAGAGAGGGGAACAGACAGGATTCACTGGTGGGCCGTGTATGAGAGACTAGGGAAGCCAGAGGACATAAAGATAGCTCCCAGGTTTCTAGCTTGAGCAAATATGAGTTTATGAGTTTATTAGGTGATATTTGTCTCTGTTTAACCAATGGCGACATTAAGAGGTGTGACTAGCCTAGGGCTGCTCAGCCTGTGGGGCTTGGAAGCAAAACTAAAATCCGTTCCTGTCCTCTATTGATCTTTGTTGGTGTTACTGATAGTGATGTTTTTTTCTTTTTTTTTCCCCCCTTCCAATTTATTATGGAAACTTTCAAACCATTGAGAGCCACTACTGTTTCATCTTTACTCCTACCTACTCCTCCCTGGCCCCTACTGGATTATTGTGAAGCAAATCCTATATATATAATTATTTAATCTGTAAATATTTGAGTATATCTCTAAACGATATGACTCTTAAAAAAATCATAACCACAATACCATTATCCCATCTGTAAAAGTTAACATCACCAAATAGCCAGGCAGTATTCAAATTTCCTTAAATTGTTTTATTTATTTATTTATTTGAGGAAGATTAGCCCTGAGCTAACATCTGCTGCCAATCCTCCTCTTTTTGCTGAGGAAGACTGGCCCTGAGCTAACATCCGTGCCCATCTTCCTCTACTTTATACGTGGGACGCCTGCCACAGCATGGCTTTTGCCAAGCGGTGCCATGTCCGCACCTGGGCTCCAAACCTGTGAACGCTGGGCCGCCGAGAATTGGAACGTGCGAACTTAACTGCTGCGCCACCGGGCCAGCCCCAGCCTAAATTGTTTTAAAATAATTGGTTGGTTTGATTTGGAATGCAAACAAGGTCACGCATTACATTTGGTTGGTATGTCTTTTAATCTACAGGTTCCCCCTTATTTTCCTCATAATTAATTTGTTGAAGGAACCAGATTATTTTTCCTGCAGTTCCCCTCATTCTGGATTTTGTTGAATGTGTCCCTCTGGTGTAGTTTTAACATATCCTAGTTTAACGTGTCCCTTTAACCCCTGTATTTCCTGTAAATTGGTAGCTAGTTTGAAGACTTTGAGCAAGCTTAGATCCGTTCAGGTTTGATTTCTGAGAGTAGGGGCCGTGTTGGGGAGAGGGCAAATATAATTCATAGGTGGTGGTATGTATTTCCATCTGGAGGCATATGATATTTGGTTGTCTCTCATTCTGCTGTATTAACGGCCTAGTTCCATTATTTCATTAGTGGTTTGCAAATGACAATAATTTAACTGTGCCATTAATTTTAACATTCCCTCTTAATTCATTAACCAGAATACCTCTATAAATAGAAGTGACTTGAATAGGAAGAGAACAAGTTAAAGTTTGTGTGTTTTAATGCAATGTCATATGATTGAGACACTATCTTTTTGGAGAGATGTATTTAAATGTATCAAGGTGTGTCCTCTTTAAAAGCCAGTATTGTGTTAAAATGTTTTTAGCATTTTAGCGCTTGATATTAACGTTTAAAATGGCTTTTAGTATTTGTAACATTTAGAATTTCTGTTCTTAAATTGATAGGGTTTCTTTGGTCTACTCTGTTCTTCTTGACGAGCTTATCTGTTCTCTTGGCTTTGGGGGAATTTCTGATAGAATGACTACCAAATCTAACTCTCTAGGTGTAACCAGATTACAGATTTTAAGTTCCCTGAGGACAGGGATTGACTACTTTTATCAGTGATCTGCTTTTCCAGTTGTCTCTTGGACATTTTCAAACTTAGTGTGTTAGCTTTAGGCAACATGCCTCTTCTCAACTTCCCTTCATCTCCCAAACTTAGTCTTTTCTTCTGACTGCCATTCTTCCAGGGAGCCAGGCTTAAACCCTCTGAATCATCTAAGTACTTCTCTAGTGGGCTCCCTGCCCTACCAAATGTAATTGTGTGCCATACCTTTCTCTTCTTTGTTATCTCTTGTATCCATTCCTCTTTCCCACTTTTTCATTCTTAGTACCACTCCCTAGTTTAGGCTGCTGCGATGATTGGTGCAGTGGCCTTTTACCTTCTATCGTTGCCCTCCCCCTTCTCCAGTCTGTCCTACAGTGTGCTGCCAGTGCTGATTGTGTCATTTCTCTAATCAAAACTTCTCATGGTTTTCCAGTGCCTACCAAATTTAGTATTTGGACAGATCTAAGTCTTCTACAATACATGGCTCCAAGTGACCTTTTTAAGTAGTGTATGTTGTTTTTCCCGTAATTTGCCCTGGCAAACTGAAATTTTTCTCCATGTCTTTTTTTTTTCTTTTTTTTGGTCACAGGATTCATTTTATAATGGATCTGTGTGGCAGGAAGACTGCTATAGGTGACATGTTTGAGCCTTTGTGTCATGCAGAGTAGTGATTAAAACAGCACTAACAATCTTCTCGAAGTGGTGATTTTGCTTCTGGGGTCACAGTACACACAATGACAGCATGAGTTCACATCCACCACAACAGTGAGACTGGCTGCAAGGTATCACTGACCATTTATGCAGAAGCAGTTGGATCGAGTTCTGTTGGTTGTCCACAATACCCTGTTACTAGTCACAAGTCATAATATTGTTGAATCTGATTTGATTACAGTGACTTTGCTTTCATAGAAAGGTGAAATTCCTCAAAATAGATAGGCATTCTAAACTACGTATTTGATGATTAGTTGAAAAATGTTTCTTCCCTGTGATTTTGTTCTTCCTATACAAAGGATGATGATACTGCTCCAGTGTGTTAAACTATTTTGGATAGTACCAGGGCTTTTGAAAGTTTTCTTATTGAGTTTTGAGAACCAAAGCTAAGTTTTTACTTTATTAACTTTCTCTTCTGTTCTTCTATCAGGGTTTTTTAGCTTGAGATCTGCAGATTGATCCTCCATGGTAGATGGAATTCAGGGAGTCTGTGAACTTGGTTGGGGGAAAAAGTTACATCTTTTCATTAACCGCTAAGTAAAATTTAGAATTTCTTTCAACTATGAGTGTAAGCAACAAACCATAGTAGTGTCAGCAGTACCTGTGACTTTGTCACCAGTAGAAATCACATATTTTCATATCGTGAAACAGAGGTTGCAGCTATTTTGAAACTGTTCAAACTTATCTCTACTTCAAAATTACTGTGGTTATTAGACCCACTACTAGATCTTATCTAATTTGCTGTTTTTAAAAGCACATTATTATATTCAGTTAAAAGTATTTTGACAATTATCCCTTTGTGTTTTCTTTTATGTATTTTGAAGCATTATTCTGACAAGGACTCCTTAGGTTCTACCAGTGTAAGAGTGAGGTTAGCCAGAACCTGGGATGCAACACAGCACACAAATCATGTTGTCACAGGATTATGTAATGTCACAGGTCATATAAATTCTTTGGTCATTGACTTTTGTGTACTAAATCATCATAAATTCTGACCTCATGAATGAGAAGGAACAAAATGCTTATGTGTATGCTAAGAGAGAATAAAATGATTTTCACAAATTCAGGCAGAATAATTTACCTTTGTATTCAGGGAGTGTATGTTAATATAACTTAAAATTATTATTTCCAAAGGAGTTCTGTTTTCAGTGCCATAAGTTAAGTGGAACAGTGGATGTCTTCATTGACTTGGAAGATTTTCTTGCTCTCTTTGGGGTGCATCAGGGAATGTTCTTTTTTTTTTTTAAGATTTTGTTTTTCCTTTTTCTCCCCAAAGCCCCCTGGTACATACTTGCGTATTTTTTCTTTTTTGTAGGTGTGGGTCCTTCTAGCTGTGGCATGTGGGACGCCACCTCAGCATGGCTTGATGAGCAGTGCCATATCCGCACCCAGATTCGAACCAGCAAAACCCTGGGCCACCAAAGTAGAGGGTGCGAACCCAACCACTCGGCCACGGGGCTAACCTCAGGAAATGCTCTTGAAATTGCTTCAAATTTTGTCTTCAGCAGCTCACTATAATAGATCCAGGCTTTTATTTTACTCTGCTGTGGGAAGCCCTAAAGAGGTCAATGAACCTCAGGTTTAGAATACCTCCTCTATAGATTAGAAATACAAATCTTTACTTCAGTATATTGTGGTTGGGTAATGATGTTGTTTCTATTAGCTCTGTCAGGTAGAAAACTACTTGATGCAGCAGAGCAAAGAAGAGTGGTTTAACTATTACTGGAGTTTCCAGGCAAATAAAACACTCATTTGAAAATTGTATATTTCTAGTAAAGGAACTGATCATTATCTTAATGACAACACAGTGTAAGATTTATTTAAGTTTAACTGTGGTATATTTTGAGGTAATAATGCTGACTTCTTTTTCATATATCTTTAGTGTCTATAAATATATTCTAAAAAAGCCTTGCAAATAAACATTTGAGGGGCTGACCCTGTGGCCGAGTGGTTAAGTTCACGCGCTCCACTGCAGGCGGCCCAGTGTTTCACTGGTTCGAATCATGGGTGTGGACATGGCACTGCTCATCAAACCACGCTGAGGCAGCGTCCCACATGCCACAACTAGAAGGACCCACAACGAAGAATATACAACTATGTACCAGGGGGCTTTGGGGAGAAAGAGGGAAAAAATAAAATCTTTAAAAAAAAAATTTGAGAATGGTAGGTAATGCTTTAATGCTAGACAGACAGTACTCAATTTTAATACTCTTGTGGTTTGTTAATAAAACAGTTTAGTTCTTTATTTGAGATGGAGAGGGTCAAAAGTAGCACAATAATGAAGTTTAGACTCATTCAAGGAATATTTATTAAACAATTACTATGTGCACAAGAAATTACTAGAAAGGGATGAAATATATTTAAAAATGTTTGAAACTTTTAGAATGAGACTAACGCTTTGAAATGAAATATAAGTGTACTACTATGTTGTCTCCAGTCCTCAAAACTTAATATTTTTTATGTGGAACTACGTATAGTGTTAATTATTTCTGAGTGAATAGTTCAACTCAGCCTTTTTTTGAGAAAAGGAAAAGCTTTCTTTGTTGTTGATCTTTTAATGAGTTGTAATCTGCTTATTCTCCCCATTAGGCTTCAGAATACGGGAAGTGAAGTAGATTCTAACAGAAATAACTACCCATCATGTTCAAATACTCATTTATATTCAATATAACATAAATTACACAACCCTAACAACACATCTGTGTGCGGTTTTAATCCAGCCACTGCATTTCTTCATATTCTAGGGCAAGGTAGGTCATATATGGATAAATTAAAATGGCCCACTTAGGTCTTGATGTGTTGAATATATTTTTGGATTGCTGTAGAGAACAGAACATATACAGATATTCCAGAATATAACCTAGAATTCTGCCAAGCATAACCTGCCATTGAAGGACATAACCTCCAGATTCCCTTTCTTCACTACTACTCACATTTTTATGTTTTATAAAATGTGAAATGGGTCTAAATTTGAAAACTCTTGCCCAAGCAAGAAATAAATTAATATGTGAAAGCAAACAGAACTTGATCTCAACATGGACAATAGCCAGTTTTTCGTCCGTGAGAAGCAGGTAAAAATGAAACATTAAAGAAAGCAGCATCTGCTGGTGTGGTAGTAACTCAGAAAGTGAGACTGATCAGATAAGTTCTATGTGCTAGAAATTGTATTCAGTAATTTTTTCTCTTTATTTAAAAAAAAACAAAAACCAAACTTTTCCACCTGTTTTTTTTCTGTAGAGGTCCAGAAAGTGTAACATTGGAGGATTTTTTCTGGTTTCACATTTTCTCTACTTCTTAAAAACTGGGAAAATCAGATTTCTTGAAGTTCATCTAATGTTAGCATTTGGTCATGGAGGAGGGGTTAGTTTTTTAAAAGTAGAAAGAATAGCCTCTGTTCTTAATAATTCATGATCTAAAAGCACACACCTAACCTAACTGGGAAATAGTTACTTACAAAGAAAGAAATAGACATACAACTTGTTATCTTAGAGTTTTCAGGATGCTACCTAAGGAACTTTGAGTAAGATGTCATGGAGAGAATTAACTCCATGTGGCAAGGTATATTCAGAAAACGATAAGGATATTCGTGGGCTGGAGTAGAATCTGAGATAAAATTAGAATTATGGAAATAGTCAGTTAATGGAAAGCAATTTCATTTTTACAAATTAGTGCTTATATCACATCAGTATGTGGATTTAGAGCAAAATTATACTATCTTTGCCTTTGTTTCTGACTTGGTCTTTAAGACTAAGGTATCCTGAAGCAATGGTGCCTCTTGATGGTGAAAATGTCCTTTTCTCCCTGGGTAATCACGCAGGTAACTTTCCCTTCTTTGGTCACTCACAGCTTAGATTGCCTGAAGCTTGATTCCAGTACAAACTATACATACTTACTTCAAAAGTCGCTTCCCTTACTCGCCTACTTTCAACTCTTTCATAGTAGCCTGATCAGAATACCTCTTCTTTTTCCCTTTCCTTCCTTCCTCTCTGGTTTATGAGACAAAAAAGCCTCAATTTTTGCTGATAAGTGTGAGAAGTGCTAATGATATGACAGTGTCAAAGAAAAGGAAACTTGTAAGTATACATTTTAATTGTGACTGATGTAATAAAGAATTGGTTCTACTAACTTCTTAAAGCTTTGAAATAGCCATGGAAGTTATTTTCTGCTTTCTGGACGTCCTCATCTGCCTCCGTATCCTCATAAGCCGCAGTATTAAAGAGAACTAAACTAAACCAGATCTCATGGTTTTTGTTTTGGTTAATAATGCCTTTTTCTAAAATATATTACAGACATACAGTACTTTAGCTTGTCTGTGGTTTGACTTTGAGGTATAACCTAGGTGCTTACTCAACAATGAGGTGGGAATGTGCTCTGCAAGTTAGAGGTTTGCAGTGAAAAGTAAAAATGAATTTGCCACTTGTTTCTTAAAATTCGCTTTTTTTCATCCCCCAAAAGCCCCAGTACATAGTTGTATAGCCTAGTTGTATGTCCTTCTAGTTCTTCTTGGTGAGATGCCACCACAGCATGGCTTGATGAGTGGTGTGTAGGTCCACGCCCAGGATCCCAACCTATGAAGCCCAGGCCGCCAAAGTGGAGTGTGGGAACGTAACCACTATGCCACAGGGCCGGCCCCCTTGCCGCTTCTTTTGACTAGGTGTCCAGCTTTTACCCGAGAACCTTAATTAATGCTCAGCCCTAAGTAACCCACAGACCTGTTATACTGGAGAGTTAGCTGCTTTTTATTAATCTGATATTAAATCATAAACTTTTAATGTAGAAAAATGAAGATGTTGGTTATTGTCTGTTTTAAAATAAACCTTACCATAGTTGCCATATAGTTAGAATATTGGCACTCTTAGGTTCTAAATTTTGGTGTGGTTCTTAGTTACAAATGCTTTTGGCACCGAATGCTATGAAAGACTGAAAAAATAGGCTCTTTGTTACACTGTGATAGGGAGTAAAAAATTGGTATATTCTTAAGGGCAAGTTGGCAGTATGAATCGAAAACCTTAGAATTTTGCACAAATCCCATGTCTAAAGATTTGTCCTAAATTTCTAGTTTACCGCAGTAGTTTTTATAGAAGAAAAAGAGTAACAACGTAAGTATGCAACAATAGGTAATTTTTTAAAAGTATGATACTTCCATAGAGTAGAATACTGCTATTCAAAAATAATATTGTAGAACCAGATGTATATCAAAAAACATTTCTGATATTGAATGGAAAAAGCAGGCTATAAAACAACATAAAGTAAATCTCATGTTTATATTTATGCTTATGCATGACTAGCCCAGAAGGAAGTTGAAAAGAATTTACACCAAAAGGTGAATAGTTTATTGCGGATAGTAGAAGATAGGTAAATTTTATTTTGTATTCACATATGTATATCTTCTAATTTTTCTTTTTTTTTTTTTAAAGATTTTATCTTTTTCCTTTTTCTCTCCAAAGCCCCCCAGTACATAGTTGTATATTCTTCGTTGTGGGTCCTTCTAGTTGTGGCATGTGGGACGCTGCCTCAGTGTGGTTTGATGAGCAGTGCCATGTCCACGCCCGAGATTCGAACCAGTGAAACACTGGGCCACCTGCAGTGGAGCGTGCGAACTTAACCACTCAGTCACGGGGCCAGCACCTTCTAATTTTTCTATAATGAACATGTATAACTTGTCATCCCTTAAAACTTTGCTACTTTGTATTTTCTTTCTTGTAGTGTAATATAGGTTCATTGGAACAAGTCAAACAACACAGGCATATGGAATGAGGATATTATCTCCTACTCCCAACCTCCAAACAATGCAAAGTTTTATGTATACTTATTAGAACATATTTATTTAGTTTACTTAATTTGTTTACCTGTTTATTTTCTTTCTTCCGTAGAATCTGAGCTCCATGAGGGCAGGGACCATCTGTTTTATTTACTGCTTTCACTCTAGGCACTCAAATTTGTTGAATGAATTGCAAAAAAGTTTGGTGTGTATCCTGATATAATTTTTAAAAGTAATTATAGAATCCTATGACGTGTAATTTGCATGGAATTTGATAGTTTAGGACATGGACAGGTAATTAATCGTCTTTGGGTCTCATGGCCCTAAAATCCTGGACCGACCCCTGGATGGGCTATTTAATAGCTAATGGGCTTCCTTTTTTTTTTTTAAGTCATAATTCACTGGGAGCAAAGTTAAGGTGGAGATTGATATTCTTCATGCTGTGTTCCCTTAAAAGAAGTCTACTTTTTTTGTGTGAATCTTTATTAGTTAACAAAGTACGCCCCTTTCTTTATTGCACTAATAAAAACTAACCCTTGTTCTTTGGATTGTACAGTTCACAAAGGAAGTTATACCACAGTTTGTGAAGGATAGTAGAAGGGTGAAAACAGCCAAGGAATGCAATGTGGTGCTTAGGATGTTGTTATAGACAATAGTAGAAAATTAATCTGCTATTATAAGACTATTACTTTTCACTGTGGATGGTCTATTTATTTATTTATTTATTTTTAGAAAGATTAGCCCTGAGCTAACTGCCGCCAATTCTCCTCTTTTTGCTGAGGAAGGCTGGCCCTGAGCTAACATCCGTGCCCATCTTCCTCTACTTTATATGTGGGACACCTGCCACAGCATGGCTTGTCAAGCGGTGCCATGTCCACACTCGGAATCCGAACCAGGGAACCCAGGGCCGCCAGAAGCAGAATGTGCGCACTTAACCACCGTGCCACCGGACCGACCCCTCGATGGGCTATGTAATAGCTAATGGGCTTCCTTTTTTTTTTTTTTTTAAGTCATAATTCACTGGGAGCAAAGTTAAGGTGGAGATTGATATTCTTCATGCTGTGTTCCCTTAAAAGAAGTCTACTTAGTTTTAGATTTGGAGCCATAACCCTAGATACAGATGCTGACTTGAGTCTCATTGTTGTACTCTGTTCTCATTTTTTGCTGTTTGTCAGCTGAAGTAAAAGTAGTTGCTCGTTTCTTGAAATCTTTTGATAGTAAACACTTTGCAGCTATTTCACAATTTTTCATGAAATCTTGACCTTCAAGTTAAATTATTAAAGGGAGAAATATTTTCATTGGAATTTGTTTATGTGTATAGTTTGCAAATCAGATGTAAAAAGTAAGAAGTTTCTGGCTGGCCCGGTGGCACAGCAGTTAAGTGCACATGTTCTTCTTCTCGGCAGCCCGGGGTTTGCCAGTTCGGATGGCAAAAGGCCATGCTGTGGTAGGCGTCCCACGTATAAAGTAGAGGAAGATGGGCATGGATGTTAGCTCAGGGCCAGTCTTCCTCAGCAAAAAGAGGAGGACTGGCAGCAGATGTTAGCTCAGGGCTAATCTTCCTCAAAAAAAAAAGTAAGAAGTTTCTCTTTTCCTTATTTTGAAAACTCTTCTTCTCAGTTTAAAATGCATGTTAATTAACATATACTAATATTGTCTATTCTATAAGTCTGCAAATAGATTACTTTCTTTTGAAAGAAATTGCACTGATGTGGGGAGAATAAATAAATGAAATATTAAAATTAACCCTCAACAGCGTAATCAGAACTCAAATTGAGAGTTTCCACATGTTACTGGGACCATACTTTTCCCCTCTTTCTCCTTGTATAAGATCATGCTTATTTGGATGAATAGATGTCAGAAATCATTGTCTTATAAAGGATACTTAAGAGTGTTTGTTACAGATTTAGATTATTGAATATGACATTGGCTAAGATTGACAAAAGAAGAATAAGTGTGTGTATATATATATATGCACACATAAATACACACATAGGTACATATATATGTATATTTATTATGTTTAACTTTGCATTAGTTTGCCCATTTACAAATATGATCAGCTTCATGAGTTCCCTATACTACTTATTTATAAAACTGTAATCCTTATTTCTAAAACAGCTCCAAGAAAATTAGGATTGACATTTGTAAACTTGGGGTCACTATAGCAACATCATAGGGCTATTCGAACGTATTAAGCAAAGTCAAGATAAATTAATTGGAATTGTGCATCAACATAGGCCTAGTCAAGCAGAAATACAAACAAAAATTGATTCTTAACAGAGTTTAGTTGAAGGTGCAAATAGCCAGAATTTCCCATGTTTGTCTTGCATTGAAATACCTCGCCCGGCTTTGTTCATAGTACAGCAAAAGTGCTGCTAATTGATATAAAAAGTGATATATTGATTGCCGGGAAGCTGTGTAGGAAAACTTGAAAACCCATTTCATTAAACAAGCCGGGAATATTTAGGATACATGTCACTTGGTGGTGGCACTAAATTTCATTCTCTGGAAATCTTTCTTAGTGCTGGGTCTTTATGTCCACATGTTTCCATGTTGTTGGTAAATTTGTGTTTCTGCCTTTTCAAAAAATTTCAGCCTTAAAGGTTTGCTCAGCTAAGCAAAAGGTAGCTGACTAATATTTAATGAAGATTTTTCATTGAAAGCTAACATTTACAAGGTAAGAAATGTCATACTTGGGGCTGGCCTGGTGGTGTAGTGCTTCACGTTCGTGCGTTCCCTTTTGGCTGCTTGGGGTTTGTGGGTTCGGATCCTGGGCGTGGACCTAGCACTGCTCATCAAGCCACGTGCAGCCGTGTCCCACATAAAGTAGAGGAAGATGGCACCGATGTTAGCTCGGGGCCAATATTCCTCACCAAAAATAAATAAATAAATAAGTAAATAAATAAAACTGTCAAACTTTAACAATCTAGGCCTAAGACTGCAGTGGACAGAGAAGTGGCAGAAAGGCTGGAAATTAAGGAGCGAGCATGGAAACTCTCCAGCCTCAACCTCTGACATTCCCTTCTGTCTTATTTTAGGTGGTGAAAGGGCCCTGAGATGTAACAAACACCCCTCATTTCATCACATAGCTTTTGGCATTTGATAAATTTACTTGAAACAGAGCAACCCTTTTCTAGATCACAGTCAGAATAAAGACAGTTACAAATGTTAAGTTTCATCTGTTTCATGGTGCTGTGGGCTCCTAACTAGTCTGTATTGTGAGCTTTCTTGTTGGGAAAAACTTTGAACAAATTTCTGGTTTGGATAGAAAATACTCTCCAGGAATACATATGGTAATTTAGCACTACGAGAAAATGTGAGGAGGACTGCAGGGAATACCTGATAAGCTGAAGAACTCTTAAAGGAAAGGAATTATTATTTTCTTCTGTAATAGAATTATTCCATGTTCTTTTTCTTCTTAACAAAAATAGCAAAAACTGATATCCTTGATCAAAATTATTTTAATGTGAGGGGTTACATAATTACAATTTTTATCAAAGTATAAAATACATATATAGTTTAAGTAGACTTATGATTTAAAATGAAAAATAATAGTCCATTCTGTACCATCTCCTATCACCTTTTCCCATATACGTATGCATCAGCTTTTTTCTGTAATTAATAAATCCCAAGTTATACATCATTATTTACTGTAGCACTTAAAAAACATTGCCTAGCCTACAGAGATTCTGATTCAGTTGAATGCACCAAGATGAAATACAATCTGAATAAACCAGTAGGTATCAATTTAGTCACTTTTGTGATCAAATAGAGTTAATGGTTTAAAACAACAGCCATTCTCAAAGTGTGGTGTATGGACCCCTCAGGGACCTGAAGACTCAGGATTAGAGTCCTTAGATTCCACCATTAAGAAACTATCACTTACTGAGTTTTGGTGCAGTGTCAAAGCAGAATATCCACAATTATCTAAAAACCTGTTGGAATACTCCCTTTTCCAACTATGTATCTGCTTAAGGTTGCTTTAGACCAAGAACTTTGTGATCTCTTGTCTTAAAAAAGAAATAACACTTCATATGTATTAGTGGGATGGTCTGACCATGTAAATCATAAAAAATCTGGAAATTAGTAGTAACTAAAATATTGATATTTGTAGGGATTGTAAATATGGTCTGAATAAAACAAAGTTATGAATCAATTTTCATATATTCTGAAGGATAAATCCAAAATCTTTCTTTAAGCATTCTAAATAGTTAGCAAATTAATTTCTTTTCAAGGATAGTATATTCAACTTCTTGTCATGTGGATTGGATTTGCCCTGAATGATAAGGGAGACACAAACAGATGGAAGTTTGCAGAGCCAAGTTTGCATTTTTTTAGGTTCTGTGTATGCACTTTGATCAAAATCATGCATTTCGTAACTGCCAATGTTTGGCTAGCCAGCTACAGAAGTTATATTTCTTTCACTGGTGCTTTCTATTTGTTTTTGTTGTTGCTTTGTTTTTCTTCAGTCTATTCAGTTTTAAAATGGGAAAGAAGGTGAGATTTCCTAGACCCTGGGATTTACTTTGGGGCAGGTGGTTGTATAAGCCATGAAGCTGGATGAGGGCCAGTTATAAAAAGCCGGTAGATTAGCTACTTTAGCAGCAATAGCTTCAGTAAATCAGACTTTCTGGACTTGAATGTTTCCATGTGGATTTGAAACGTAAAATTGGTCTACACTTAGTAACAAATTTTTTTAAGATTGTTGATTTTAGAGACTTTCTGCCTCTTTTAAGTTCACAAAGTGGCCGTTGTTGTTTTAGGAAATGACAGTGGCTTTGTTTTAAATGTTGATGGAGAGTGTAGAGAACATAACGAGTACTATTTCCAAGGGCTTTTGTAACCCTTCTCTTCTGGAGTCAGGGCAGAGCATGGGGGCTATGGAGTACAATATTGGCTTTCCAGATTAGTTTACTTGCACAATTCCTAAGAGTTAAGAGAAAAGGAGAGAAATCAGAAAAATCTGGAAGATGGTTCTTGACACCACCATCATTGCCAAGAAAAGTTAGGGTTATTGTTTCCCTTTGCCCTTTACAAAGTGAATTGATGAAGAACGTTCTTATCACCATATCACTTTTTTGGTTCTCTCTTCATTACTTTCAGGCAACTACTAGAGGGTCATAAAATAATAGCTAAGCTAATAGGAAGACTACTGTGCTCATTGTAAGGATTAAAATCTTAAACTTTAATCTCTTTTGGCCTCTGGACGTCAGTGTTTCTCTTTCTGAACAGGACCCTGAATACTATGCAAGGAGGCCTACTCTTGTACTGTGCTTTTTGAATGAACCCTTTCATTTATAGCTGAGATTTGATCAGTTTAAAAGAAAATAATGTATTTAGTTAGTGATATTACACACTTTTTGTATTATGTACCATCAGAATTTTTAAGTTAATAAGGACAGCCATTAGTCAGATGGTGGCAGAATTGTGTTGAATCCATGTTTGGTTTTTTGAAGTGTTCTTTTTTTCAAAATTTGGATACTCATTTCTTTTCTTATACTTTCTTCTTGTTTCCTTCTGAATCTTTTTAAAGCTTCTTGAATTTTTAAATCTAATTTTGACACTATGGAATAAGGTATTATTAACTTGATGAGGCAAGTCTTGGTGACTAAAATTTTAACTGCCTTAACTAACTGGGACAAATCATAGCTGGCAGCTAAACTCTAAGTTTAATCATGTTCAACACGTATTAGCTGTTGGAGTCGGAGCTTGATGTGGTAAATAGTCTACCATGTGTGTGGAGGTCTCTGTGTGTAAACATTCCGAGGTGAATTAATCTTTTTGGTGGTTCTTTGGTTGAAAAATTTTGAGTGCTTTTCCCTTTTTTCATTCTTAGATGAAGGAGAAACTCATAAAATTAATGCCTGCAGCAGTTCTATTAACGTAATTTTAGAGTCCAGACTATTTCCTTCAGCAGAACTGAACTGTTAAATAGCTTTTTATTGCATTCATTCTGGTAGAAATTTCAAGAAGCTTCAACTTGTAAATATTTTCATCCCACCTGAATCATAGGTAAGTGAAATGTGTTAGGACAAAAACCTTTAATCTTTAAACTGGGTTATATATATACATATATATATATTTTTTTTTTTTTTTTTTTTTAAGATTTTATTTTTCTCCTTTTTCTCCCCAAAGCCCCTGGGTACATAGTTGTATATTCTTAGTTGTGGGTCCTTCTAGTTGTGGCATGTGGGATGCCGCCTCAGCGTGGTTTGATGAGCAGTGCCATGTCTGCACCCAGGATTCGAACTGATGAAACACTGGGTCGCCTGCAGCGGAGTGCGCGAACTTAACCGCTCGGCCACGGGGCCAGCCCCTAAACTGGGTTATATTTTTAAGGGCGTTATTCTCCAGATTCTCAGATTCAGATGTGCCCTTAACTAAAAATCCTCTCTCCTGAGAATAGATGCGTAAGGTCTTCTGCTTCTCCTTTTCCATTTTGCTTTGTCCAAAAGCCCTTACCCCACTGCAAAAGAAACGTATCTCTCAATTATGGCAATTCTTAGTGTAGGTTACTGCCCCAGGCTATAAAAATCTCTGGGGCCCCCAAAGAAGGGAAAGTTTCAGAATGCATAGGCCCAGAGAGAGTCCTATGACAGAAATCCAAAGAGGGGTTGGGTCAGAAATTTTGGAGGAGGCAGAACCTTATTCCATCTGGACAACCAACTTCTTCCTTCTCTATTTTCTAAGTTAGAATTAGATTAGAAAGTCACATATTTATCACAGGGATGTGTATCAACATATTTCTTTCCCCTTTTTTTGAGGAAGATTAGCCCTGAACTAACTACTGTCAATCCTCCTCTTTTTGCTGAGGAAGACTGGCCCTGAGCTAACATCCATGCCCATCTTCCTCTACTTTATATGTGGGACTTGTGCAACAGCATGGCTTTTGCCAAGCGTTGCCATGTCTGCACCCGGGATCGAAACCGGTGAACCCTGGGGTGCCAAGAAACGGAACGTGCGCACTTTAACCGCTTCGCCACTGGGCTGGCCCCAGCATATTTATTTCAATTAAAATGAGATATGACTTTGACAAATCTATTTTGCTTGATTGGTTTAAAATGGGCTGACCAGTTTGATTATTATGTGGTTAGTATTTTTCATAAGTTGGGCAAAATCTTTAGTGCCACAGTTTTGATAAATATATTTAAAGCACATAGAGTACAACATATAAAATGCCAGAGGGGCTGGCCCAGTGGCCAAGTGGTTAAGTTCGTGCATTCTGTTTCTGTGGCCCAGGGTTTCGCCAGTTCAGATCTTGGGTGTGGACCTAGCACCGCTCATCAAGCCATGCTGAGGCAGCATCCCACATGCCACAACTAAAAGGACCCACAAATAAAATGTACAACTATGTACAAGGGGGCTTTAGGGAGAAGAAGGGGAAAAAAATGGGCAGAGGATATGAACAGATGTTTTAAATAAATAAATAAATAAAATAAAATGCAGAAATTATATTATTTGCAACTATTAAGCTTAATAACATTTTTTTATTTTTACTTTTTTGCTGAGGAAGATTAGCCCTGAGCTAACATCTGTGCCATTCTTCCTCTACTTTATATGTGGGTCGTTGCCACAGCATGGCTGATGAGTGATATAGGTCTGCACCCAGGATCCAAACCCATGAACCTGGGCTGCCAAAGTAGAGTGCCTGAACGCAACCACTGTACCACAGCGCCCTCCCCTTAATAACAAATTTTAGATGTCAAATTAAAATACAAAAAGGTACATATTTTTTCTCTCTACACAAAAACCCGCATATAGAAGTTTATAGCAGCTTTATTCATGATTGCCAAGACTTGGAAGCAACTAAGATATCCTTCAGTAGGTGATTGGATAAATAAACTGTGGTACATCCAGACAATGAAATATTATTATGTAGTGCTAAAAAGAAACGAGCTATCAAGCCATGAAAAGACATGGAAGAAACTTAAATTCATATTACTAAGCAAAAGAAACCAATCTGAAAATGCTACAATATTGTATGATTACCACTATATGATTCTGGAAGAGGCAAATCTATGGAGACAGTAAAAAGATCAGTGAATGCCAGGAGTTAAAGAGAAGAGAGGAACAAATGGTGGGAGCACAAAGGATTTTTAGTGCTGTGAAACTACTCATCATGATACTATAATGTTAGATACGTGTCATTATAAATTTATCTAAACCCACAGAATTAGACCAAGAGTAAACCCTAGGGTAAACAGTGTACTCTGGATGTGTCATATAATGATGCACATGCTAAGAGTAAACTTATTAAAGACTTCCAAGGAAAAGAATATTATCTTAGGACACTATTTTCAAGTAGAGAACATGCTAGGGATCCTCAGATGGGCCAAGGACCTGAAATCGGGACAAGCCAGAAATTCTGGCTGTGCAAACAGTATTCTTTGGCATGGGAGAGTTATGCTTCAGATCAGAACCTGTCTGCAACTCTGGCGAGCTTGGGAATAACTTGGAAATGTCTCCTCTTACTGACTAAACCTCTGCTATAGAGAAAATGGACAGTATGTTTTCTATTCCCCTGGGGACTTCACCTTTTCATCAGCCTTGTCTGTCTACTCTGTCAGTGAACAAGAATAGGTCAAGAATTATATTTTAATACGGCACAATTTCACCCATCCTGATGCGATAATCAAGGGGAACTCCTGACGGGAACAAATTTATAATTGCTATGATGACCTCCAGGCCATATTTGATCCTGTCAATCTTGACTAGAGCATCTTCTTGGGAAGTTCCAGTGCCAGGTGGATGTGAGGGAGATGCCTTTGCCTAGCGTTCTTGAACCATTTCTCCTGGATAGTTGTAAAGGAACACTACCAAGTCTGGCCCACAGATCAGTGCTGGTCTGCTGTGCATTGCCAGTCCATGATAAATACAAGTATTGAGAGTAAGCATTTAGAAACTTTTATAGCAGTTTTTTTTTTCTTTTTTGTATATATCCAGTATGTCTCTTTATAATAGTATTGATATATACTATTTATAAAGATATTGGTATAGGTATATGTATGTGTGTGTGTGTGTATATATATATACCTTACCTATGTGTGTGTCTATAAACAATATACTATTTCACGTGATTTAAAATTTCATGTAAATGGTATCACACTGCATGTATCTATAGTGAATTTTAGAAATAATGTTTAGTATCCATTGCATCGTCTTTTCTAGTGTTCTTTGCTTATATTGCAGATGCGTTAAAGCTAAAGACTGCGTTTCCCAGGTTCCCTTGCAACTATTTCTGGATTTGATTTAAATTCTGCCTGTCAAAAATGCATTCGTGTAAAATTTGTAAGGCAGAATTAGAACAGAATTAGAGGTCTCAATGTCTAGTCACTGACTGAGATTTTGAGAAGCAGGACATTTTGATGGTCGTGTCATAGGAGGCACATGTGGTTCTGGAGCTAACCACAGAAGTCAGCAGCCTCTGATTGTGGTGACTTCCTGATTTTGATGATCACCTGATTTGGTCAGCTGCTTCTTTTGCTGGCTTCTTAATTGTGGCAATAAGAGATATGCTTATGGAGTCAGTGGCTTTCTGGTTATAGAAGGAAGAGCAGGTCTGTTGGTGGCCTGAGTAGTGCTTTGGAAAGCTTCTTGTGTCCAGGGGAATAAATGTGGGAGTCTAGGGCCAAGAGTGAGAGCTCTGGTAAAATCCTTTTCTTTTGGGTTGGGATCCTAAAGAGCTGTGCTGTAGGAGTAAGGGTGAATTGGAGGTAAACCAGCCCTCAAATGAACTGCAACCTAATTTCAAGTCATCTGGATGGGCAGAATATCTAGATCCTTAAACATTCTTAGAGAGAGTCTGGGTCTGTGTAGCCCTAGGTAAATGAAAATCATGACTGGAGAAAGAAAATATCCTAGGCCCAAATTGTTAGCACAGAGAGACAAAAGGATGGAAAACACCGAAGAGAAAGAGAGTAGATACCATGGGAAGGTCCAGCTCACATCCGGTTGGAGTCTCAGAGGAGTGGAAAGAAGGAATGAGGAAGAACCAATATTTGAAGACATAGTGACTGAAAGTTTTTCAAAACCTATAGGAATTCTCTTTTGTCAGCATGATTATCTGTTAATTGTGTAATCTGTATTTTCTCAGCAGGTTTTTTTTTTTTTTCAGATGATTTTCTTTATCTTGTTGGGTTTCCTCAAAGTGTAGGTTCATATTATTCATTGAATCTGGAATATCCTTAGCCATTAACCCTTGAAAATTGCCTCTTT
The DNA here is from genome assembly GCF_021613505.1 of Equus quagga. Classification (NCBI taxonomy): domain Eukaryota; kingdom Metazoa; phylum Chordata; class Mammalia; order Perissodactyla; family Equidae; genus Equus; species Equus quagga. The sequence goes on along the minus strand of NC_060284.1, from coordinate 43,910,260 downwards.
CCCACTCTCTCCATTCTCTTCTTTCAAAGTCCCATTAGATATGCTAATCTTCCCATTCTAAACTCCATGTTTCTAAACCTTTCTCTTATAGCTTCAGAATAAAGCTCTCCCCTGACAGCTGCTTTCTTCAGACCTGTCCTCCAGGTTCTCTGTCTCTTTCCAGCTATGTTCAGTCTGCTGGTTAACCAAGTATTAATTTCATTGGGTATACTTTTCATGTTTCTCAAAGTTCTGTTTCAAATCAGCTAGTTTTTTAAATAGTATTTTGTGTTTGGTGGAATGTTTTTTCTGGTTTTGTGTCTTTAATGGTTTATTTCATGCTTTTAACCATCTTAAATATCCTGTGTCCAATATCTGTGGTTCTTGAGTATCTAATCCAGCTGTGTTATATTGGCTTTACTTCACTCATGGTTAATTGATTCTTGATATGTTTTGAAATTTTAGCCTGTCAGCTTATCTTTGGCAAGGTTTTGTCTGTGAGAAATGCTTGCTGGCAAAATCAAACATAATATATCTCTGGAAGAACAACAGAAGTTTCCCCAGACATAAGCATAAGCCCACACAGGCCTGTAGTTGTGAATTCTCGGGAGAGAGTCTTCTGTCCTCTTCCTTTTCCTCTTCTTTCCTGTAACCATCCAGATAGCCAAGACAGAAGTTTGCCTGCCATCTCCTTTTGCTTCTGTATCATCTCCCTGTGCCACTGAACAGATTTTATCTCCTTTGTCACTGTCCTTGGACTATTTTGGTTTTGATCAGCTTTATTTAGGTATGAGTTACATACAATAAAATTTGCCAATTTTAAATGTACAATTCGATGAGTAATTATTGCCACAATTATAATAATAGAGCATTTCCATGGCCCTTTGGAGCCAGCCTCCTCTCCCCAACCCCTGATCTGTTTTCTATTGCTAGAAGTTTGCCTTTTCTAGAACCTAATGTAAATGTAACCATACAGAGTATAGTTTTATGTCTAGCTTGTTTTCACTTATTGCTTTTGTGATTCATCCATGTTCATGGCATGCATCAGTAGTTTGTTGCTTTTTATTGCTGAGTAGTATTCCATTATATGGCTATACCAGATTTGTTTATCCATTTACTTGTTGATGGTCATTTGGGTTATTTTCACTTTGGGGCTATTATGAATAAAGCTACTAGAGGATTCTTATATAAGACTTTGTGAGGATGTATGTTTTCATTTCTCTTGAATAATACCTAGGGGTATAATGGCTGGGTTATATGTTAAATGTATATTTAACTTTATAAGGAATTGCCAAAATGTTTTCCAACCAGCTGTACCACATTGCTTTACCACCAGCAATATGAGAGTTCCATTTGCTTCATATCCTCACCAACTCTTGGTATTACCAGTCTTAATTTTTGTCATTCTAGTAGGTAAGTATTAGTTTCTCATCATGATTTCAATTTGCATTTCACGAGCGACTAACAATTTTGAGCATTTTTTTCGTGTACTTCGTCATTCGTTTGTCTTCTTTGGTAAAGTATCTGTTGAACTGTTTTGCTAGTTTTTAATTAGATTCTTTATCGTTTTGCTATTGAGCCATAAAAGTTCTTTTTATGTTTTGGACACATTTTTTGTTGGATATATATTTTGTATATATTTTCTCCCAATCTGCAGCTTAAAATCCAATTTATAAACTTTTTATTAATTTTTTTATTTTATTTATTTTTTTAAAGATTGGCACCTGAGCTAACAACTATTGCCAATCTTTTTTTTTTTTTTCCGCTTTTTCTCCCCAAATCCTCCCAGTATATATGGTTGTATATTTTAGTTGTGGGTCCTTCTAGTTGTGGCATGTGGGACGCCACCTCAACATGGCCTGATGAGCGGTGCCATTTCCACACCCAGGATCCGAACCAGCGAAACCTTGGGCCGCCAAAGCGGAGCACATGAACTTAACCACTCAGCCACGGGGCTGGCCCCTATAAACTTTTTAATAAAAGTGCAGTTATGTGCCTTCAGAAATCTTTGCCTAATTTAAATACTGAGTCTTTCAAACCAAGAGGATGGGTTATCTATTTAGTTTAATTTCTTAGTAATATTTTATAATTTTCAGAGTACACGTCTTATACATCGTTTGTCAGATTTATCCCTATTCAGTTTTTTTTATGCTATTGTAAGTGGTATTTTTCCAAATTTCAAAGTTTGATTGTTCATTGCTCATTTATAGAAAGACAGTTGATTCCTGTTTTTTAATCTTGTATCCTGAGACATAGTTAAATTCATTTTAGTTCTAGTACCTTTTTTGTATGTTCCTTGGCGTTGCCTCCATAGACGATTATGTCATCTGTGAGTAAAGATAATTTTACTTCTTCCTTTCTAGTCTTTATGTCTTTCATTTCTTTTTCTTGCCTACATGCGCTGGCTAGAACCTCTAGTACAATGTGGAGCAGAAGTGATGAAACCTGTATCTTTGCACTCAGGAAAACTTCCCCTGGGGCTGTTTCTTCCTATGCCTACAGTGTCCATTGTCCTAAATCATATTTGCGGTGTTCAGATGGGTTGGAAGAAACAGTGTGTGGGAGTTGACTACTACACTATGAAGCTAGATTTGTGTTTTAGACTAAAGAGTGTTGTAGCCAAGAGTGAGCTGGTCATCTCTGGCCTGTTTTTATTGCTGTAATATACTCTGAGTGGAGATAATTTGAAATGGACATGCCGACATATGATTGCAGGATGAGTTGTAATATAAGGTGGAAGTTGGCTTTAAATAAATTAAAGGAGACCTTCATGAGAAAACAGGTAAGACAACCACTACTCACTCACTCCCATCTTCTCCTTGTTCATAATCTAATAGGAAGTTTCATTTTCTAACCGCGCTATTCATTAGTACTAGGTGGCTTTAAGAAAAGGCATAATCTTGGGGCCGGCCTGTTGGTGCAGCGGTTAAGTTTGCACGTTCCACTGTGGCGGCCCAGGGTTCACCAGTTCAGATCCCAGGTGCAGACCTACGCATCACGTGGCAAGCCATGCTGTGGCAGGTGTCTCACGTATAAAGTAGAGGAAGATGGGCACGGATGTTAGCCCAGGGCCAGTCTTCCTCAAAAAAAAAAAAGGGGGGGATAATCTTTGATTCGAAACTACCATCTTTTGACATCAGAGTTCAATTTGCGAGTTTAACTCTATTGACTTACTGTTGTGTAGGAGTTTTTCTTGTCTTATAATGGAAAAAATACCTTGATCAAAGCAATTAGATAGATAAAAGGAAACTTTTCTGAGAAACTTTTCCAGCCCATTAAATGAAATTCTTGTGTGTTCAGAATGATCTTCTGTATTACAAATTGCTCCATATTTAGTGAGTCAGGTACCTGCTTCCTAATACTTTGTCAGCATGTGAGTAGGAGAAAGTATAAAGAAAGTAAGCATTGAAGAGTACGTGCTTCAATGGGAAAAACTTCTAACATCTCTGTTAGAACCTGAAACTTTTATAGGCTATGTGTTACGTGAATTTTGCGAGAATGTAGGTCAAACGAGGCATTTAGTTATTTATGGTAATTTGAGGCATTATATTAACTGCTAAACCAAATAGGTTTATTTGAAATACAAATGAAATACTACATTTATTGAAAAGAGTTTATTTCAGTTATGGTTTCCTAAATGGTGAGGAGCTATTTTCCTTTTAGCTACTAAAAACTGGGCAATATAATGGCTCTAAAACTTTTTCTGATAATGTCCTTAGAAGATAATGTCTATTGGACAAGTAACATTGAAAAACAATTCAGTTACATGAGAGCTAGGTGTAAAGGGTGGAAGTCCTTTGTTGTTGGGGTGCTTTATTGTTGACACGCTGTTTTAATTTTATGTCTTTCAGATATTTGGATTTGAACTGCATTTGGAATTCATCTACACTTAAAATGCCACCAGCGGTTGGAGGTCCAGTTGGATACACTCCCCCAGATGGAGGCTGGGGGTGGGCAGTGGTAGTTGGAGCTTTCATTTCCATTGGTTTCTCTTATGCATTTCCAAAATCAATTACTGTGTTTTTCAAAGAAATCGAAAGTATATTCAATGCCACCACCAGTGAAGTGTCGTGGATATCCTCCATCATGTTGGCTGTCATGTATGGTGGAGGTAAGTACCCACTGAGGCCTGCTGTTTTAATTTTCATTAAGCAGCCAAAGGCTCTGAATTAGCTAACTTTATTTTCTTTCTCGGTGAGGAAGATTTGCTCTGGGCTAACATCTGCCAGTCTTCTGTCTTGTATGAGGGATACTTCACAGCATGGCTGATGAGTGAAGTGGGTCCATGCCTGGGATCCAGACCTGGGTCACCAAAGTGGAGTGTGTGCAACTTTAGCCACTCAGCCACGAGGCTAGCCCCAATTTTTTTTTTTTTAACGTCTTATTCAGTGAGTTTTGGAATGTTATGTCTTGAAGCTTTATGTTTAGAGTCACGTTTTTCAATCCTGTTAACAATGGCAACTGAGCAGCATAGTTCAAAGTCTCAGGTGAAATCTTTTCATGGTGTTAGAATTAAAGAACTGAAAAAAATCTCCCCCTTATTCCTTGTGATGTTATTAGTCCTAAAAGCATTTCAGCTGCACCTTAAATTTAAGTTTTATCAATTTTTCCCTTCTGTTTTCTTTGACATGTTGTGAAGGAGATGTGGAAAGTAAGTTGCTTACTTAACATCATTTATTTATTTATTTTTTGAGGAAGATTAGCTCTGAGCTAACTACTGCCAATCCTCCTCTTTTTGCTGAGGAAGACTGGCCCTGAGCTAACATCCGTGCCCATCTTCCTCTACTTTATACGTGGGACGCCTACCACAGCATGGCTTTTGCCAAGCGGTGCCATGTCCGCACCCAGGATCTGAACTGGCAAACCCCGGGCTGCTGAGAAGCGGAATGTGCGCACTTAACTGCTGCGCCACCGGGCCAGCCCCTACTTAACATCATTTAAAATACTGTTTGTTTCACCTTGGAACCTCAAATCACAATTTAACGTATAAAAGTCAAAACCTACCATAATACTTAAAATACATAGTTGCTTAGCAGAGATTCTAAAGCCAAGTATATTATTTACTGGGATTGACAATGTCTCACATTGCTTATTTAGCCAAGCTTTTATTTCTATTAATCTTCTTTTTGGGTGGCAGTTTAGTATCTCAGATTATTTTCACATGTAGCTTTTTAATAGCTAGTAAAAAAAGATTCTATATTTCAACTGTAAAGCCTTAGCATTAGGCTTCTAACCTGGTAGCACGTTCAACCACTATTTATTTAGCCCCATGCACATGTTCCACATGAGGCTAGGTGTTGTGAGTGATAGAGAACAGTGATCCTGATCCTGGCCTTTGGGAAGTTTATGATCCTGTTGAGACAATAACATAAACTCATGAAACAAGAATAAGTAGTTGAAGTCACAATTTCATTAAATACATAATTTTATTTGCACAGGAAGAACCAGGTGACCTGGTTGCCTTAGAGAGAGATAAACTGGGTGACTGGAACAGGAATGGGAAGACTTATTTTTCTCCACTGTATATCTTTTTGTGTCTTTTAAATTTTGAATGTTTGCCTGTTTTGTCTATTGAATTAAGTACTTTTTAAAAGAACACAAGTACTAAATGATAGTACTTAGAGTTTTTTGTAAGTTCAGAGAAATCAAAAGAGACTTTGGACATTATCTAGCTTCTGAGAGCCAATAATTTTGGAGGCTTTGAATTCCATCTACCAGGATTTCTAGGCAAGCTTTTACTATGATGGCTTGAAGAAATTGGTATAAAAATTATCCAGGTGCTCACTGTATTGTTAAGCTGACTACAAACCAGAGGTTCACATGTCACAGTTCCGAGCTGCCAAAGAGCTTGAGAGCCACTTTTTTTCCATCAAAAGTAAGTGATGTAAGTTGTTCTAATTGCACATGACACGTTCTTTTGGGAAAACAGTTCCTTCTTTGTCCTCACCCAGAGATAACTAGTACATTTCTCTGAATTTGTGTTATAACAGGCCTATAAACTGTACCCCTCTCTATTTTTAATGATAGCTAATTGGGGCCATCCTTCCTGAAATAACTCTGAAAGACAAATTGCCTACCATGAGCTTTGTGGCAGGATTTTTACTAAATGGGTTATTTTGTTTTGATTGGCTCCTAAGCGTATGTCCCATATGTCCCCTAAGAATTATCATCACTTTTATAACTGCCATAATCCTTTAACTTGTGCATTTGAGCTACACTCTCAACAGGAAGGTTTTGAGCTCTGAGTGGTTTAGTTTTCTTTTGTTACTGCTTTGGTTCAGAGGTACGTACTGATGCTTGTTAGAGTGTGAGTGTATTTTTTAGGGGAGGAGATCTTAGTTGCCACTCTTGTTTTTTTTATGTGAGTTTTTCCTCTTTTAAACATGAAAGTGTAAATTTACATAGTTTCGGTTTCACAGTAAGGTCATCTTAACATTCCTACTTTAGAATTTAAAATACTGCAGACTTGACAGCATTAACTTCTATTTTACAGAGTCAACAGTATGGCAGTATTTTGATCTTTGTACATCTGACCCTACAAAATCTGTTTCATGACTAATTTATATGGAAATATTTTATGAATATTCTTTCAGTATTTAATTCTTTCATCTTATACTAGCTGTAATTCAAATTACTTCCAAACCAGCTGTGGCCTAATATTTTCATGAAGTGACTTAGAAGGTCAATGAAAATTTCTTTATGCATATCCTTGGTTAAGCCTGAAGTCTCTTCTGGCATTGAGTTCTTGACCCAGCCCAGTAGAGAGACTTGGTACTCTGAAACACTAGGATATCTAAAGCTTGAATTCCTTCTTGCATGTTTATTATGTATGTATTTGTCATACATACCATAATTTGATTTTGGTTCCCTGAGACCAGATCCTGTCCTTTTAGTCTTAGAACACCATACTGCAACTCTGAGTAGTAGTACTAGAATGTAAGTAACTGGGGAATTTTCCGCAGTATTTATAGAAATAGAATGTCAACATATGATCAGTAGTATATTCTGAAGATCCACATTTTATTTAAAAATAGACTCACTATCTTTTAGGGAGCTAAGTATGAATAAACAGAATAAGGTCAGAATTTACTGTGCTAATAGAAGAGAAACATGATTTGTATGTCTTCTCCTTTGTAATTTAGTTCCAAAAATACAGAGTCCATGAAATGGGGAGAAAACAGGCTGGGTTTGAAACTTGGTTCTCACCAGCTTCATGACTTTGCAAGTTCAAGCATCAGTTCTTTTCTTTGTGTCCCCTCCCTACTGATGCCTTGCAGTGACCCTTCCTCACTTCCAGTCATCTCCCTTAACCAGACAGACAAGTTATGGTGTCACGTAAACAGAGTCGTCGTTTCCACAAGTCCTTCTCTGTGAGATAGAAACATAAATATATAAATAAGTGAAATTCGGTGAATGTCATTCAATTTGTAATCAGCAAATATCGTTAGCATACTTAAGAGTTGTGTTACAACTTTTTCAGTACTTTGGGTAAGACTTTCTTATAATTAAGACGTATAAATTTAGAAAAGGAGAATTACATATTATACCTATATGTAGCAAGTAAGGAGGGGCCATTTGATTTTTTGTGTTTGAAAACTGATAGACAAAATGCATAAAATCTTTTTCTTCTTCCCGATCCTTATAATATTTCAGTTTTTATTTGGTTTCTTCTCTCACATTCAAGAAAAACTGATTTTTTTTTTTTTTTTTTTGAGGAAGATCAGCCCTGAGCTAACTGCTGCCAATCCTCCTCTTTTTTTGCTGAGAAAGACTGGCCCTGAGCTAACATCCGTGCCCATCTTCCTCTACTTTATATGTGGGACGCCTACCACAGCATGGTGTGCCGAGCAGTGCCATGTCCACACCCGGGATCCGAACTGGTGAACCCCAGGCCGCCAAAGTAGAACGTGCGCACTTAACCGCTGCACCACCGGGCCGGCCCCTGATTATTTTGTATGCTGTGGAAATTTAATCTGGTTTTCTTAGATAACATTCCATTTCCTATCCTCTTGAGTTAGACCCAAGGATATTTTGACTATTATATGACTTAATCTTCTCCTACAAGCATTTTTTCCACAGTATGGCTACCACGAAACAGTAATATAGGCCTGCAACCAGGTTAATTCTAGAAGACATATTCAATTCAATATCTGAGATAGCTAAATGTAACTGGGACCAGTTCTTTTGTTCTGTTTTAAATTTAGATGTCATAATTGCAAAGCTACTTAAACTTGGAAAAAATAATTATGCATTTTTGTCTTTCTTCTTTTTTAAAAATATGAAACAAACCACATTTATGGCAATGTGTAAATAATGCTCTAAGATCATTTCGTCATGTCACTGTGCCTGTTCAAAAATTAAAACAGAGCAAACTACTCAATAAATGTTGATCATATCCGGGATACATCAAGGAGCCTATGAACATCCATTACCAAGGTGTTTTCAGCCTACCCTGCCTTATATATCTGTTTATTTTGGAGGACTTGTCATAGTGTCACTAATGCCTTGTGTAGATTTGAGGGGGTGGGCCTTTCTTCTGACTACTAAAGTTTTGGTTATCTCCTAGGTCCTATCAGCAGTATCCTGGTGAATAAATATGGCAGTCGTCCAATCATGATTCTTGGCGGCTGCTTGTCAGGCAGTGGCCTGATTGCGGCTTCTTTCTGTAACACTGTGCAGGAACTTTACTTGTGTATCGGTGTCATTGGAGGTGAGTTACTGTTGATGCATTTTCAAGCATTAATTTATTGATGGCTATTTGCTATTCCCTGGCATTCATCTTTCAGATCTTTTGAGTAAAAATTCCTTCCTTATAGAAATTACTTGATTATCATTTTGAAAAACTGGCAATACATTAAGAGTACTAGAAAAGCAAACTTTTAAAGATTTTATTTTTCCTTTTTCTCCCCAAAGCCCTGCAGTACATAGTTGTATATTCTAGATGTGGGTCCTTCTAGTTGTGGCATGTGGGATGCAGGTGTTCGTTGCTTGTTAAATGAATGAATGAATTGGAAGAGATGATTGAATCCTTTGTCCTAAGAATAGTCAGTGGTGGTAGATAAAATGTGTATGGCAACTTGTTGCAAGGGTGGTCATTGTTTATTATTCTCTCTCATTACCTCTTCCTCCCACAGGGAGTAGGCTTCTATCGGAGCAGGAGAGAGTGTTAAACAGAAAGCAGGAATTATCTGGTAGGATGTCTAGATACATTACTGAGGCATAGAGGATTCGCTTGGTAATCCCCCCTCCCCTTTTTTCAATAGCCAAATTAGAGTAATGAACTCCTGATGGATATAATAAGTAAAGATTACTCAGAACTTCACAATTCAGGTACTATCACTATTAACATCTTGATGCATATCCTTCCAAACTTTTGTCTATGCACAAGCATATAACCTTTTTTTAGAACAAAAAAGGATCAGATTATGTATAATGTTTTGTAACTAGTTTCTTCACCTAACAATATATCATGAACATCTTTCCATGTCATTAAATATTCTGGTGGATAACATTTTTTAAATCTCTGTTATTCCATTGAACAGACGTATACTATAATTTTATTTGACCTGTCTTAGTTAATTGTTGAATATTTAGGGCTTTTTTTTTTTTTTTTTTTTTACATTTTTTTAGTATTGAGAAACTGTATTGCATTGTAGTCCTTTGTGAACGTGAATATTTTCTTAGGATAAATTTGTAAAAGTGGAACTGCTATGTTTTTAAATATATATATAAACTAAATTTCCCTCCAGAAAGGTTATACTCATTTATAGTTCCACCACAATATATGAGAGAGGATACCCTTGACAACAATGGGATAGTATATTTTCTAATCATTGTCAGTTTAACAGATGAAGAGTATCTCCTGGTTTTAATTTCCTCTCTTTGATTATTAGGAAAGTAAATATATATGTTTGTGGCTATGTATTTTTTTGTTTTTGTTTTTGTTTTACAAAATGCTTATGGACTACCTTGGTGTATTCATTTTCTTATTTAAGAATAACATGTAATAACTTTACATGTTAAATTATTCTTTTGCATAAGACACAGTTAATTTTCCAAATTAGTTTTTTCATATTTAATTGTGGTAAAATACACATACGTAAAATTTACCCTCTTAAACATTTTTATTTATTGATTGATTGATTTTTGAGAAAGATTACCTCTGAGCTAACTGCTGCCAATCCTCCTCTTTTTGCTGAGGAAGACTGGCCCTGAGCTAACATCTGTACTCATCTTCCTCTACTTTCTGTGTGGAACACCTACCACAGCATGGCTTGCCACACAGTGCCATGTCTGCACCCAGGATCCGAACTGGCGAACCCTGGGCCACCAAAGCAGAACGTGTGTGCTTAACCGCTGGGCCACCGGACTGGCCCCTGTTAAACATTTTTAAGTGTTCACTTCAGTGGTATTAAGTATACTCACAGTGTTGTGCAACCATCACCACCATCCATCTCCAGAACTCTTTTCATCTGGCAAAACTGAAACTCTATACCCATTAAACAGTAATTCCCCATCCTCCCATCCCCCTGGAGAACCTGGCCAACTACCATTATACTTTCTGTCTCTATGAATTTGACAACTCTAAATCCCTCATATAAGTGGAATCATACAGTTTTTTGTCTTTTCGTGACTGGCTAATTAACTCAGTGTGATGTCCTCAAGGTTCATCCATGTTATAGCATATATCAAAATGTCCTTCCTTTTTAGGGCTGAATAATATTCCATTGTATGTATATATCACATGTTATTTATCCATTCATCTGCTGATGGATGCTTGAATTGCCTCTGTCTTTTAGATATTATGAATGATGCTGCTGTGAACATAGGTGTACAAATATCTATTCCCGATAATTTTTTGCTATTGAATTTTGTTTGAAAAAAAGTGAATTTAGTCTTTTTCTACTTTTTTCCCCTCATTAAACGTCTATAATTTTCAGGTATTCAAAACTCTTGTATGATTTCTGTCTAGTGTGTTATTCTTAGTTCTCCTCTCCAAGATTATGAAAATATTTACCTACTTTCTTAAATACCCCCCTTTTTTACATTTAAAACTTCTGGATGGATGACAATATTTGACATAAAATGAGAAGAAAGAAATATAACTCTGTTCCCACATGGTTAGTTGTTCATTTGCTCTTTTATTCATTCATCAAATATTTATTGAGCAACAACCATATCTATGTTAGATGCTGTGGGGATAGAGCAGCAAGTCAGGCAAAGTCATGTTCTTTAATGGGAGGAGGCAGACAGTACTACTCACAAATATATGAATAAATAAGGAAAGTATCAAGTAGTGATAAATGCTATACAAAGCCTCAAAACAAAGTGTTCTGACAGGGAAGGACTGGATAGTCAAGGAAGGTAAGGGCTCATTGAAGAGATGACTTTAATAGAGATCTGAGTAACAGCAGAGAAAGTAGCTTTGTGAAAATCTAGGGGAACAGACCCTAAGTCAGCAGCATGCTTATTAGCGCAGATGGGAATGGTCTGGTATGAGATCAGGGAGGGAGGTAAGGGGAAAGGTATGGATAGGAAGCCATTAGCAGGTTTGGAATAGGGGAGTGAGCTGCTCTGGTTTATTGGTTTAAGCCTCTCTGAATAACTGAAACATAAATAGTAGGGAGCAAGAGGCCTCCAGAGGAGAACATCTGGAAGTTATTTGACTATTTACTTATACTAGCACTATTTATCAAATAATTCTTTCAGCAGTAATTTAAAATGTCACTTTTATTTTACATTAAGTGTTTATATATGTTTCAGGTCTGTTCCTGGACATTGTCTACTTTCATCCATCAGTATTTACCTATTGCTGAGTCAGAGCCACACTGTTCTAATGACTGTACCTTCCATTTAAATATCTGTTGTAGTTAGTCCCACTCTTCCCCCTGCACCACCAAAAATTTCCTGGTTGACCCCATGTATTTGTTCACTAAGTATGTTTTAGAGTCATTTTACTTCATCTCCAAAACGAAATCCACTGACATTTTCATTGGAATCACATTAAATTAGTGCATTCATTTGGAGAGTATTGACGTCCTGACAATGTTGTGTTTTATTATCCAAAAACTTTGTGTGGGTGTCCTTTTTAATTCACCAACGCTTCAGGAAAGTAACACAGTTGTAGGTATGTAAATTATACATTTTTTGGGTTTTGGTACTGTTGTAAAAGGAATAAATTGTATTGCATTTTCTGTTGTAAAAGTCTTTTCTATTAGATAACTGTCTACTCCATGATCTTCTATGGTTTTAATCCTTCAGGTAATTTTGGTAAATTTGACTAATACACAGTTATTTGTGTTCAAATAATATAAACAAAAATAATCAAAATAACTAACATTTATTGACTGCTTACTGCATGCCAGGCACCTGTTCTAAGTGCTTTACTCACAACAGTGCTACGCGCCTGTTTTCCATATTAGGAAACAGTCACAGGAGGGCCAACGTGTCTGACATCACTACACAGCCAATAAGTGGTGATGCTGAGATTTGAACCCACGTAGTCTGGTTTTAGAGTCCACGCTTTAAACCGCTACTCAATCTAATAACGAAGATTTTGTCTCCTTTCCATTATTTATACCTCCTATTTTAATTTCTTTGTCTGGTTAAGTAATTCCAAATCTATTTCTGATTTTTATTACAGTATGTGATTATTTTTTCCTCTCCACCCCAGGTCTTGGGCTTGCCTTCAACTTGAATCCGGCTCTGACCATGATTGGCAAGTATTTCTACAAGAGGCGACCCTTGGCAAATGGACTAGCCATGGCAGGCAGCCCTGTGTTCCTGTCTACCCTGGCCCCCCTCAATCAGGCTTTCTTCGGTATCTTTGGCTGGAGAGGAAGCTTCCTAATTCTTGGGGGCTTCCTATTAAACTGCTGTGTGGCTGGAGCCCTGATGCGGCCAATAGGGCCCAAGCCAACCAATGCAAAGAAAGAGAGGTCTAAAGAATCCCTTCAGGAAGCCGGAAAACCTGATGCACAAAAAGGGGCAGGTGATGCAAATACAGATCTTATTGGAGGATACCCCAAGGAGGAGAAACAGTCAGTCTTCCAAACAATTAATAAATTCCTGGACTTATCCCTGTTCACACACAGAGGCTTCTTGCTATACCTCTCTGGAAATGTGCTCATGTTTTTTGGACTATTTACTCCTTTAGTCTTTCTTAGTAATTATGGCAAGAGTCAGCATTACTCTAGTGAGAAGTCCGCCTTCCTTCTTTCCATTCTGGCTTTTGTCGACATGGTAGCCAGACCTTCTATGGGACTTGTAGCCAACACAAAGTGGATAAGACCTCGAGTTCAGTATTTCTTTGCTGCTTCTGTCGTTGCAAATGGAGTGTGTCATCTGCTAGCACCTTTATCCTCCAGCTATATTGGGTTCTGTGTCTATGCGGGATTCTTTGGATTTGCATTTGGGTGGCTCAGCTCCGTATTGTTTGAAACACTGATGGACCTTGTTGGACCTCAGAGGTTCTCCAGCGCTGTGGGATTGGTGACCATTGTGGAATGCTGTCCTGTCCTGCTGGGGCCACCACTTTTAGGTACAGTATGTCTTTCTACTTCTGAGGTTCTGTTAGCATGAAACACGCATAGAAGATTGGGAAGGTGATGGAAGGCAGAGATCAGTGAGCCGCTTGATGGCGGAGAGCAAGTCTTTCTCATTTCTGTACCCTTAGTGCTGGCACAATGCTTGGCACAGCTTAATTGCTCAAATACTTATGGAATTGAATTAAAATGAAGCTGAAAGGAGAATCAAAAATTGTTACAAACTTAAGTATTTATTAAAATAATTTTTTCTGGAGCTGGCCTGGCCGAGTGGTTAAGTTTGGGTGCTCTGCTTTGGCAGCCCAGGGTTTTGCTGGTTGGGATCCTGGGTGTAGACGTGGCAGCGCTCATCAGGCCATGTTGAGGCAGCGTCCCATAGAGCACAACCAGAAGGACCCACAACTAGAACCTACAACTATGTACTGGGGGCTTTGGAAAGAAGAAGAAAAAAATAGAAGAAGATTGGCAACAGATGTGTTAGCTCACGTGCCAATCTTTAAAAAAATAATTTTTTCTGATCATAAAACTAACATGTTCATTGTAGAAAAATGTATAATATACACTCCACCTTTAAAATACTGTTGGTGATTTCCCTTTAATTGTGCAATTTATCTCAGTAGTAATATATAAAATACTAACAGTAGCTGCCAGGTGAGGGCTCAGGTGTACCAGGGACTGTCCTAGTCGTTTTACGCATCCTGCCATAGCTCCCGAGTCTGAGCGAGCACTGTTATTGTCCCCGCTTTGTAAATGAAGAAGTAGAGCCTTCTAAAAGTGGAATAACTTGCCCAAGATCACACTGCTAGTAAGTGGCCATAAAACTTGGTGGATTATTCTCTAAGAATACCAGATTGTTTACTCTTTTAAATTATTATTAATACAAATTACGATAATCATTTGGATTTCCTCTGGATATGACTCGTGCTTTTGAGATTGTGCATGATAAGGGAAGGAAGGATACAGAAAGAAGATCCACCACCGACTTTTCCACACTCCCCACCCTGTCTCCTCCCTCTTCCCAGTGAGATTCTACTCCTGTCAGTTTTCACCTCCTAAACCTCTTGCTAATCTGCCCATTTTCTCCGTCACCTCCTACCTGGGCTGCTGCTCACAGTAGCCTTCTGACTGGTTTACCCAGACCCACTCTCGCTCTTCTTCGGTCTCCTAGGACTCTCCAGTTCAGAACTCTTAGAATGTTTTTAGAACTCTCCAGTTGGTTCCATTGTTCTCAAGGTGAAGATCAGATTCCCTAATGTGGTCTCCAGGGCCCCGCGTGGCCTGGCCCACCTCTCTCCTGCCTCACTTCCCACCACTCGCCTTTTGCTCTCTCTGCTCCCACACCCAGCCCTTCTTCCTTCCCGCTCACGCCCTGTGCTTCCTCCTACCACCTGCCTTTACAGTTGCTCTTCTCTGCCTGGATTCTTTCCCCACCCCCTTTCTCCTGGACAGCTGTCCTCCTGGAAGTCTCAGCTTAGTGTACACTTTAAGAGAAGCCTTCCTGACCCTCCCTGCTGCTCCCAACCCCCTGTTTTGTTTTCAGACCCTCCTTGTAGCCTTTGTCAGGGTTTGTGTAAGTATTTGATTAACATTTCTCTTCTCCACTGAACTGTGGCTGTTATCTCCTTTGCTTGCCCTTATCCTAGCAGAGCCAGTGATGGTGTTTGTAGGGCTCAATAAATATAGCTGAGTGACTGGTGCCCTGAGTTAGAAAACCATATGGAATCATGTTTGAATTGGTTATATTAAGCCCTTCATAGATGTAGAGTTTTCCAGAGTGTTTATTCCTTGAGATACCAATTTGATGAGATGCTAATAAATTTTACTATAACAAGGATTTTATGGCCAAAAACATTTGGAAACATTAAGTTAAATAGGTTTCTTTACTGTAGGACCTCGCCAAACCTTTAATATGCTAATATGCATTGTGACTCTTTTATAGAAAAGACTAAGATATGCCATTTCCTGAATTTATTTGACTTTGGAAACATTAGGGAGGAATCTTTGTTGCATAGTGGTGAAGGTTACAGGCTGTGGAGTCAGACTTTCTGGGTTTAGAGCTAACCTATTTCAGTTACTAGCTTTATTGTGTCTCTGTTTTCATTTTTTTTCATCTGTACAGCGAGGATGATAATAGAATCTCCTGTTTTGAGGATCAAGTGCTTAAAATGGTGGTTGATGTCAGTTAATTTTTTAGCATAGTAGGAGTGTTCACATGAATGCTCTTTGGGAAATGCTGATGTCAGAGAAAGAGCTTTGGTCTGGGAACCTGGAATAGCTCTGCTGCCTTGGGCAAGACTCCTAAACCTCTTGGAGCAACAAATTTTTCCATTGTGTATTGGGAATTGATTCTGGGTGATTTATAGCTCTTTCCCAACTCAAATTTGCCAAGATTTAATTATTTTCAAGTTGCTGAAAGTAACAGAATATGCAAGGCCATCCAAAATCATTGTGACATCATAAACAAAAAATCAGATCATTTTTAGCAATTCTTTAGACTAATTTGTCATTTGTGGGCTCTTTGAGGATTGGGTTGACAGCTTCTTTCTGAGTGGATCCTTCAGCTTTGTTTGGGAAAGGAGATAGTTGTTTGCTTTTACCCAAATAACTTTTTTTAAAAAATTCCTTAGGTCGTCTCAATGACATATATGGAGACTACAAGTACACATACTGGGCGTGTGGCATAATCCTAATCGTTGCGGGCATCTATCTCTTCATTGGCATGGGCATCAATTATCATCTTCTGGCAAAAGAACAGGAAGCAGAGAAGAAGCAGAGAAAGGAAAGTAAAGAGGTTGAGACCGGTGTGGATGTTGCTGAGAAACCAAAGGAAGTTACCAATGCAGCAGGATCTCCAGAGCAGAAAGGCACAGAAGGAGACCCCAAAGAGGAGGACAGTCCATTCTGAACCCATGGGGCTGAAGGGTAAATGGAGCAACTTGTGACCCAAGATATCGGAAAATGTTCTGCTGGCCTGTAATCTACCAGTGGTGCTCAATGCAAATAGCGGACATTCATATGGAAATCATACCAGGTGTTAGTTGATGGAATTTTTGTTTCACTCCTTACCAGTAGCCTGAATTAAAAATGCCATATCTTTTGGGGGAGGGAGTGGTTGGCAAAGAATGAGGGAAGAACGTCTTTTTTTTTTTTTTTTTTTAATTTTAGCTTTTAACAGTTACATAAAGATTATAACGTGCCTTAAGTTTTAGTCTTTAGAACTCTTTAGGGAGCCTTAACTTTTTAAACCATTTTGCTGAATTCATCTATTTTAAGTGTCACATTAAAAGAAAAAGTAACTAACTTGTTTGAAGCAAATCTAAAATTTTAAATTATTCTTGCTTCATTGTAATGTGTAATATATTGTCAGACATTGTCACTGGAAGATTTATGAATAGAAATATTGGTTGGAAGTTGGGGGTTTTGTAAAATTCTGACTAAAATATTTTGCTAGCATCAGTAGTTGCCTGGCATGTGTGCCTGCTAGCTATCTATATATTTAGGAAATTTAAAGCATAAAACTTGGGAAACATCTTGGCTGTTCTAGTACGTACTCATAAACACCCCTCTAGTATCTTTTCTTGGGATGCTTACTAGAAGCCTAGTGCTTGAGAGTTGATTTCATTAAATTATATTTTTGCTCCCCTTTTCAGAGACCTATTTTGAGTGGTTATAGATCATTGCCCTTTTGAGATCACTTAGTATGATTTTTTTCACTGTAAAAATTAGTATTAAAACATAGAAAACTGTATATTTTTGCCTCCTTAGTAAGTACAACATATCTAATTAAATGTAGACAGATATTTCAAACAGCCGCTGCATTCAGCTTAGGTTTTTCCAAAACCTCAGTTGAACTGTGAGACTTGGAATCTTTTGTTTTTCTTGGAATTTTCTCCCTTTGATCCATAGTGGTTCCGTTTATATCTGCATCTAGCTTAGAGCTGGGTGTAAGATAGTCAGTCTTTGTATGTTTACGGTTTTTTACCCCCCAATGTTTGCTAATTAAAGAGAGCCAGAGAATTTGGCCCCAGGCAAACCAATAAAGGATAAGATTGGCAGGGAAGTTGCTAAGTGTACTTAGTTTCAATTCATAATTCCTTTTCTTTTTTCTGAGAAGGCCTTAAAGAAAATTAGGCTTTGCTTAGAATTATTGTTCACATTCTTACTCTTGACACAAATATAAAGATTTGTGATCCTTTCACTTACCTGAAAAGTAGAGAAATGGGTTTATTTTAAGGATAGAGGGAGGACAGACCAGAATGAAACTGTATTTCTTAGCCTAATATCTTTTAAGTTGAGGCAGGAAGATAATGATAGACATTCAATGAACTATATTCAATGCATTCTAAAGTAGCATTGTAATTGACAGAGTGAAGGTATAGAAACCTTGTGTAAGAAGCTGGCTTTTCCAAATAAACTTTTTTTTTTTAAGAACTGTTTCTTCTTTCAAATGTTTCTATGTCTTCATTTTCTTTATCAAGATTCAATTTGGTCTTTGGTAATATTAAATTATCATTCAGCTTATGTGCTTTGGGATTTGTCTATATGGCTTATTTTATTTTGGTTTTTCTCTTTTCCTCTTCTTTAAGACAAGCAGGATGGGAATTTTGAAACCACCTCTCTGAAAGCAACCAGAGCAGTTAATCTTAAGGACACAAGGAAAACTCCCTTTCTGTGCCCGAGTGTCATGGCAGATGGATGTGTCTCTTTCCCCTTCTATAAAAATGAGGATTACCATTGCTGAGGTAATATGAATAAAGGAAATGTGCAAAAAAATTTTTTTTAAGTAAAGCAGGTATATAGGGTTATTTTCCCCAATCCCAGTTGTTGAGCTACATCCACACATAAGGCCCTGCCTAGTCTTTGTTCAATAGTTGAAGCTTGTTAGTGGAGCGAGGGGTTTGTGGTGCGGATTCATCACCACTTATGATAAGGAAGGGTTCTGAAGCTGCTGTATTTCAGAAGCGAGGGTTAAAAATTGACTCAGAGCTGAAACTAAACCTTTTATCACCCAGTCTAGCCCTGACTTTTTTTTCCCCACTGAAGATACAGGCTGAAGGGATTTATTCAAGATTAATTTTGGTAAGAAAGCCAACACTAAAACCCAGTATAGGCTTACTCTGTGCCATCTCTTCCTTCTTATAGATCAGCTAATCCAGTGTGGCAGTTGTGTTCAACACTGGAAGCAGCTGGGCTTTCTGATCCAGTTTGTTGTCCCATACTCCATGTGAGAACTGAACTTGTTTCAGTTCACACAGTGTCAGTGGCTGCTTTGGGAAAATAGGTTGTATTATCACCTTATATTCAAGTCTATTGAGAACTTAACTAGCCAAGATAAATGAGTAATTTCTACAAAAAGTATTCAGGAAAGGATGATGGTAAAACAAATTTTGGAAATTCAGAGAGGTATTTTATCCCTGATTTAATCACATTGATGATAATCCTCTGGATTCTTGGGTTGTCTGAATTTAGTAGTTTGTTTGTACCATAGATATATGTGTCAATCCTGTATTTTAAAAGAAAAAAATTGTTGAAAGCTATTTAATATTTTTGTATGAACCAATGTTTTATTGTATTGAATTTCAGATTGATAAAATGGGTATTGGTTTGTATGAAAAACCTAGATGTCTGGGTTTTACCTTCCCTGGCAAATGGTTCACAGTATAAACTTAATAATCAAGTGTGCCCCGTGACAGACACACACGCACACACACACACACACACTTTTGCTTGAAAAGATGAGGAAAGGTTAACAGTAAATTTCCACCTTTCCAACATGGCATATTTTAATAATCAGGTCAAGCGCTTGCCTAGAAGACATGAAGGAAGAGGTTAGTAATAGACTGTGTCACTATGAAAACTCTCAGTGCTTGTCAGGAAGTGACAGCCCAAGCATGCCTGCTTGCCCAAATGTGAACAATTAAGCCAAGTTGCTTCAGAGTTTAGAAGCATCCAAGGGAATATCAAGTGTATCACTCCTGAAATGTGTTCTAGCTTTAGAGTTTTAGATTCAAGCGCCCTTCCCTCCGTTCCATCCGGGCCATAGTGGCAAAATCACTCATGTGAAGTGATGCGTAGAGTATCTTTCTCCTCAGCCAAACAGCATTGATTTACTCTTGCTGACTTTTACCCTGACCTGCCTAGAGGAGACTAGAATAGCTCAGCAGAGGAGTCAGCCTACTGCTTGCTTAACAATATACAGTAGTCCCCTGTTATCTGCAGTTTTGCTTTCCACAGTTTGTTAGCCGAGGTCATCTGTAGTCCAAAAATATTAAATGGAAAATTCCAGAAATAAGCAATTCATAAGTTTTCTATTGCATGCCATTCTGAGTAGCGTGATGAAATCTCGCTCCATCCCACAATGATGTGAATCACCCCTTTGTCCAGCATATCCCCACTGTATACATACCTGCTTGGTCACTTAGTAGGCCTCTCGGTTGTCAGATCTACTGTCAAGAGTATCACAGTGCTGGTGTTCAGGTAACTCTTATTTTACTTAATGGCCCCAAAGTGCACAAGTAGTGATGCTGGCAATCTGGATATGCTCAGAAGTTGCTGTTAATCTCTTACTGTGCCTAATTTATAAAGTAAACTTTATCAGAAATATGTATATGTATGAAAAAACATAGTATATGTAGGGTTCAGTACTGTCTGTGGTTTCAGGCTTCCACTGGGGGTCTTGGAACATATCCCCTGCAGGTAAGGGGGTTCTACTGTAGGCTGCCTGGGTTCAAATTGAGGCGGTGTGACCTCAAACAAGTTACTTAGCCTCCCTAAGTAAACAGTTTTTTCTTCTGTGAGGTGTTAATAATTAGTACTAATGCCCCTATGATTGTCATGAAGGTTAGTTGATATGTGACAGCTTGTGTTAAGCAAGTGCTTAATAAACGTAAGCATCTGACTATAAGAAAAAAGTCAAGGAAAATTAATACTTGGGAAAAAATTGAGCTCTTCTAATTCCCAAGGTAGATCCATACTTGCAGAGGATAGTTTGGGAGTGACTTTTAAAGATTAAGAATGTCAGCTAAATGATCAAATTCTTCTTTTTGATCAGATCCTCCTTTTTGTCGTAAAAATGTCATGATCTTTTTTTGGTAAATGAATGGATGAAAGTAACAATTCAAAAGGTTGGTGCATATATGTCCAGCTCTTTGAGTAAGATGGACTTGAACCCCTAAGCCTTTGTTCTTTCTACTCACAGCACACTGCCTCTGTGGGGAAGAGATGCCTGACGAGTAGCAGATCAGGTTCCCCTTTGATACCTGTGATGATTCTCAAAGAGAAGAAATGTAACTAGGAACCAATCATGATTAAAATTTTTCTGTCCCTACCAATGTTCTTGAATGCAAACTGAAAGATTGGCGAGGTTTTTATTTTTCCCCTACTACATTGATGACATTTAAATTATAAATTACCATCAGTTGGTGGCTGAATAAATAGGTGTGACATATTGGCAAAGCAACTTCATAATACGTGTCAGGTGCCATGAGTTCACATCTTCTCCTTAAGAATTCCAGATTTGGAATTTATATAAGAAAGTTATGTCTGTCTTTGAAATTACCAATTTCTTTGAAAAAATCTTAAAATGTATCAATAACTATTTAAATGGTTATGAAGTCCTTATGATATAAACATGGCATTATGTTAAATGAAAAAGCAAGACAGAAACTACCATGATATATGTCTCTGTGTGTGTGTATGTGTATATGCATAATATTTATATACACGTGCATGGGGGGGAAGGACACACAAATATGATGATCACTTTGTGAGCATGGTAAAACTAAAGGTGACCTTTTTTCTATAGTTTTTCCATATTCTAAGTTTTCTTAATGTGATACTTTCTTTTATACTAAATGAAAATGTTTAATGGAGCGTCTACTACAGGTTTACAGAGTAGCATGTAACAGTATTTTTGAAAAAACAGTATATTTTATCTAGAATTGTTCTGGCAGGAGACATGAGACTCCTAAGAAAATGAAGCTGATGATTATTACAAGCAGGTTATTTTTTCTGCTTCAAGAGTTGCATCCTGGTGAAAGGGAAGTGAATACGACATGGAAGTCAAGAGCACAGTGGTCTCAAGTCATGATTTTGCTGGTGCTGGCCCAAAGCTGTGGAGCGTAGAGTCCACGGGCTGCCTGTGCCTCCTTCCTGGACACAGTGCTCTGGGGGCCAGCATGCCTTGTGGTTCTCCTCCTGATCATCATTCAGCTGCAAGTGAATGTTAAACTCAGGAAACCAGAGCATTCAGTATTTACCAGGCCTAAAAAGAACAAAAAGTATATTTTTGAACAAGTTAATTTTTCTGAGCGTCTTTGGTAAATTAAACATAAAATTATTATGAAGACTAAGTGTGAAAGTACACAGCATACTGCTGTATGCAAAGTAGTATTGATCACATAGTAGTTTTAAAAATTAATTCTGAGTCTGCTTGAATATTGCGCAGTGCAGTATAGCAAGTGTCAGTTAAGTCGTCAACCGGAACAACAAAGGATGAAGAAGAGCTAGTAATAGTTGGATAGCCCATCAGAGTTTACAAAGGCCTTTCAAGTATATTCTACCACCTGATTCATGCAAAATCCTAGGGAGGTGGGTGTAATGAAATACCCTTTAGCTGGGCCTTCCTCCTAGCCAGGCATCTCCTCTTCTGTGAGAAGAGCACAGAGCAAGATGGTAGACAGCTCAGTGGCTAGAGCTGAGGGTTGTACTGGGTGGAAGTCTGGAAATACAAGGATGGAAGAGGCCGAATCCTGGGTAATCTTGAAGGGTGAATAGTGACCAAGCCAGTCACTCGGGTCCTGCACCAAAATGAGTAAAATGGTCCTGTCCCCAACAATCTAACAATCCTCCTTGGCTTTGGAATTCATAATGTGATTTCTTCACTTGTGGATTTCCTTTCCTAATATGCTTTACTGATTCCAGAATTAAAAGTTTGCATTTCCTGAGCTTACTCTGGCCAGGTCCCAAGAGGAAGTGGCCACCAGCCATTAAGAAGCCAGGAGAGAAACTGGGCTGGGATTAAAAATCACCTGGTGTGCTGACAATCTGTATGCCCGTAATTATCAGGAGAAGGTTTATAATGGTTATCAGTGATTTATCTTTCTTTCCCTTTCTCCTCATTGCTTTTTTTTTTTTTTTTTTTTAATTCCCTTGAGGTCAAAAGAAAAGGACTTCTGGATGCTTTTGTGCTGGGCCCTATTTATATATGCTTTTCAGAATGGGAGCTGTAGAGACTTTAACAACCCTTTTCCTTTCTTTGTTTTTTTTCCTGCTTTTTCTCCCCAAAACCCCCAAGTAGAAGTTGTATATTTTAGTTGTGGGTCCTTCTAGCTGTGCTATGTGGGACACCGCCTCACCGTGGCCTAATGAGCAGTGCCATGTCCGCGCCCAGGATCCCAACTGGTGAAACCCTGGGCCGCTGCAGTGAAGCATGCCAACTTAACCACTTGGCCACCGGGCCGTCCCCTACCCTTTTCCTTTTAAATTCCGAGGACTATCTTGTTTCTCAAATGCTAAGAATGAGCAAGAACAGGCCTGCAGTTTGGGGTTTCCTGAGCTGGGCACTTTGGGGGCTCCTCAACTTGTACCTGCGCGCCAGCCGCTCCCACCTCTCCCCATTCCTACTGTGCAGACCTCCCCAGTTGCCCAAACGTGGAGATTAAACTGCTTTGCTGTTTCTCCCTTCCAGGCCGTCCTTTTTGTTTTCCCTGCCTTGGCCTTGGTTTCTAACAGCCTCCCTCCCTCTGTTCTCATCACTTCCAATCCAGCTTCAACACTGCTGCCAAAATGACTTTTCTAAAAAGGCCAAATTTCTCAGCTGCTTGTATTGCTTCAAATGAGAGCAATAAAGATAAAAATAATAAAACTCATCTAATCACGTCACTCGTCTGCTTAAAATCTTATATTTGAGGCTAAAGTCCAAACTCCTTAGCCTGACCCACAGGGCCCTTCTCCATCAGCTCCTTATGCTCCTTCAATCTTATCTCTTGCCAGTCCTCAGCCCACACCCTGCCCTCCAGTCCGGCTGAATTTCTTAGTCCTTCAGTGCACTGCCTTGTTTCAGACCTCCCTGCCTTCCTACTTGGTGCCTTGTGCCTGGAACCCCACCCTGCTTTCTCCTTTGCACCAACTCCTGTTCATGCTTTGAAACTTGGTTCACGTGTCCTGTTCCAGGAGGCCTCACCCGATTCCCCAGTTTTTAATTGTCCTTCTGTCTGGAGCGCAGTTACAGTATGAATCTTTGTGTCGAATCCCAGGTCTCTGGCTACAAATTCCAGAAGGCCACTTGCTAACTTGGATCCTTAGGCAAGTTACTGCACCTCTAGGCCTCAGTTTCTACATCTGCAGAAAGGGACTCATAATAGAGCTTACCTGATAATGTTACCATGAAGATTAAATAAGGCAACGTCTACAAAACCCTTGGCATAGTACCTCACACAGAATAATGTTCAGTTAGCATTAATCATCACTACCTCTGTCATAGTTCTTACCACTATTAAAGGGTAATTTTCAAAATGGTGAAATTATGATTCTCATACAGATATCAAATGAAGATATATTTATTAGCTCATTAATTAAGGAGGAAACCAGTAAGATTTTACAACTGTTTCAAATGAGAATTGGACTTACGGAGATTTATTCTCTACTAAACACAATTCACTTGCGTCACCATGGAACAGGAACACTTTGCGTCACACATCAGACAGGAAACATCCACACCATCGGCCTCCACAGGTTACCTTCTACCTCCGGGGAGGTGTAAGACAGCCCTACGAAGACAAGCCCGTGTGCAGATCCCCACAGAGTCAGATAGCCCAGCGGCCTAGATAGCTCGGCATTCCATGGAAGGAACACTCAGTACTCCTTTGCCCACTTTAAGGTCTTTCACAATTTTTCCTAGCACCACAGTGCACCGTACTCATTTGTTTGCTTTTCTAAATCCCTACCAGACTCTGAGCTTCTTGCGATGGGGAAACAACACAAAAAGTGAGAGATCCCTTTTGATTTATGGGCTCTGGAAGTTTCTGCAGGAGGGGACATGAGGTAGAGACAAGGGAGGCAACACTGCTCTTGGAGGAGGGCATCCAGAGAGAGCTGTGGGGCCACGGAAGAACCAGCTGGTGAGCATGTGGGAAACAGTGTGCCAGGCCCTGGGCGGGGCGAGGAAGATAAAAAGATGAATGAGGCCTGGTCTCTGTTTTCAAGAAGCTCTCAGACAGTTGGGGCAATAAAAGAAAATCAATGTTTAAAACACTGTAATGAGGGCCCTAAAAGTCCCGAAGTCGAACTTGAGGAACTCGAGTGAATTGAGGGCAGAGTGCTTCCCAAGCCCAGGTCTGATGAAGGGCCTAAGACAGAGGAGATGCCTGGAGCCTCTGGGCCGCCTCGGAGGCATGAAGGAGAGGACCTGTGTTCTACAGGCGCTGTCAGGCTCCCTCCCCTTCCCACCTATGGGCTGGACTTGGTTGGCAGATGGTGGCAGTGAAGAATTAATGACCCAGTTCCCTCAAGTCTCTGGGAATAGAAGTCCTCACTAGAGGCAGGAGCAACCCTGCAGCATTCCCAGAGTCTCACGTAGGGAACTGGCACACACACAGTCTGCGAAGAAAATGGTGTTCACTTGCCGAAAGGCAATATGTTGGAAAGGGGGACCAGTCAACAAGGAAACTCAGGAAGCTATGCCCTCCCCTGGAAGGTAAGCTCTGTGAGGCAGAGATTGTGATAGCACTCATTGGGTGAATATATAAATGAATGAGTGAATGAACGGAAACTCGAGAAGGAGGATGTGTCCAGGGAGAGGCGACTGGCCCACTGGCTGCGCTGCTTGGTGCCCTCAGCTGTAGTCAGCCAAAGACTGGTGTCCTTTAAATACCTGAAGCACTTTTCTCCTCACTAGACAACCCTTGGCCTCCCCTATATTTAGCTGCCTAATGGGAAAGAACATGCTCAGCATGCTGGCAGGAACATCCAATCTGAGCGCCTGCCATACTCTCCCTATGAAGTCTGGTACATGCGTGAGCTCAGATGCGTGTCAGGCTCCCCGGCTCCATTCAAGCCTGACATATTGACAAGACCAAACCACTGTAAGTTCACCAAGCTGGTGCCACCCAAGTTGGCCTCCTGGCTCATGGGCCTGGTGACACCTCCACCTCACCATCACCTCTTTTTGACTTTACACCCATCACAAGTGTTTCTCCAAACCCTGCCGATCTGCTCCACCATGGGAGGTGACTGACGTGGTACCCAGACAGCTTGGCTCTCTCAGCAGCCTCCCTGCCCCACACACGCCATCGGGGTCAGCCCCAGCCTCTGGGACAGTCCCCAGGAACCTGAGCTGCTTGTGCTTCCTGGAGAAGAACAGACACCTTGGGAACCTGCTCAGGCCCTGCCGTAGGAGTCGCCCAGCCCTCTGCCCGAAAGCTCGCTGAGCCTCCTCCCACACCTGGCAACATCAAGACCTGTTCACGGAGACAAGATGGCGGGGTGGGCTCTGGGCTCAGAAAGACCTGGCTCAGAGCCTGACTCTACCACTCACTGGTTGTGTGGCTCTGGGAAGGTCACTTCACTTCTCTGTGCCTCAGTTTCCTCATCTGTAAAATAAGGATAATAATAGTTGTATTGGCCAGAGTTCAGTGCAGGAAATAGGAACCACTGGAGGTATTTTGAGCACAAAGCAACTTGATACAGAGGATTGGGTGCTTATGGGATGGAGTGGCTGGATGCGGGGAGAGGAGAAGGTAAGGCTGGGTCTCTAAAGGATGTGCTCCTTTGGCCTGGGCAGAAAAGGAAGGTGGGCATCTGGAGGTTGCCACTGGTACTATGAGTCCTGGGGTACGCTGACAGGGCTGTGACCCAGGTAGCAGGCAGGGCCTCCAAGGCTGCTGCCAGGGCTGAGGACGGCACGCTGGACACGCTGCAGGAAAAAATGCACGTCTGCAGGAAAAATGCACGTCGCCAGAGGGAGCAGCCAAAGTAGCAGGAAGGTGGCCTCTGGCTCCCTCCCACCTTCCAAATCCCATGTGAGGGTCTGTGGTTGGATCAGGCACCCGCCACTCTCGAAGGGCTGAGAAACGCAGCATTAGCTTTCTGCCTCCAAAGGACAGGAAATAGGTGGGAACGGATCCCAAGTGCTACTCAGCCCCCTGAGGATTACCTATATCCGTGCCTGGAGGGCACTCACAGTCCTGGCACCCCGCACGTGTGCATGCACATGGGCTCTGGGGAACGTTACAGTGGTCATCACTACATGCCTGCCACGTGCCAGTGCCAGGCTAGGCCCTGGGAGACACAACAGTGAACAAGAAAGGGCCCTCCCCTGAAGAAGTGCTGAGACGCCCGGGGTGGAGCGGGGGGGGGGGGGGAGCATGAACAAGAATCATAAAGGAGAGTGGTCAGTGCAAAAGTGAGTCATAAGAGCACAGAGAGGGGCCCCCTGGCCAGTCCGGGGGAGGGGAGGGAGGTCATTGCCAGTTTCCAGTATGGGTGGAGTCTAATCTGAGGCTTGAATGGAGAACTAGAAATTAACCAAATGGAGCAGGAGTAAACAAGGGGGTATGTGTGTGTGACAAGGCTGAGTTCCACCTTGAGGGAGCACATACACATAGAAAACCAGGAGGAGGGAGGGTGCTTGGCATTGTCCACGAGAGGACAGTTCAGTGTGACCAGTGCTTAAAGAGATGGGTGGGGGTGGTGGGTAAGAAATGAAGCTGGAGAGGAAAGCAGGGGCAGGGAGAGCCCCCGGGGACTTTACGCCTCAGTGTGAAGAATTTGAGCTTTACCCTGTGGGAGCCACAGGAGCTGTTTAAGCAGAGGGAAGGATCATCACCATTCCAGTTTCAGAAATGTCACTTTGATGTGGTCTGTGCAATAGCCTGGAAGAAGGCAGGACTACGAGTGAAGATTCCAGCCATGGTGTTTCAGCAGTCCAGGCTGCAAATGATGGCTGCCTGGAAGAGGACACGGGAAGAGGCAGAGCTGAGTGAAGGGAGTTTAGGAGGAGGCAGAGTGAAGAGGAGGGGTGGGAGTGGGAGCAGGGAGGAACCCGCGGTGGCTGCCAGTTTCAACAGGAGGCACACCCAGAAGGGTGGGAACTCTATCTACTCCTAGCACTTGTTCCGGGGTGGTGCCCACCCTCAGGCTCCCTGCCGCCAACTGAGTTCACTAAAAGCCCCTGCCCTCCCATCAACCTTGTGGCCCACTGGTTGGCAGTGGCAACCCAGTTCCACCAACATTTACTAAGCAGCTGTTATGTGTCAGGAACCAGGGGGGCTTCTCCCTGCCTCACCTAGGGGAGTTTCAACCAGATGACTGAGAGGTTCCAGAGCAGGGAGGGGAGGCTGAGGGTCGGCAGAGAGAAGGGAAATGCTGTGGACACATAGCCTCTGTTCAGGCCCTCTCTCTTCCCCCAGCACCGGAGGAACCTCACCCCTGACCTCTCACCCCCATGACAGGAAAGGTACAAGGGACATCTGCAGGGCCTTAGACAAAGCCCCTGGGCCCCCACCTCTACTGGAACAGGCAGCCACCCTGGTCTCTTTCCATTCTGCAAGTTCTGTGCTCCCTCTGCTGTGAGATCTAGGATGAAGGGGGAGAGCTGCCTGCATGCTGACCCACAGGACTTGCCACCTGCATCCAAGAGATTCACTCCATGGAATTGAGGCGTTTTCCCAGAGGCTCTCGTGCACAGGGAGACAGAACCCACCACTGCCTGGGGAATATAATTTCTTACCAGTTCACTATCGCAGGAGTGCAGGTGAATTATAGGATTGCTGTCCTCTGAGCCTAGAAGAGAGGCCTGCTTTATAGAAAGGTGAGAGGCCTGGAGCCGTCCTACGGGGGTCTGGGCACTGGAAGATGATAGTAACAGCATTTACTATTGATTGAGCACTTTACATTCCTAATTTCTAAATCTTCATGATTCTGCAAGGTAATTATTGCTCCCTTTTTGCAAATGGTAAAACTGAAGTTCAGTTAGGTTAAGTAATTTGCTCATTTAAAGTCACATGGCTACTAGGTGACTGAGCTGTAATTTTAACCAACCCAGGCCTGATACCAATGCCACCTTCTTTTTTTCTTTCTTTCTTTTTTTTGGTGAGGAAGATTAGCCCTGAGCTAAGATCCATTACCAATCTTCCTCTTTTTGCTTGAGGAAGATTGTCACTGAGCTAACACCTGTGCCAGTCTTCCTCTATTTTCTATGTGGGACACCACCACAGCATGGCTTGATGAGCAGTGTGTAGGTCCACACCCAGGATCCAAACCTGTGAACCCTGGGCTGCTGAAGCAGAGTGGCCGAATTTAACCACTACACCACCAGGTCATATGCCACCTTCTTGATGACTACGTGGTCACTTCGCCTTGCTCCCTGGACACCCTGCTCCCTGCCAGCTCCTACTCCCTGGAGAAGTCACTTCCCAGAAGGATGCTGTTCTCTTGGTTATTTGGCTGGACCGGGCTGCTGAGGGGAAGGTCTGCTGGGGGAAAGTCTGGACAAAGACAGAAGGATCAACTGGAGCCCTGTGAGTTTTGGTTCTGCTCTCCCATTTCCAGCTACTGCAGCATCTTGCTCTTGTCCCCAACATGCTTCAAGACCCCAGGACTCCTGGGGCTTACTATTTCTCCTCTTAGTCTGGCTCTGAGAAGCCTCAGAATTTCCTCTTCCTCCTGCTCTGGGACACTGTCCAGGGCCGTAGCCTACTGGCCTGAGGCTCCCACCCTGCTTTAATTTCCACCAACTCTAATGCTCCCAAATCCCGGCTGAGACGCCAGGCCAGGGTACAGCCTCACAGCTTATTCACGTGCACCAGCTGCCCAGAGACCATGGCGGGAGGGGGAGAAGCCTCTAGCCCCTGGTAGCTGTCCCCTGTAGGAGGAAAAATAACTTGCCTCTACACTTCTGAGTTCTTGGCTAAGAGCACCCTAATAAAAGACAGAATAACGAGAAAAACAAACATTCCTTTGTTCCTATGTATACCTCGTGTATATATGGGAGGCACCCAGGGAAAAATGAGTTAACTCTCCCAGGTGGCCTGAGCTAGCAGTTTAAATACCATCTTCAGCTAAAGACAAAAGAAAGAAAGGTGGGGGGTGGGGAGGTCAGTTGTGGGAGGTGACCATGAAAAAGCAGGGTAAACAGGGGTAAGTTTGTTAGGCAGATTTAAGTCTCTGCCTTTGTGGGAGATAAGATTCTCCTGTGATTTAGTCATCTTCTCTTCCTAGTTCAGAGAGGGAGACACTCAGACAAATGGAGATTTCCTTTATAAATGTAAATTTCCCTTTCTTTTCTTTTTCTTTTCTTTTTTTTTTTTTGAGGAAGATTAGCCCTGAGCTAACTGCTGCCAATCATCCTCATTATGCTGAGTAAGACTGGCCCTGAGCTAACATCTGTGCCCATCTTCCTTTACTTTATATGTGGGATGCCTGCCACAGCATGGTGTGCCAAGCGGTGCCATGTCCTCACCCGGGATCCAAACGGGCAAACCCCAGGCCTCTGAAGCTGAACGTGCAAACTTAACCTCTGCGCCACCCGGCGGGCCCCTAAATTTCCCTTTCAGAAGAGTAATTTCTACTCTGTTTTCAGAGCTTCTCTCATGTCTGTTGCTTCGCAAAATAATCAGCTCAAAATAATCCTTATGCCCAGAAGGCATATTCGGGGAAGCGTATTCTGCTACCCTTCACCTCCCTCCCCAAACCTGGGCTCTCTGCCACTGCCCTAGACAGCTTTCAGGAGAAAAAAAATGTCCTGGTCTAAAGTGAGACCAGTGTTGTTTCTTGGGTCACAAGACCTTTATGGGCTATGCCCCTGGGCACATCTTGGTGACACCAGGTTCTGGAGCAGCAGGACAGGGCAGCCTCCAGGGCCTGGCAGCTGCAGTGGCATCCTAGCCTTTGCTCGGTAATGAGCAACCACTAGCAGGCTTAAGGGTCTGAAGGCCCACAGCCAGCAGCCAGGCTGAAGGCCAAGGCTTAGCCCTCCTCTTTCAGATGCGGACCCCTCTGATGGGGAAAGCCGGCTGAATCCACCTGGGCTGGATCTTGCTTCATCTTGCTTCAGGTTCCCCTCCTTGTTAGTACCAGCCCCAGCCCTGGGGAAGCAGGAGCTGCTCCTCCCCACGCCCCCTCCCACCCTCCACTATATCCCTGGAGAAACCCATATACTTATAGACAGTCACTCCCAACACAGCTGACGCATGCCACACACACCTCAATAAACAAACATTCCCTCCTCCCCACGCAGGCAGCCCTGACATACATATGCATGAATTCCTCAGGACCTGAAAGCCAGCTGTGTTTCCAGTTGCCAGAGGGACCTAAAACAGACCTCTTCAAGGTTTGGACACACGAGAAACCTGGAGAGAGGGGCCATTCTGCGGGCAGTCAGGACCCCTCCTTCCTGCTGTCCCAGCGGAAGGCCCCCTCCGTGTCTTCCCTCCGTTCCAGCCAACCCCTCTTCTCCCCCTTCTTCCCCCCCCCCCTCGGGCCCCCCCCCCCCAAACCCCGGCTGGATGTGGCAGTGTGGGGCGCCCTCATGCGGGCCACAGCGGCCCTGCAGCCTCGCCGCCGGCATCCCAGGCTGCCCTCCTCCCCCTGCACCCACGCCTCCCTTCCTCCCGGAGCCCTGGGCCGTGCTGTCCCACGGGCGTCACGGCTGTGCCACAGCCCACGCTTACTACTCCAACTGTCCTGCCTCCAACCCAGATTCCCTAATTTTACCTCTGAATATTTTCTCATTTATATTTTAAAATATAATGTTCCATGCATGCAAATAGACAATTTAACAAAATGTTAATCATCCGCGAGCCTGCCCCCCACCACCTCCGCAGGAGAGCTGAAACATCACTTAGTAACTTGCATCTTCCTTTGTGTTCCTCTTCAGCCACTCCCTCCTGTCTCTCCCAAGAGGTAACCACTGTCTTAAACTTGTGTTTTCTCTTGTGGTATTAAATACATTCAGAATGTTGTACAAACATCACCTCTGTCCATCTTCATAATTCTTTTCATCTTGTGAAACTGAAATGTTATGCCCATTAAACAGCAACTCCCTATACCCCCTTCCCCAGTCCTGGCAACGGCCATGCTACTTTCTGTCTCTATGAATTTAACTACTCTTAGTATCTTATATAAGTGAAATCTTGAAGGTTTTGTCTTCCTGTGACTGGCTTATTTCACTTAACATAATGTCCTCAAGGTTATCCATGTTGTGTCTTGTGTCAAAATTTCCTTCTTTTTTAAGGCTGAATGATATTCCATTGTCTGTATATACTACATTTTGCTTATCCATTCATTCCCAATGGATCTTGGGTTGCTTCCAAGTTTTAGCTACTGTGAATAATGTTTCTATGAACATGGGTGGACAAATATCTCTTTGAGACCATGCTTTCAATTCTTTTTGGTATATACTCAGAAGTGAAATTGCTGGGTCATATGGTACTTCTATTTTTAATTTTTTGAGGAACCACCATACTGTTTTTCATGGCAGCTATACCATTTTACATTCCCACTAACAGTGCACAAGGGTTTCAATTTCTCCACATCCTCGCCAACACTTGCTGTTTTCTGTTTTTTTGGTAATAGCCATCCTAAAAGATGTGAGGTAGTATCTCACTGTAGGTTTTTTTTTTTATAAAGATTGGCCCTCAGCTAACATCTGTTGCCAATTTTTTTTTCTTCTTCTCCCCAAAGCCCCCCCAGTACCTAGCTGTATATTCTAGTTGTGAGTCCTTCTGGTCCTGCTACGTGGGACGCGACCTCAGCATGGCTTGATGAGTGGTGCTAGGTTTGCACCCAGGATCCAAACCAGTGAAACCACTTGGCCATGGGGCCAGCCCCTCACTATAGTTTTGATTTGCATTTTCCTAATGGTTAGTGATGTTGAGCATCTTTTCATATGCTTATTGGCCATTTTTATATCTTCTTTAGAGAAACGTCTATTCAACTCCTTTGCCCATTTTTGGATCAGGTTGTTTGTTTTTTGTTGTTAAGTTTTAGGAGTTCTCTGTATATTCTGGTTAGTGATCTCTTTTCAGTTGTATGATTTGTAAATATTTTCTTGAATTCTGTGGGTTGCCTTTTTACTCTATGGATAATGTCTTCTTTTTTTTTTTTTTTGAGGAAGACTGGCCCTGAGCTAACATCTGTCCCCACCTCCCTCTACTTTATATGTGGGACACCTGCTGCAGCATGGCTTACAAGCAGTGCGTATGTCCACACCCAGGATCCAAAGCAGTGAACCCCAGGCCGCTGAAGTGGAACATGTGAGCTTAACTGCTGCGCCACTGGGCCGGCCCCCATGGATACTATCTTTTGATGCACCAACTTTTAAAATTTTCATGAAGTCCAACTTATCTATTTTTTCTTTTGTTACCTTTACCTTTGGTGTCATATCCAAGAAATCATTGCCAAATCCAATGTTGTGAAGCTTTTGTCCTGTTTTCTTCTAAGAGTTTTATTGTTTTAGTTCTTACATTTAGGTCTTTGATCCACTTTTGAGTTAACTTTTGTATGTGGTGTTAGGTAAGGGTCAATTACATTCTTTGTATGTGGATATACAGTTTTCCTAGCACCATTTGTTGAAAAGATTGTCCTTTCTCCCACTGAATGGTCTTGGCATCCTTGTTAAGAATCGCTTGACCATATACACAAGGGTTTATTTCTAGCGTATGCTGTTCCATCCGTCTATATGCTTGTCTTTATGCCAATACTACATTGTTTTGATTGCAGTAGTTTTGTAGGAAGTTTTCGAGTCAGGAAGTGTGAATCCCCTCACTTTGTTCTTTTTCAAGATTGTTTTAGCTATTCAGGGTCCCTTGAGATTCCATGTGAATTTTGGGATGGGTTTTTCTACTTCGGCAAGAAACATCATTGCGGTTTGATAGGGATTGTACTGCATCTACAGATTGCTTTGAATACTATTGACATTTTAACAATATTAAGTCTTCTAATCTATGAACATAGGATGTGTTTCCGCTTATTTGTCTTTAATTTCTTTCAGCAATGTGTTGTAGTTTTCATTGTATAAAACTTTTATCTCCTTAAGTTAATTCTTGAATATTTTATTCTTTTTGATGTGATTGTAAATGAAATTGTTTTCATAATTTCCTCTTCAGATTGTTCATTGTTAATGTATCGAAATGCAACTGATTTTTGTGTGTTGACCTTGTATCCTGTTACTTGGCTGAATTCATTTATTAGTTCAAATAGGTTTTTTTGTGTGTCTATGGAGTCTCTAGGGTTTTCTACATATAAGGTCACATCATCTGCAAATGATAATTTTACTTCATTCTTTCCAATTTGGATGCCTTTTATTTACTTATTTTTCTTCCCTAGTTGCTCTGGCTAGAATCCCCAGTAATATATTGAATAGAAGTTGTGAAAGCAGGCATCCTTGTACGTTCCTGATCTTAGAGAAAAAGCATCCTTTCACCATTGAGTATGAGGTTTGGCTGTGGATTTTTCATATACGGCTTTTTTATGTTGAGGTAGTATCCTTCTATTCCTAGTTTTTGGAGTGTTGTTGTTTTTTAACATGAAGAGGAGTTGAATTTTGTTAAATGCTTTTTCTGCATCAATTGAGATGATCATATGGGGTTTTTTCCCCTACATTCTGTTAATGTGGTATATTACATTGATTGATTTTCTTATGTTTAGCCATTCTTGCATTCCAGGAATAAATCCTACTTGGTCATTGTGTATAATCCTTTTAATATGCATCTAAATTTGGTTTGCTAGTATTTTGTTGAGGATTTTTGCATCAATGTTCATAAGGGATATTAGTCTGTAGATTTCTTTTCTTGTAGTGTTTTTGTCTGGTTTTAGTATCAGGGTAATACTGGCCTCAGAGAATGAGTTAGGAAGTGTTCCTTCCTATTCAGCTTTTTGGAAAAAGTTTGAAAAGAATTGGTCTTAGTTCTTTTTTAAATGTTGGTAGAATTCACCAGTGAAGCCATCACATCCAGGGTTTTTCTTTGTCAGGAGATGTTTGATTACTAATTCAAACTTCTTATTAGTTATGGGTCTATTCAGATTGTCTGTTTCTTCATGATTTAGTCTTGGTAGGTTTGCTGTTTCTAGGAATTTGTCCATTTCATCTAGATTATCCAACTCATTGGCATACAATTGTTTATAGTACTCTCTTATAATCATTTTTCATTTCTGTAGCATTGGTAGTAATGTCCCCACTTTCATTTCTTATTTCAGTAATCTCAGTCTTCTCTCTTTTTTTCTTAGGCCATCTAGTTAAAAGTTTGTCAATTTTGTTGATCTTTTCAAAGAACTAGCTTTTGGTTTCACTGATTTTCTGTATTGTTTTTCTACACTCTATATCATTTATCTATGCTCTAATCTTTATTATTTCCTTGCTTCTGCTAGCTTTGGGATTAGTTTGTTCTCTTTTTTCTAGTTCCTCAAGGGATAAAGTTAGCTTGTTGATGTGAGAGCTTTCTTGTGGTTTTTTCTGAGGAAGATTAGCCCTGAGCTAACTACTGCCAATCTTCCTCTTTTTGCTGAAGAAGACTGACCCTGAGCTAACATCCATGCACATTTTCCTCTATTTTTATATGTGGGATGCCTACCACAGCATGGCTTTTTGCCAATCGGTGCCATGTCTGCACCCAGGATCCAAACTGGCAAACCACGGGCCGCTGAGAAGCAGAATGTGCAAACTTAATCACTGCACTACTGGGCTGGCCCTGGCTTTTTTTTTTTTCTTTTTTGAGGAAGATTAGCCCTGAGCTAACTGCTGCCAATCCTCCTCTTTTTGCTGAGGAAGACTGGCCCTGAGCTAACATCCATGCCCATCTTCCTCTACTTTATATGTGGGCTGCCTGCCACAGCATGGCTTGCCAAGCGGCGCCATGTCCGCACCCGGGATCCGAACCGGTGAACCCGGACCACAGAAGTGGTACGTGTGCACTTAACCGCTGCACCACCGGGCAGGCCCCGCTCCAGAATTTCTTTTTGGTTTCTTTTTATGGTCTCTATCTCTTTATTGATGTTTCCATTTTGCTCATTTGTCATTGTCTTGACTTTCTCCACATCTTTCTTTGGTTCTTTGAGTATCTTTAAGACAGTTGTTTTAAAGTCTTTGCCTAGTATATCTGCCATCATGTCCTTTTCAGAGACGGCTTCTACTATTTTATTTTTTCCTTTGAGTGGGTCATATTTCCCTGTTTCTTTGTATGCCTTGTAATTTTTGTTGAAAACAACATTTTAATCAAATAATGTGCTAACTCAGGAAATCAGATTCTTCCCCTTCCCCAGGTTTGATACTTATTGTTTTTGTTTATGGTGTGGTTTTTTGGAGGCTGTCTTGTGCCAAGGATTAACCTGAGGTGTAACCTTAAGGTCTTTTCAGGTATTTTATGAGCCTTTCCCTTGGCATGCTTGGTCGATTTCTAATTTTTCTCAGATATGCAGTTGTTTTTTATTTTTTGTATTTTCATGGTGAGGGAGATTGGCCCTGAGCTAACATCTGTTGCCAATCTTCCTCTCTTTGCTTGAGGAAGACTGTCATTAAACTGACATCTGTGCCAGTCCTCCTCCACCTTGTATGTGGGACATCACCACAGCATGGCTTGACAAGTGGTGTGTAGGTCCACACCTGGGATCCGAACCCATGGACCCTGGGCTACTGAAGCAGAACATATGAAACCAACCACTACACCACCGGGCCTGGCTCCCAAAAAGGGAAAAAGAGAAAAATGAAGGGAGGAAAAAGGGTACTGGTGCTTTAACCTGAAAGTTACTTTAGCCAGAGAGAGTGGCTTGCAACATTGAGGGGAACTGCAACAGTGGGTGCCCACCTCTTTGTCTGCAAGTCTGTGATTAGAAGCAGCAATCAGTAATCAGAGCACAGATCCCCAATATCTGGAGGACAGGATTCTTTGTGTTTTTTTTTTTTTTGAGGAAGATTATCCCTGAGCTAACTGCTGCCAATCCTCCTCTTTTCGCTGAGGAAGACTGGCCCTGAGCTAACATCCATGCCCATCTTCCTCTACTTTATATGTGGGATGCCTACCACAGCATGGCTTTTGCCAAGTGGTGCCACGTACACACCTGGGACCCAAACCAGCGAACTCTAGGCTGCCGAAGCGGAATGTGCGCACTTAACTGCTGTGCCACCGGGCCAGCCCCTGGAGGTCAGGATTCTTATTGTCCACCCTGGCTCCCATGATCTGTGTGCCAGCTACTCCAGGAACACATGCAGAGCTTCCTGCCACATGGCTGAGAGTGGGGGGTGGCTAGCTACTACTGTGCTAAGAGCTGAAGTTGACTGAGATTAACCACAATTTATGGTCCATGTTGTCCCCCGGAAGTTGCAAGCCTTCAGCAGACTCCAGAGTTTCAAAATAGTTGCATCAGATTTTGCCAGTGCAACTGTAGTCTAGGTGGGGTTCCTGGTGCTTTCTAATCAGCCATTTTCACAGAATCCTCTCTTCCCTTGCTTTTTTACAAAACTATTTATTTCATCAAATAACTAAATATGCCTAAATTATATATTTGTGGAGATCTGCTTATTTTTGAGGTTTTTAGAAATGCTATGCTTGATATCATCTTCTGGGATTTTCTTTTCACACTCAACATTGTTCTTTTTTTTAAAAAGATTTTATTTTTCCTTTTTCTCCCCAAAGCCCCCCCTGTACATAGTTGTATATTTTAGTTGTGGGTCCTTCTAGTTGTGGCACGTGAGATGAGCGGTGCCATGTCTGCGCCCAGGAGCTGAACTGGCGAAACCCTGGGCCACCAAAGCAGAGTGTGCGAACTTAACCCCTCGGCCACGGGGTGGCCCAACATTGTTCTTAAGATCTGGCTCTGTTGTTACATGCAGTCCATTGGCCATTATTTTCACTGCTATGTAATATTCCATAGTATGTGTGCCAGTTATTCACCTGTTATCCCTGGGGTCCCAATCCACCCTTTTAAACTCTGATTTATGTGCTGGACTGTACAAACCACATTTCTCCATTTTCAGTGGCATCCTGCTAGGTTCTGGCAACAGGGACAACTTACAAAAAAAGATTGAAGGGTGGAGGAGGAGAAAAGGGACTGGCTTCCTGTTTATCTCTATTTATCCCTGTTCCTTTCAGTGAGGCGTGTAGCTTCAGTCTCCAACTCTTTTCTCATGGTCAGAACCAACTCTTGCTTCCTCTCATAGGCATGGTCACCAATGGGTGGTGTCTCCTCCTCAGACGTGAGGGCCTCACTTCCTCAGAGCCCCTCCTCCAGGCTTCTGAGTCTATAAAACCCTTTCCTTCCCTTGTGTTTCCACATCCTGGAAGGGGTAGCTGTTTCCTGCCTTCCTATTCAGGCGTCAGCTCAATGCTCCCTCTGTCTTCTTTCAGCCCTCCAGTGCCTGTGCTACTAATACCCTGTATTAAATACTCGCTGCTTGAAATACTTAGTGTGGCTTCTGCTTTCCAGAGTGGATCCCAACAGATAAAGTGTGAATATGCCATAATTTATTTACCCATTCTTCTTTTGATAGATGCTGGGTCTGTTTCCTCTCCTTTGCCATTTGAACAGTGATGCTAAGTACATTTTGTACATGTGTCCTGGGACACAGTTGTAAAGTCTCTCTATGTATATATGAGAAGTGGGATGCTGGGTGCTTGGGTATACAAATGTCCCATTTAACAAGATACTGTCAAATTGTTTTCCAGTTTACATTCTCACCTGCTATGTATACAAAGTCCTGTTTGTTTACTTCTTCTCCAAATTCCACATATCCCTCCCTGAGGATGTGTGTAGAGGGGAGGGGAGGTCCAGCACCTGGGAGGCATAAGAATCTGAGGGCACAGAGGCTGGCAGTGGGAGGAACCATACGCCCTTGGATTCCAGCCCAACTCAGCCAGATGAACTTTTGTGTCCCTGGGGAAGTGTGAGACTGGCCTCACCTGAGGAAGTCTCATTGATGCCCCAAATGAAGATGCACACCTTTGCACCCAGTTCTTGTGTTGGTCAAGGCAAATCACATATGTCCTCCCTATCTATAAGATGGGGTAACAGGCCCAGTTCACATTGTTGTAAAAATTTCATGAGAGCCCTTGACAAAGAATCCTGCTGCACTTAACAGATGCTCACTAAACGTGAGTTTCCTTTCTTCTTGTCCTGTTCCTGCACTGCAGCCA
Organism: Equus quagga; assembly: GCF_021613505.1. Classification (NCBI taxonomy): domain Eukaryota; kingdom Metazoa; phylum Chordata; class Mammalia; order Perissodactyla; family Equidae; genus Equus; species Equus quagga. The sequence continues at coordinate 43,871,613 of NC_060284.1, read as the reverse complement.
CTTTTTTGAGAAAGTGAAAGAAAATGAAAAAAACAATCTCCCAAGCAAATCACAGTTCTGATCTCCATCATTATTAACAGCATTCATTCATTTCTTACCCACAACAAAAGGAAATAGGAGTTTAAATTTTACTTAGGCCCCTTGCATGGTGGGAATTGGAATGAGCTGGTTTTTCTTGCAACATTTGGTTGACAGTAAAAGGGAAACCTCTGACTCAGCATTCCCCTCCCTTACTCAACCCTACTGCACACCCACCCCAGCCTAACCCTTGATCAGAGGAAGGCAGAGAAGAGGGGGTAGTGGAGACAGAACCCCTTACCCCGCCCTCAGGGTCAGGTCAGCAGGGATGACCCAGCTCAGTTAGAGGAACAGGGAGCTGTTCATGAGCAGTGATTTCAGAAACACAGGCCTGGATCTACAGCCAAAAAACCACCTTCCTCACTATCACCTAAGAGTCCACTGTGGGCATTTTGTTAAAATGCCATGAGAAGGAATTCGTGCTAAGCCATTCACAACTTACAGAAGGCATCCAGCCCAGCCTCCTCCCAGTACAGCAATACATTTAGCATCTGAGCCAGCTAATGGGGGCCCAGCTTGAACGCTGACTGTGACAGGGGCTCGTCATGTCAAAGAGCGGCCCTTTCGGTGCCTGGACAGCTCTGACTGCTAGAAGGCTCTTCTCATGCTGGTCAGCTCCTGCCAGACAGAGCCACAGAGCAAGGGTCTATGTGGGTGCCAGGACTGTGCCAGACTGTGAGGAACAGAGGATGGTGGAGACCCTGTCCCAGGCCTCAGGATAGACTAGGTCCAGAGAAAGGATTGGGGCAGCGCCCTGGCTCCCAGCCCCCGTGGCAGCCCTGAGGATGCACACTTGACCCACATTCAAAGTGCTGCACCATCCCCTGGAAGATGAAGCACAGACACCCAGTGGGACAGTCACCTGATGGCCTGGACACTCCATCTCAATAAGCGGCCTGGTCACCAGCTGGCTCATGGCAGACATTTCCAGGTACCTTCTGAGGTATTCTTCATCTAACCCTGACCCTGTGTCCTGTCCTCCAGCAGCCTGAGCCCCAAAGCTGAGGTTGTGCTAAGCTGGAGCACATTGCCTCCTGGGTGTCAGGAGAGGCTGCTGATTGGCTTGGGGGTTACCCCAGTTGTTCTCAAACTTTCAGGGGCAACAAGGAGGAATTGTTGCAAGACAGATACAGCCATGAGCACTGCAGACATTTTCCTGTGCTGCTTGGAGGTGACAGACTAATATGGGAGAAAGAAAGACATAAATTCACACACTCAGGGAGTGCCCCGAAGCACCAGAATAGGATGCAGGTGTGTGTGTGTGGGAGACGTTGGACAGGCCCCCTGCCGGGCTCTGAGAGGCCAAGGAAGGTTCAGAGAAAGTGAGCTCTACACTTGTTACTGCACCAGGTTTGTTTTCACGTGCTGCCCAGAAAGCCAAACACCGAGATTGCAGCAGAGAGGTGGTTTTAATCACAAGGCAGCCATGTGAGGAAGTGAGAGAATGAGTCTCAAATCCACTTCCCCAAAAATGGGGACTCAGGGATATTTATGGATAAGGGGCAAGGTGGTCTGAAATGTGGAGATAGATGATTGGAGGTGAGGAGAGGGGATGCTCTATCTGTGCGAGCATAGTCAGACTCGCATGTGCACAAAATGGCGACATTAGCATGATCTGAGGGTGGAGTTTTTAGCCTCTTGATGTCAAAAGGTCACTTTTGGGACATCTACACAGGCCCAGTTGGTGAGTTGGTGGTCTTAACTGGCTGGAAGTGGACAAGGGGTTCTAATTCCTCACACACTCATTACCACGGTGATCCAGGCTCCAGGGAGATGTTATTTATAGGAATCTAGTGGAAGTCAGATAGCTTATTGCCTAAACAGCACAGTTAACAATGGGTGGATTAAACAGCTAAAAGCTATAATCACTAATTGCAAAAAGGAAAAAACTTTAGTTCCTAGCTAACTTAATCATCAATGGCTAACTGTTCGCTGGTTTCAACTCCCCCTATTCTTTGGTCATTCCTTATTCTTGAGGGATTCAGGGTGATGACCGATCTAGCTACTTCCTGCTGAATTGGGGCATAGATCTGGGTTAGAGGAATGAAACTGTTTAGCACTCATTTGGAAATATTCTCTTGTTCCAGGCTTCAGGTTGACATTTTGCATTATAAGAATTTTGTACCTTGCTCAACAGTTTTGGAACAAAGTCTAAAGGCACATTTTATAATCAACTATTGGTCCAGAAGGATAAGAAGTATAGACAACCCAAATTTTAACAGTCCCTGAAAAATGGGCCTAATCCCAGTGGGGCCTCCATCTGATCTCCAAGTGGGGGCAGACATCAGGTCTTATTTCCTGATAGTCTTTTGTTTTACTGGATATGCATCAGAGATGGGGGAGCAAAGCCCTATACCCTGATCTTTCAGTCGTTATTGACGATGGCTATCAGCATAGACTCCCTGCCTGGGGGTCATCACATTCCTAGGGAACTCAAAGGAACAAAGTTATCAACTTATAGCAGCTGAGAGGGTCCATAAAATCTACAGAATATGTCTGGGTTAGTTAACCAGAGGTCATTCAAAGCTACAATATGGTTTCTTTTCTGCGATATGGCTTCCCTTATGTCAACCTTGTGTTGAGCTGGTATTACACTGAGGTTGGAAGGAAGGGTCAGGGTTCACCAGGCAGAGGAGACAGGGAGGAATGGCCTCCTGGAAGCTTGGAAGCAGGGAGGAGCCCTCCTTGAGGTCCCAGGGCTGCAGGTCCCACTTCCCTCCACACCTGGCACAGGGCTGGGCGGTGGTGAGGGACAGCCCAGCTGTCTGGAGGATGGAGCCCTGAGAAAGGAATCCAGTCCCGGAGTCCAGGCCGAGCTGCACCGGAACCTGCATGTCTTGGCTTCCTTATGGGTCAGATGGAGTTTCAGACTCCAGCTTCTTCTGCAGCCCTGAGAGGTGGACGCCACCCTCTGGACTCTCAAGTGAGCACATGGAGGCCCAGGGGGCGCCCCTCGCAGGAGACCAGAGGCAGGAGCTGAGAACAGAGCCCAGCACACCTCTCCTGGTCTCTCGGCTGAGTCATGCTCTGGGATCCCCAGAGGTTTCACCAACTTCACAGGGATGACGGAGAACAGAGAGTCAAATGATGGTCATGGGAAACGTGCCATGATGTCACATGGCAGTCATGGGAAAGGACATGCCTGGCAATGGTGTTGGCCTTGTTTTCTTCTGGGATGGGGTCACTGGGCTGTGCTGGGACTGAGAGGATCTGGATCTGAGCCCCCAGCTGTGACAAAGCCCTGTGAGCCTGGGCAAGGGGGAGGCTGCATTTGCTGGGAAGAAACTCCTTTGATTCCAGTGTGGAGAAAGAGAGAAGCGTGCAGATTTAAATTGCATCAGGAGAGTTCAAGCCAGACACGTGGAAGAACATCCAGGCTGAGGGTGCTGAGAAGGAAAGGGGAAGTAAGCACCGGCCCACTTGACAGTGTTGAAGGGGAGCAGAACTTGTCACCCCAAAATATTCCTTTTTGGCATAAAGATTATTTTAGACTGATTATTTTTAAGAAACTGCAAACACTGGAGAAGCTATGAAAACCAATAAAAGTTACCCTCTTGTAAGAGACATTTACATTTATAGGGGAAATCTCTATTTGTAAAGATGTCTTCCTCTCTATACCAGGAAGAGAAAGATGACTTTAAATCTGTAGAAACTCTTATCAACGGAGAAGGCAGACTTCAATCTGCATTACAGCCTTACCCTTGTTTACTTGCTTTCCTGTAAACCTCCCCTAACGGGCCTCCCCACTACAACACCTTCTTTTGTCTTTAGCTGGAGATGTTATTTAAGGTGATGTCGGTCAACATCTTGGGCCATTTCGGGGAGTTACTCAGTTTTTCAGGGTCTCTACCACATATACAAGAGGTGTACATGTTATTAAATTTCTGTTTGTTTCTCTCCTGTTAATCTGTCCTTTTTATTGTAGGGTGGTCTCAGCCAAGAACCTAGAAGGGTAGAGGGAAAATTATTTTTCCTCCCCCACAGTGTCATCAGCTCTTAGGACAGGAAATGGCAAAGCCAGTTCCCTAATTAGGACCCCGTAAGAGTCAATTACCTGGAGCTACAGCCAAGGGGAAAATCAATCAGGGCAGAGATGAGCTTTCTCAAAGATCTTTCTGGCTTTGGGCAGGGGAGAGGGTGGCAGGGATGGGAAAGAAATGTAGTCTCCCAAGCTGAGGTCCAGGCCTATCTAAAGGCTTAATATTTGTAAAGGTCTGGAATTGGGATGGGGGCAAAGGAGGGCTGAATAATTTATAAAGAAAGCAAGTGGAGAAGTGGCTGTTGCTGATGCTGAGGTCGTGCCTTGTTAGTCTCAAAGCAGTACGCTTGCCCTCCTGGGACAAAAAGCGCATGTGGTGATGTTGGAGGAGGCGGGGTACTGTTACCAAGCCCTAAGGGACCGGTGACCTGAAAGTGGGTCTTTTTGCTCTGAGTTGCTTGTGCCAACAGAACGAGACTGGGTTCAGAACAGCAGAGGAGAAATTTTAGTCGCACATTGAGGACTGGAGAAGAGAAAGCTTGTGCTCTACAGACAGCTTCTCCTTGAAGATGAGGAAATGGAGAACAAGGAGGAGGAGCCACGGGATCATCAGGACTCTGGAAAAGGGGCGGAGACTTCCAGGAACAGTTGGTACATGCGCAGTTCTCCAAACTCCTGTGCACATGGCGCCAAGGTGCCTAGCAAGGTGCGTTGCCACCCCCATCCCCACTCCCTTACCTCTGCTCCTGGCCGGGCTTTTAGCATGGTAGGTAACGAGGCAAAGGTGATTTCAGGGTCCCTCCAGGTCCTTTTACACAGGCGCTGCTCCTGTGGTTAGGGTAGAACCGGTTCAGGGCGGTTTGCTGCTGTGGGTTCTTTGAAGCATGGCTGAAAACTATCTCACATGAAACTGTCAGGTTGGGGCCAGAGTAAGTGTGGGCCAGAGCTAAGTTTCACTATTAAGAGTACAGGTTGGTATGCCAGGAGTATGTACGGGTGACAGAGTGAGCAGAGAGCCAGCCTTTTAGTGCAGCGTGACAGGCTTTGTTTGTGGAGGCATTTGTATTAGTTATCTACTAATGCATGATAAAGCCCCCAAAGTTTAGCAGCTTAAAACAACGAACATTTATATCTCACACAGTGTCTGAGGGTCGTGAATCTGGGAGCTAAGTTGCTGGCTTGTTGGGGCTCAGAGTCTCTCATGAGGTTTCAATTAAGCTGTCTTTCAGGGCTAGAGTCACCTGAGGGCTTGACAGGGACTAAAGAATCTAGGACTGACATAATGTTGTATAATGATCCAAACATGGCCTGATATTGGCCCCTCATGGTAGGCTGAGACTGTGGGCTCAAAAGCCTGCTGGCACAAAATTCAAATTTTTACACACCCAATTGTATCAAATACAGCCCAAATAAACATATTTTTAGTCATTTAAAGCCTTCCTGCTTTGCATGCCCCATGAAATTGCACCTCACATCTACTAGCCATAGGTGTGTTGACACAAATAATTGGTTCTGACCAATCTTTAAATCAAAATTGGGGTGAGTTTATTATGAGCCAGATCTGAGGACTAGCCCGGGGCCTTCCTTCCCCAAGGAAGGAAGGGCGCCAAAGAAGTGGGGCATACAGAATGGTTATATACTGTTTTGGAACAAAAAGCATACGTCACATATGTTAGGAATGTCCCTTTTACAATAGTCATGAGATTGCCCTGTCAGCACTGAGTGACACAGCAGGTAGCAGGTCTGTTGTCTGGAGCTGGGTGGTCACTGGTGAGTACAGCGATCAATTCCTAGCCTAGGGAGAGATGCTTGTCTTTAAGGAAGTTCCCATGTGGGAGAAGTTACATCTGTATCTTAAGGGCATTTGTTCTTGTCTTTGGAACATAGCAAATGCTTAAAGCAGATATACAAGGCATGCTCACTGGCCACGTCAGGCCCTTTTGGAAAAACAAGGTCCAACTGAATTAGTCTTACACCAAATGTCTTCCTCACATCATCCAACTTATCCTATTGCTTCCCATTTATTTATCAGGTACAATAAACTCTGTGCTACAGAAGATCCCAAGCCACCAATGCCTCTTGGAGCTCTCTCATCCAGAGGCTCCCCATCATGATGAACATCATCATCTATACAGGAAAGAGCCTCTCCATCTCCCTCTCCCAAAGGTGCTTCCTGACCCTCCTCCTCTTCTGGGTGGTGGCCCCAAGTCATTGCCTGTGGGAGCGCTTGAGCTGTAAAGGGCTTCCCCTGCGTGCAGATAGGTCAAAGCCCAAATAAAGCTCATTGTCGACCACAGCCAACCACCTGATCACATCTTGTGCCTTCATCAGCCCCGAGATCCCGCAAATTTACTAACATAGCTATGGGCTGGAGGCCTCAGTTCCTCAGAAGGGCCTCTCCGCAGGGCTGCCTCGGTCTTCTCACGACTGGGCAGCTCACTTTCCCCCAGAAAGAGAAATCCAAGAGAGAGCGCAACTGAGATGTAAACAACAGTGCTGTTTTATGACTAGTCGCACACCATCACTCCTGCTTTATTTTGTTAGCAGTGAGTTACTAGGGGCCGGCCCCGTGGCTGAGTGGTTAAGTTCTTGCGCTCCGCTTTGGGGGCCCAGGGTTCTGCCGGTTCAGATCCTGGGCACGGACATGGCACCGCTCGTCAGGCCATGTTGAGGCGGCGTCCCACGTGCCACAACTAGAAGGACCCACAACTAGAATACACAACTATGTACCGGGGGGGGGGGGGGGGGGGGG